>NC_090445.1:386813968-387140422 GCF_031143425.1 Pleurodeles waltl
TGTGTGTATGATGGTGCGTGAATGTGCGTGTATGTCGTGGGAGGTCTGGAGTGAGAGGGGAAAACTCTGGGAAGGGGGAGGGAGGTGTTTTAAGACCCCTAACAGTGACAGGGAAATGATTCCCTGTCACTGATAGTGCCTACCACCATGGAAGGACAGAGCAGTACATTGGCGGTTTTGCTTGAGCCTTACCGCCAATGTCACATTTTGGGGAACAGTACCGCCAGCCTGTTAGCAGCGCTTTTATCCAAAATACCGCCGTCCGCCAGGGTCGTAATGAGGGCCATGGTCTAAGTATCCCTACTTGATATATATATTATGGCCTTATATATTTTTTTTATTTTCACAAATTCCCTTGATCTATGTTCACTGTCCCTGCCTGGTTCATTGTGTTTTCTATATTATCAGCACAATTCGTCATCCTGTAGCTTTCTTTTCCCACCAATTTCCCCTCAAACCTCTTTTCTCCTCCCTATCTTTGTGTGGTGCAGTTCATGAAGGAAGATTGGCTTTACCCATAACATTTGGAGTGACTAAATAGTAAAACTATTTGAAGTGAGTGGAGGAACAATATCATTTGTAGTAAGACACATAGGGGGTGATTCTGACCGCGGCGGACGGCGGTCGCCGCCCGCCAAGCGGTTCCCGCCGAAAGACCGCTCCGCGGTCAAAAGACCGCGGCGGTCATTCTGGCTTTCCCACTGGGCTGGCGGGCGACCGCCGAAAGTCAGCCCGCCAGCCCAGCGGGAAACACCCTTCCCACGAGGAAGCCGGCTCAGAATGGAGCCGGCGGAGTGGGAAGGTGCGACGGGTGCAGTTGCACCCGTCGCGAATTTCAGTGTCTGCAAAGCAGACACTTAAATTCTTTGTGGGGCCCTCTTACGGGGGCCCCTGCAGTGCCCATGCCATTGGCATGGGCACTGCAGGGGCCCCCAGGGGCCCCACGACACCCCATACCGCCATCCTGTTCCTGGCGGGTGAACCGCCAGGAACAAGATGGCGGTATGGGCTGTCAGAATCCCCATGGCGGCGCAGCAAGCTGCGCCGCCATGGCGGATTCCCATGGGCAGCGGAAAGTCGGCGGTACACCGCCGGCTTTCCGCTTCTGGCCGCGGCTGTACCACCGCGGTCAGAATGCCCGGCGGAGCACCGCCAGCCTGTTGGCGGTGCTACCGCCAACCTCCGCCATGGCGGTAATTACCGCCAGGGTCAGAATGACCCCCATAGCTATTTAATTTTTAAATTTGAACTGAAGAGAAGGAAAGGCAGTAGAATTATTTGCCTATAAAAAAGCCCTTTTTTGATGAGTACCTATTTGGTCTCCTCTTTTTCTTTACCTGTTTCAGGATAGCCTACCACCACCTACAGGTGCCCACTCCCCCAATGGCCCATGGGTACGACACAGCCTCCGCACCAGCTAATCCTACTGGTGTGGTTGGTGAAACATGTTTAATATTTTCTTCTTTTAACAGCTAGTATGCATTATGGTCTCCTAAATGTTCCATTTTGTTTGACTTCACCCTACCTATAGTATATCTACGTTAGCATGCACTTTAAGCACGCAAACCAGAATATAGTTGATAACTTAAAGAAGAACACAGGCTTAAGTATTCACAGCTTATATGGGTGGACAGAAGATTTTATTGAGCAAACGGTTAACTTCATAATACAACAAACAGAGAGGGTCATTGTGGGGACCCAACAGGTTGTCATACACAGCTCAATACAGGGCTCAATGATGTGCAGCATGACAGGATGCCAACACTAGGGGCCTTATTACGACCTTCACGGAGGGGTTTCTTCTATCACAAATGTGACAGATATCCTGTCTTCCCTATTATGATCCCATTATATTCTATGGAGATCATAATACGGTGGCTGAGATATCTCTCATTTTTGTGATACAGGAAACCCCTCCGCTAAGGTCATAATAAGGCCCTATATGTCATTTGCATTGCCTTCCACTCCTTTATTATTTTTTCTGATCTTTTTATAGTCTTGTCCTTCTAATATGACATAAAGGTGTTGAATGGTTGATGATTTGTTTATTAAATTGTCAAATAAACCTTTCAAAGATATATTTTGCATTGATAACAATGAATAGGTCTTATTTTTATAACTTTGCCAAATAATGTGGTAGCAACAGATATCTAAATGCATGTGTTATTTATTTAAGCTATGTCCTGAAGGAATTAAAGGTCCTGATCAGGAGAGCAGCGACCATCCTGTGAACGAGGAAGATATAGCTTCTGGCATAAATGGTAAGTCAATTTTCTTTCTCAGTGACTACTGCTGTATTTGTTAAGGTATTCCTTCTGTTCGTGCAAGCCAAGTTATAAATGATATGGTCTCCAGTGTTTGTCTCTCTCTCTCAACCACTGAATTGGTCGAAGAAAAGGTGCAGTTTCCATTGCCTACGACTTACCCCATTCTGTGTTAGCATGCCCAAAAATGATAACCCTATCTCAGCATGTGGCACATTTGTCCCACAGTTTCTGAGTAAATTACTACTTTTCATTTCATCCATTACTGTTCCATCTTCCATTAACCATGCAACTAAGCCTACTAGTTTATACAACCAACCAGCCCATTTCAAACCCTAAACCTAGCCCTGATTTTTTTTTATTGTAACACATCTTACACTTGCACTATTGCCAAGGAAACATGCATTTGTAGAACAATAGTTAGGGTGTTGTAGGAAGCTGGCCTGGCTTGTAGTGGGTACCAGAGGTACTTACACCTTGTGCCAGGTCCAGTTATCCCTTATTAGTGTAGAAGAGGTGTTTCTAGCAGCTTAGGCTGATAGAAGGTAGCTATAGCAGAGCAGCTTAGGCTGAACTAGGAGACATGCAAAGCTCCTACTATACCACTAGTGTCACATGCACAATATCATAAGAAAACACAATACACAGATATACTAAAAATAAAGGTACTTTATTTTTATGACAATATGCCAAAAGTATCTCAGTGAGTACCCTCAGTATGAGGATACCAAATATACACAAGATATATGTACACAATACCAAAAATATGCAGTAATAGCAAAAGTAAGTAATGCAAGCAGTGTAAAGTTACAATAGATTGCAATAGGAGCACATAGGTATAGGGGCAACACAAACCATGTACTCCAAAAGTGGAATGCGAACCACAAATGGACCCCAAACCTATGTGAGCTTGTAGAGGGTCGCTGGGACTGTAAGAAAACAGTGAGGGTTAGAAAAATAGCCCACCCCAAGAACCTGTAAGGTAGGTGTAAAGTGCACCTACAACCCCCAGAGAGCACAGAAGTCGTGAAAGGGGGATTCTGCAAGGAAAACCAACACCAGCAAAGCAACAACAGTGGATTTCCTGACCTGAGTACTTGTGAAACAAGGGGACCAAGTCCAAGAGTAGCGACAATGTCGAGATTGGGCAGATGCCCAGGAAATGCCAGCTGAGGGTGCAAAGGAGCTGCCACTGGATGGAAGAAGCTTGGTGTTTTGCAAGAACGAAGAGGACTAGGAACTTCCCCTTAGGAGGATGAATATCCCACGTCGTGAAGAAGCTTGCAGAGGTGTTCCCACGCAGAAAGACTGCAAACAAGCCTTGCTAGCTGCAAGGGTTGCAGTTAGGGTTTTTGGATGCTGCTGTGGCCCAGGAGGGACCAGGATGTCGCCAATTGGATCAGGAGACATAGGAGGCACCCAGCAAGTCAGGGAGCCCTCACAGAAGCAGGCAGCACCCGCAGAAGTACCGGAACAGGCACTTAGAAGAGGAGTGAACCAGAGTCCACCCGAAGTCAGAAAAGGGAGTCCCACAACGCCGGAGGACAACTCAGAAGGTTGTGCACTGCAGGCTAGAGTGTCGGTGACCCAGGCTTGGCTGTGCACAAAGGAAATCCTGGAAGAGTGCACAGGAGCCGGAGCAGCTGCAAATCACGCGGTACCCAGCAATGCAGTCTAGCGTGGGAAGGCAAGGACTTACCTCCACCAAACTTGGACTGAAGAGTCACTGGACTGTGGGAGTCACTTGGACAGAGTTGCTGAGTTCCAGGGACCACGCTTGTCATGGGGAGAGGGGACCCAGAGGACCGGTGATGCACTCTTTTGTTGCCTGCGGTTGCAGGGGGAAGATTCCGTCGACCCAAGGGAGATTTCTTCAGAGCACCTGGTGCAGAAAGGATGCAGGCTACCCACAGAGCATGCACCACCTGGAAACAGTCCAAAAAGCCAGCAGGATGAAGCAATACAAGGTTGCAGTAGTCGTCTTTGCTACTTTGTTGCGGTTTTGCAGGCGTCCTGAGCAGTCAGCGGTCGATCCTCTGGTAGAAGGTGAAGAGGGAGATGCAGCGGAACTCTGGTGAGCTCTTGCATTCGGTATCTGAAGAATTCCCCAAAGCAGAGACCCTAAATAGCAAGAAAAGGAGGTTTGGCTACCTAGGAAGGAGGATAGGCTAGTAAGAAAGGTAAGAGCCTATCAGAATGAGTCTCTGACGTCACCTGCTGGACCTGGCCTCTCAGAGCAGTCCAGTGTGCCAGCACACCTCTGAATCCAAGATGGCAGAGGTCTGGGGCACGCTGGAGGAGCTCTGGGCACCTCCTCTGGGAGGTGCAGGTCAGGGGAGTGGTCACTCCCCTTTCCTTTGTCCAGTTTCGCGCCAGACCAGGGCTGGGGGATCCCTGAACTGGTGCAGACTGGCTTATGAATGGCACCATCTGTGCCCATCAAAGCATTTCCAGAGGCTGGGGGAGGCTACTCCTCCCAGCCCTGAGACCTATTTCCAAAGGGAGAGGGTGTAACACCCTCTCTCTGAGGAAGTCCTTTGTTCTGCCTTCCTGGGCCAGGCCTGGCTGGACCCCAGGAGGGCAGAAACCTGTCTGAGGGGTTGGCAGCAGCAGCAGCTGCAGTGAAACCCCGGGAAAGGCAGTTTGGCAGTACCCGGGTTCTGTGCTAGAGACCCGGGGGATCATGGAATTGTCCCCCCAATGCCACAATGGCATTGGGGGGACAATTCCATGATCCTGGACATATTACATGGCCATGTTCGGAGTTACCATTGTGACGCCGTACATAGGTAGAGACCTATGTACAACGCACGCGTGTAATGGTGTCCCCGCACTCACAAAGTCCTGGGAATTTGCCCTGAACAATGTGGGGGCACCTTGGCTAGTGCCAGGGTGCCCTCACACTAAGTAACTTTGCACCCAACCTTCAGCAGGTGAAGGTTAGACATATAGGTGACTTATAAGTTACTTAAGTGCAGTGGTAAATGGCTGTGAAATAACGTGGACGTTATTTCACTCAGGCTGCACTGGCAGGCCTGTGTAAGAATTGTCAGATCTCCCTATGGGTGGCAAAAGAAATGCTGCAGCCCATAGGGATCTCCTGGAACCCCAATACCCTGGGTACCTCAGTACCATATGCTAGGGAATTATAAGGGTGTTCCAGTATGCCAATGTGAATTGGTGAAATTGGTCACTAGCCTGTTAGTGACAATTTGGAAAGCAGAGAGAGCATAACCACTGAGGTTCTGGTTAGCAGAGCCTCAGTGAGACAGTTAGTCATCACACAGGGAACACATACAGGGCACACCTATGAGCACTGGGGCCCTGGCTGGCAGGGTCCCAGTGACACATACACTAAAACAACATATATACAGTGAAATATGGGGGTAACATGCCAGGCAAGATGGTACTTTCTTACAGGCGTAGGGTGTTGTGTGGGACCCAGTCTGGACTCAGGGTATAACTGAGGAGGAGGAGTAGGATAAGAGGAGGACCACTGGAATTATTATGACGTGCCATGAATTGTCCAAAAAAAACATATCGCCACCTCCTCCAGCAAGGCTCCATTAATGTTGCATATTATACAGTGAAGTCAATTGTGCAGTATATATTTGATATACTATATTCATCAATGGTTACATGTGTTTATCTATATTATTAACACACCTTAAGGGCCTGATTTATACTTACATAATATCCGTTGACATTTGTAATATGGCACACAGGACATCCTTTATGTTTGACTATGGTGGTGGTCATGTATTTATGCACAGGATAAACTGCTACTGATTTCTGTGATGTACTTATGGGGAAAACATGGCCCTGTGACCAAGAATCACATCCAAAATTGTCCAGTGGGCCTAGGGGACCAGCAATGTTGTGCTATTGTGCAAGTAAATAAACAAGTATTTCAGTTGAGTACCTACATTTATGTTATATTCTTCTTTATTTGAATCATACATCTACGACTGCTGAATGACATTCCCCAAAAGCCCACTCCCAGCCATTCAACTGCTCCTCCAGAAAATGAAGGTAATTGTTGGTATTACCACCACCTGGTGGTTGTTGAGGAAGAGAAGAAAGAGGTAGCAGTTGCTGTCTCAGGCTGCTTGCCAGAGAGACCCCAGCAACATTACCATAACCACCACAGCAAGCTGCGATCTGTAGCCAAAGAAACTTTTTTTTAACAAATCACAGTAGACCTGAAGGAAATAAAGCAGAACCAACAGGAATGTAAGAATTTAATGGAAACTCTGGAAGACCATTTTTTAAAAGGAGGAGGTGAAGCTGTTGTTGTGGGAGGTGAGGGTTTGAACAGTTGAGCCTGTCTTCTTGTCTGCTAACATATGGGTTTGTTTTTTTCAAGAATATCTGTCTTTTAATTACTTACTAGTGTAACATCACTGTTATTCAGACAGGAAGCTCTATCAACATAGTAAAATCTAGGTTCCACACATGTCCCATCACAATGCAACTGTCCCAGATTGTACATCCCCTTTAGCCATCTCTAGTTTTTAGTTTTTCCCTTTCAGAACTCCCTTGTCAAGTATTGTTTAGTAGGGTACTTACTTACCTTAACTTACGTTATCTTCTCAACTCCAGTACATCCCAGCAACAAGTGAAGGGAAACTGAGAATGAGCATATGCAAACGCCTCACCTTTAGTGGCTTGATGAGGCTGAGCAGCACCCATCCTCCCATCAGTAATAGTTGTGTTCTACTTACTACACTCGTCCTACCGTTTGTATCTAGTTACATCTAATGGGTCTTACAGTGAAAACAAAAATCTCTCCTTCCCGAGAAATTGTTTTCATACTTGAGCCAAATTACCCATACTTTAATGAATCATTTCCCAAAGGATCGTCTTAATGCTTGTGGTGGTGGCCCAGCACTAAGAGGGAAGACATCACAGGAAAAGCAAGGATCTTCTTATCCTAAATGATACTGCTGAGGTGAACCTACAAAAGGATTCTGATTTTGCATCACAGGAAGCTTGACTAAATGATAAAAGAAAACACAGGGGGAGTGGAATTACCAAGGCTGAGACCACCATGGTAAAACAGGTAAGACAACAACTAGCAGCAGAGTGTGGAACTATTTACTTAATAAGCATAATGATGTCCTCAAATCTCAGGTCTCCCTCACGTAGCACAAGCAAATGTTTAAATTTTGGTAACCCCCTCCTGTATAATTTATTCTCATTTTTTTCTTGTCAGCAACTGTGAGATCAGTTGAATGTGGAAATTATCACACATTTCAACCAATCACACAACCTGGGAGAAGGGTTTCATGACTGGATGTGTGGGGTTGTGTTCATCAAGTCCATGAGCACAACACATTTGTGGTGGAAGGAAGATTACAGATCAGTTACTTAATTTAGTCACTTTTCAGACTCCAGACTCCCAATTTATATAACCGTTACCTAGAATTCAAAACACAAAATAGAGAGGAACCACACGGTTAAAACAATAGTTACAATTAGGAAAAGAAAAATGACACTGTATGCAAATAGATAGTGCATCTGCATTGTTATAGCATTGCCTGTTTTGTGTAGGGCTGAACCGTAGAACAGGACTATTATGGAGCTTTCTTGCAGAAGAGAACAGCTATGGAATGCAAAAATAAAATGACAATTGGAGAGTGATGGTAGGCATGCTGCATGAGGAGCGAAAGGGGATCAGAGTAGTGTGCCATTAGATCTAATCTCACACCAGTCCCGGAGACAACCAGACAACAAGCTGCATGTACCCGACTGATCACACAAACAATAACAACATTTAGTTGTGTCTATCATGTGATATATCCACCAGACTATAACAACCGCTAAGAATTTGCCACTTGAGCCACTAGCCTGCATTTTCCTAATCACCTCTAATCAACACACCTATACAGGGGTAGGCCTCTTTGAGTCCTCTTGTTTCCTATTGAAGTAGATGGGTAATGGTCCTTCTTCTGGCTGTTGTCAATTGTACTTTAAGATTTGATTTAATTCAAAAAGAGATCGACCTGAGAACTGTATTTAATAGTCATCTAGAGAATATTTCCCATAGCTTCTGCACTACTCATGAGTATAAGCTTTTCAACATGTTTCACCTCTTCATTGGGCTTGCATGTGTAGAAGGAGAGAGCTCTCTGTGAAACATGGTCTACAGGAGAAAGGCACTGAATAGTAGGGGTCTGACCACATAATAGTGTGGAGCTATGGGGCTTTCTGTAAAAAGTTGTGCACAGTGTGATAGTTTTGAGTAGTAGGAGTTTAGCAAACTAAAAGAGCTTGGCCAACTGGAGGAATGGGCTCTCCATGAATAGTTGTGCACAGACTGAAGACTGGATAGTTGGGGCTTTGGCACCAAATGGAGCATGCATGTCTGGAAAGAATGTTCTCTTCATGATGAGCTATGCACATGGTGAAGGCTGTGTGCATTAAAGTTTTGGCTACATAACAGGGTTTGGGTACCTGGACAGAGGTGGCGCTCCATCAAGAGAGGGGCATATGGCAAAGGCTGTAAGTGTTTTGTATACTGACCTTTCCAGGAGTCGCAAAAGTGACGGGGATCCTACCAGTCACCAAATCATACATGCCCACCGACTAGATGAACAATTGGGAAAGACATCAAGCTGGAGGGAAGGTGGTTGGGACGGTACATATGGTTTATACTCTTGAGCCCTTATTCTTTCTCTCAGGAAGTTTTTTTTTAATATTGCCAGATTCTTAGTCACTAAATAGGTATCTGTATATACAAAAACCACTACACTGTCATCCAAATAGATACTGGATTACATTTTCCATGATAACATATTCCTTCTTCCTTTGAAGTAGCTGTTCCTTTGTAAACGGTGTATCTTCTTGGAATTGAAAAGCACATGCATTTCTGTCAATGGCAAATACTAAACTGGGTGTGTGACTGGAGTTTTGCTCATTAAAGAAAGCACCTGTGGTAGAAGTGTGTTCCCACCCTCCTTTGAAAATGGGCCAAAAGTTTGACATGTATATTTTCTGTTTTTGACTCCCATTTTCCTTGTGTGTCTTCAATAATCAATATAAATTTTTCATTCGGTTATTCTGTTCTGGATAATAATAAACAACTTTCTTCTGCTACATTCTGTTTGGCTTCCTTTACAGCTTAGATGTTTTATAATTCAGTTTCAAAAACATCGACATTTTTCATTTTTTTCGCCCATACAGTATATAGCTCATTTGTAACTTTTTGATGAAAATGTCATCTTCAATACATCCTTTTATCATTTCTAGATTTTCATTCCTCACAATTTCTATTTTCAGCGTCCTTTTTCATACTTATTCTGATACTACATTCTCTCTAAAAACATTACTTCTCTTAGGAGTACTTTTTTTGCAGTTTTTGATGATGTTTAGGCCCTGATTTGAGAAAAGTTGCATTGTAACCAGTGCCGCACCATTTATCTTGTGCCCTTTATCACCCCCATAACGCCACCATGTGTGCGCAGTATCTAAGATATGGAGCACCATGCCGGTAGTTAGGGGTACTAGCATCAAACTTTTGGAGGAAAATTCTGAGCTTTGCAAGATTAATGTCTGACATTTTTAACTTAATCCTGCAAAGCTTATTGAGCCCCATTGAAAACAATGGCATGCCTCCTTTTAATGCTTGCTCTCAGCAGGTGTTTAAAGTGCCAAAATAAATGACACAAAGTAATATTTTTTGGCACCCCTAATGGAGGACCACCCCCTATGCATACAATATACCTGGCACAGGCATAATGATGCCAACGGGTTACAAAGTGGTGCAATGCTTGCATTGTGCCACTTTGTAAATTTGGCACGGGTGAGTTTGGCCTCATTGAGCAACATTAATGTAACAATAAACAATTCTAATGTGGCTCAAGGGGGCCCTAGGTGCTCTTAAATCAGTCCCCTATTGTCTATTGAAGATGAAGTATTTCCCTTCAACTTTTCACTGCTAGGCCTCCCTTCGACTCCCCACACCAGTGCTAATCCCTTTTTGGCTATTTGGGTAGTTCATGCTTAGGCCTCCATAACTTTTTGTCCACATAAGCTATCCACGCCAAATTTGTGTCCTTTTTTCCAACATCCTGAGGATTCTAAAGGTTCCCAGGGTTTGTGAATTTCCCTGGAGGGAAGTTAACCACAATATAGCAGAATTGTATTTGTTTTTTGGGAAGAACGGGGAAAAAAGTGCTGCAGAAGTAAGTGTGTGTCTTTTCCTACATAGCCATCAACAATGGGTTTGCGGTGCTAAACTCACTAACTTCCCAGCATTCAGAAATAGGCAAACCTGATTCAGAAAATCACATTTTTAACACAGTTTTGGCATTTTACTGGGTGGAATTTTTCCTAATTTTGTGCTATCAACCTCCTTTCAGTTTGTGGTGAAAACGGGTGTGAAACCCATGATGGACCGTGGAAAGCTATACATTTTTGAAAACTAGACAAATTGCAGAATTCTGCAAAGAGTGTAGATCAATTAAAATTTCCCAAAGAAACTAGGTGCTTCATTTATGAGGCCCTAGCAGTACGCATGTTTTTAGTACTCCTGTGGCTCAGTGTGCCGGCCCATATTTAAAAGGCCATGCAAAGCCACCTTAAAATATAGGGCAAGTACCCACAACAGGAAAGGCCTCAAAATGCAACATGGACTCATCATTTTTTTCCACTGAAAACTGATCTTTTTTTGAACTGTGCCTAGCTGTAAATTTTGGGCCCTTGCATACACCTAGCAACATGTACACTTTTGAAAACTAGATACCTAGGGTAATCCACACCTAAGTTACTTGTGTGGATCCCAACAGGTTATTTTATTCAGAATCCCTTGCAAACCTCAAACATTGACTTAAAAAAACACATTTTCCACACATTTCTGTGATGGAAAGTACTGGAATCTGCGGGCAGCCACAAACTTCTTTCCACCAAGCATTCCTCTAAGTCTTTTGATAAAAATGGTACCTCACTTGTATGGGTAAGCCTAGTGCCTACAACAAGAATGGTCCCAAAACATAGTAAGGATTCATCAAATGTTTCCACTTAAAATGGACCCGTTTTTAGCAAAGTGCGTAGCTGTGGTTTTTGGGTTCTAGCTCAGCCGATAGCAAGGGAAACCTAGTAAACCTGTACTTTTTTTAAAACTAGATACGTAGGGAAATCCAGGATGGCTAATGTGTGTGGCTCATATAAGGTTTTTTTTACCCACAGGGCCCTGTAAATCTCAATCTTTGTCTGAAATCACACATTTTCATTACATTTCTGTGATGGAAACTTCCATAAATTTCCTCCCACCCACCACTGCACGCCTCGTGCCAATAAAAGTGCTGAATCACTGGTGTGACTGGGCCTAGTGCCCATGATAGAAACGGATCAAACCAAGGACAATGGGAGCCCTTGCTTGACATCTAGAAATTACCCTTCTTCTAATTAGGCCTGGTCTCACTCTTAATGATGGTTTATCCTGTCTTCTTTTCTATCATCTTGTACAAGGTCTCACAAAGTTTGAGAGAGGAGCCTTTCTTGGTTGTGTCTTTTCATGGCATTGTGGTGTTGAAATCTAGTGTGTCTGTTTACTGGTGACATCAATATCAGAACCACACTCCTTAGGTTCCCCAACTTAACGCTCTTCTCCTTGTTTGGAGGTTTCCACTGTTCACTGCATTTGTTCCTCTCAATGGGGTGTTAACTCAGTTTAAGCAGTAATACTTAGTACTTTTAATCCATATAAAAAGCTTGATATATTTTTACAAAAAATATTTAAAATTCAGGGCCTCATATACCAACATCTGATATATGTAATTATAAATTGTGAATCTTCCTGAATCACAATTTGCGTTTTGGTAAAATAAGTGCATTGTGCAAGTAACCTTAGATTTGTGATTTGAGGGCAATCACAATTCACCCTCTTCACAAATAATAATGAAGTTGGTTGCAAGTTGTGAGCAACTTTGACGGTTTAAAAGTATAGAAATGTTAGTCTGCAAGGGTCAACAGACCTCCATCCCTGTGCCTATTTGTAAAATATTTTTAAACACACCTCGTTTCCTACAAGTCTAAAAACACTAATAAATGGAAATTGGTATCATAGGGACCCTTTCCTAATTATGAATGGGTTATCAACTCCTCTTTGTAATTTGTAACTGTACATTTACCAACTACAATTTTGATAACAAAGCATGTATTTGTCAGGCACACATTTTAAAATCGGTAAGGAACACTCCTTCAAACTATTTCCTATTTGCAACTCAATACCAATAGCAAAATCTATTTGCTGAATGGCAAAATGTTTTGTTATTTGGTAAATGGCATTTGAACATTACAAAATGGGTATTTATCAGTAGAAAACTGAAATCTGAGCATTTGGGACAGTTACATTATTTTATGCATGATTCCTAGCTACTTCTTCTCATCAAATTACACAAAATGTAATATAAATACATATATGCACGATGTAATATCTGTAGGAATGTGTGTGCTTTATAACAATAACAATTATTATTTTCTCAGTGTTACAATTCACATAATCCACTTAAAATATATCTTAAAAGTCATTCTTGAGTACCTTATTTGTTGTCTACGAATTTGTCACAAACACATTTATAAAAAAAATAAACATATCAAAAATAGAATTATTGTTGGGAATTGATCTCACTAAAGGTTCACCCCCAAACTTTTAGCCTTCTTCCTCCTACTTTGTGCTGGATGTATGCTTGTTGGCCTTAGAACTGTTTGTCCAGTACCACTGCTAAAGGGTGCTAAAGTGATTGTGCTCTCTATCTAAAACATGTTTTGATTGTCATATACTTGATTGGCATATTTAATCTACATGTCAAGCAGAGTGATATACAATATACCGAGGCGCTGTAAATTAAATGCTATCAGTGGGTGCAGTACTAACTGTGCCACCCATTTAAATAGCACCTTACATCTTGTCCCAAGTGCTGCATTTAGCCCTCTGTGCCTGCAGCCTGTTTTAAATCACATGATTGGGTGTAACTAACACTTGAGACTTTGTGAATTCATCCAAGACAGTCACACAATAGTGGGATTAGCAGAGTTTGAATGGACCATTAACTGACTTAATAGGGGTGGGCAGAGTTAAGCACAACCACACTTGTACTGAATAGGATAAGCTCTGTCAACACACAATAGGCTTAATGACCCTGTATTGTCCGTTCAGCCAGCTATGAACCAGGGCAGGGGAGGCAGGAAACCCCTGGAACTTCTAAGTACCCTTCTGGAATCTTCACCCAGCTTCTTGGAGCAGGGCACCAGGGTATACAAATAGGGCTCTTAGACCCACTCTTCAGTTTGCTACTGGACCTGCGGAAGGAATCTCAGAAAACTGCCTGCTGCTGTAACCTGCTGGGCACTCTACCAGACTGCTGCTTTACCGAAATGGACTGCTTTGCTGCCTAGAGCTTGCCTTGAACGTTCAGAGCCCTGGGCTTCACCGGCACCCAGGGCTTCAAAAGCAACTCCAAGGGATAGGTTAGCTAGCCCCCTGTTCAGAACCACAGAGACATAACAGGCTGTCTCCATCTTGAACCCATACCTGTTCCCAGCCTGAGTGAGTCTTGGACACCCATGAGGTCTCCATCCACTCATGGACCCTTGGTGGTGGCACTAAAGGTGCCCAGTTGGCCATTTTCTGAAACTGAGGACTTGCTATTTTTAACCTTAACAGAACTCTGGTTATGTTAATTGGATGGTGATGGTTTTGGAGTAAAATGGTTCATTAAAATGTCCTGTATTTGTCTAAATTTGTTTCTGATTTCTATTGTGTTGTGTCATCACTATATTGCTGTCAGTGTACAGCATAAATACTTAACACATTTTCTCTAAGTTGAACCTCACTGCCTTTTAAGCCAAACTACCTTGGGTTAAGCACAGGCTAAATTAGTGACTTTTTGTGGTTTACCCTGCAAAGGACTGTGGCTGTTGCCTGACCAGGGATCACACCCCAGTCAACCAACAACCCAATTTCTCACAATTATATTTTAAGGTAAACCTGCCTAATATATTTTTTACATACTGCAGTGATGCAGAGGTGTCAGTGTTGAGTCAGCATCTCACAGATAAATATTTATTCTCTCAATTCCTTGAGGGTGGTCAGTAGTAGTTGGGTTGGTGATTCTCCTTCATTTGGCTTACTGCATTTTCTTTGTTTCACGATTGAAGATCACACCACTTATTTTGAATTTCATTGTGGTTTGATTAACTACCCAACAGCATTTATTTTCTATTGGATGCTGAGCAATATTATTTTTTTCTGTGATTAAGGCACTCTGAGAAATTGGGTTGTTGTTTAACCAATAGACACAATCCCCACCAGGGAGAACCCAAACATTCACTAAATTAACCTGTGCTTAACCCTCCGGTAGCTTGGCAAAAAAAGCAGTTAGGCTTAACTAAGAGCCAATGCATACAGTATTTATGCAAACACACAAACAGTAATAAAGTGAAAACAGAACACAAGAAAAACCCACAACAATTTAGAAAAATAAAGTACAATTTAATAAGTTATTTGACACCAAAATGGAAAACAAATCCAATCAGAAGAAATGGAATTTAAATTTTTTAAGGTTTTTACTCAAATCTAGTGCCTAAAAGATCAAAGCCCCAACCATGGACAACTAGTCGCATGAGAGTGAGTCAAAGTTGAAAAACTTAGCCAATGACAATGGATTGTGGGTTGGATACAATGAGTGGATTAGGTTTGTTCAGTGCTCACCTCTGAATTAGTAGACATTCTGCAGGGCAAGGCTGCAGGTGGTGTCTGAGGAGAGTGTATCATCATTGGAGAGGCAGTGGATGAAGTTACGATGCAGATTTCTAAGTTTGCACTCAGGAGTATATTTATGAGAGGGTTTCATCATATTTGCACAATATTTTGGTGCATATTTGAAACAATGCTCCAATTCAGATCTTTAAAGCCTCACAAAGCCACTTTGTGTGTCTTTCTGTGGCTTCAAAAATCTGGAGTGAGGCAATGCAGAGCAAATCGATGTGTGCTGCGTTGCCTTACTATGCCCTGGGTAGTTGTTCCATGAGCACTGCAGTGGGTGTTCTATTGCAACTTCCATTGATTTTGGAGCATTCCAAGGTTTACAAGAATTTGTAAACCTGGCAATGTGCCAAAATCTTATACCTCCCCAGGAGAGGCATAACAATGAGAATTATCTTTATTTCTCCTCATCATGTGCTCTCTCTATGTGTGCTTCATTCTGCAGCACACAAATATACAGGAATTTGACTCCTGAGATGTTTCTTTTGCAGAAAAGTGCCCCTTTGTGCACAAACATAATCCTGCATGCATCACAGGCACTCTTGCACCATGGTGCATATTTGCCTGGGTTGGTGCTTGGCAGCCATTGGCCAACAGCACAGGGGAACAAGTCAGGAATGTGCTGTATGCCTTAAATACTGCACATTCCTGTCCTTTCCCAGTGACGCATTGCAGCAAAGTTGAACTTGAAACTTGAGTGGGATGAAGCTGGAGGTTGTAGCCAGTGAGAGTTCCAGGATTCTGAATATTCTTTTGCCAGAGGGCCACTAAACAGGATTTCCTACTGCAGAGAAAAATGTAGAGGGAGCTGCCACAATGTCAGGCCAACCAGTGCTGCACCTTGGGCAAACTGATGAGCAGGTTGGTCCTAGCCTTCTCTCAGTTCTTAGAACAGTTTTAGTCAAAAAATCTAAATTTTTGGATTTTGGCTATCTGGGCACCAGTAACACAACAACCAAGGGTTGAGGATTGGAGGGGCGCCGCTTGGGGTTCAGGAGTCACTCAGACTGGGTCCAGATGCAGGTTCAAAATGAGGGCCAGCAAACCTGCCTTTGAAGTCACTCTGATGGCCCTGGGTTCAAGTGGTTAAGTAGGGCTCATGTAGTAAGGCAGGCACATGTGGGCTCAAGGCAGACTCCAGACAGCAAAGCACGCCTTCCAGGTGTAGCAAAGCAGTCTTGTGAAGTTCACAGCAGGCCACAGCAGCAAGAAGTCCTCTGAGTGTCTGTGGGAGGCTGGCATGGTTTGTAGTGGGTATCTTGGGTACTTACACCTTATACCAGGTCCAGTTCTCCCTTATCATTAAAGTAGTAGTATTCTATCAGCTTAAGCTGATAGAGGTAGCTATAGCAGAGCAGCTTAGGCTCAACTAGGAGACAGGCAAACCCCCTCAATGCCACTTATAGTTACACAGTACTTATACATAAGTAAGGGCAATACTCAGTGTTACCAAAAATAAAAGTATTTATTTGGGTGACACAGTACCAAAAATATCTTAGAGACAATACTCCTTCTGGAAGTAAGTGTTATACACAATATATACACTAGACACCAAAATAAGGCAAGTAATTAGACATAGGATCGTGCAAACAATAGGAAATGCTATAGGATGCAATGGGAGAAAATAGGTGTAGGGGCAACACAAACCATATACTAAGAAAGTGGAATGCGCATCATGAATTCCCCCCTAGACAAGGGTAGTGTGTGCAGAAACGCTGGGAGAGTAAGAATACAGTAAAGGTAAGTAAATTACCCCACCCCAGAGCCCAGAAAAGCAGGAGTAAAGTACGGCAAGTTTCCTTTGGACATACTACACGTCATGATTGGGATTTTGCAGTAACCAACCAAGTCAGCAAACAACAACTGCTGGATTCTTGGACCTGAAGAGCTGCAAAAGAAGGGGACCAAGTCTAGAATTAGAAAGAAGTTCCAGGAAGGGCAGGAGCCCCTCCCAACCCAGAAGAGGGAGCAAAAGAAGAGTCCCCGGTTGGACGAAGACTGAAGGAATGCACCCTAGGAAGATGCCAGCATGTTCCTGCATGATGCAAAGGATGTCTGCACGACGTGAAGATGCATGCAGATGTGATTTCGTGTTGGAAGTCACCAACAAGCCTTGGTTACGGCATTTTGCATCAAAATGGCGCTGGCTGGACCCAGGAGGGACCTGGACGCCTCAACTCAGTGTGAGGAGGAAGAGGGGGCTCTGAGCACTTTAGAAAGCCCTCAGGATACCAGGCAGCACCCACGGGAATCCCAGGACATGGGATAAAGAAGGTGCAAAATGCGGTTGGTGCAGCACAACAAAGGAGGGTCCCATTCCGCTGGAGAGCAACTCAGCGAGATGAGCATTGTAGGATGGAGTGCTGGGGACCTGGGCCAGGTTGTGCATGAAGGAATTTTGCAAATAGTGCACAGAGGCCTCAGGAGGTGAAGAAGACGCAGTGCACAGGGGTGCAATCGCTCTCATAGAAGGCAAGGTCTTACCCCCTCCAAATTGCGTCAGCAGGTCCTCAGGACAGTTCATGTCGATGGAGTCCACCCTCTGTGTCCTTAGGAGCATTCTCGTCATTGTGAGAGGAGTCCAAGTGTACCGGTCATCCTCTTGGAAGGTGCCTGTCTGAGCAGGGGATTGACTCCGTTACCCCACAGTAGATTTCTTTGGTCCTTCTGGTGCAGGATGAAGACAGGGAGTCCTCAGAGCGTGCACACATAGAAACTGTTGCAGTTGCTGGCTGGAGCTGAAGTTGCAGAAGAAAAGTATCCCTTGTGGATACTTTGTTGCAGTTACAGCAGTTCCTGGAGCCGGCTGCGGTTGATCTGAGGTCAGAGGATGAAGTAGTAGTTGCAGAGCATTCCTGAAGGAAACTTGCAAGCACAATCCGAAGAGAACCCACAGGAGAGACCGTAAATAGCCCTGAGAGGGAGATTGTCTACCTTATCGGGTAAGGACCTATCAGGAGGGTTCTCTGATGTCACCTGCTAGCACAGGACATTCAGAGCCCTCCAGAGTGTCCCCACACCTTGCAAAGCAAGATGACTGAAGTCTGGGACACACTGGAGGAGCTCTGGACACCACCCCTGGGGTGGTGATGGACAGGGTAGTGGTCACTCCCCTTTCCTTTGTCCAGTTTCGCATCAGAGCAGGGGACAGGGGGTCCCTGAACTGGTGTAGACTGGTTTATGGAAGGTGGGCACCATCTGTGCCCTTCAAAGCATTTCCATAGGCTGGGGGAGGCTACCCCTCCCCAGCCTGTAACACCTATTTCCAAAGGGAGAGGGTGTAACACCCTGCTCTCAGAGGAAATGCTTTGTTCTGTCTTCCTGAGACTGAGCTGCTCAGACCCCAGGAGGGCAGAGCTGTAGCTGCAGTGCAAGCCTCAGAGAGCTGGTTTGGCAGTACTGAGGGTCCATAGTGGAGCCCCCAGGATGCATGGAATTGGCTCCCCAATACCACATTTGGAATGGGGGGACAATTCCATGATAATAGACACCTTACATGGTCATCTTCGGAGTTACCATTGTGATGCTACATATAGGTATTGACCTATATGTAGTGCACGCGTGTAATGGCGTCCCTGCACTAACAAAGTCCCGGGAAATGGCCCTAAACTATGTGGGGGCACCTTTGCTAGTGCAAGGGTGTCCTCACACTTTAATAACTTTGCACCTAACCTTCAGCAAGTGACGGTTAGACATATAAGTGACTTATAAGTTACTTAATTGCAGTGAAAATGGCAGTGAAATAGTGTGTGCACTCTTTCATGCAGATTGCAACGGCAGGCCTGTGGAAGGGTTTGTCTGAGCTCCTTATGGGTGGCTAAAGAAATGCTGCAGCCCATAAGAATTTCAAGGAACCCCAATGCCCTGGGAACCTAGGTACCATATACTAGGGACTTATAAGGGGGGTCCAGTGTGCCAATTGAAATTGGTAAATGAAGTCACTAGCCTACAGTGGCAAATTTAAAAGCAGAGAGAGCATAAGCACTGAGGTTGTGGTTAGCAGAGCCTCCGTGACACAGTCAAGCACTACTGACAACACACACATTAGGCCACAAACTATGAGCACTGGGGTCCTGGCTAGTAGGATCTCAGTGAGACAGGCAAAATACACTGACATATAGGTTTTTATCTATGAGCACTGGGGGTCCTGGCTAGCAGAATCCCAGTGACACAGTAAAAACACACTGACACACACTCACAAGCAGGCCAAAAGTGGGGGTAACCATGCTAGAAAGAGGCTACTTTCTCACAGTGTCCTTCTGTAGGCTCAGAAAGTAAACTGAAGAGTTGGTCTGAGAGTCTCATTTTTATACAAGGAGACCTCTTTGAAGTAGGAGACCTTTCTAGATGATTCCCTTTGAAGTCCTTGATGTTTCCTATCTCCCCATCCCTGACTCTAAGCTGGCCGGATCAACAATGTATATGTGACAACACCTTTTTGCAGAGCACAGCCTATTCAGTTGCAAATGGATCTGCACCCAGCTCTGTCCCCTATCTCGCCCGATGATGGCCCATCCAGGCACACCTAATCCCTCTATTTTGTGGCTGTCTGGGAGGAATAAACAAAGTCCAACTGACAATTACACCCAATCATGTGACCCATTGTAGGCTGCAGGCACCAAATAGTTTAGGACAGTAAACTGCCAACTTCCTAAAGTGTCATTTTCAAAATTGCGACTTTTAATTACAATTTCTCAAACAACAAACATGAAATTCTTAACTGCTCCCAATCAAAAGTTGTTATTTATTAAACAGGTAAGTCTCACAGTCGTGATAAAACACATTTTAGAGCTTTTAACTATCAGGACATGCAAAAATTAAAAATGCATGTCCAAACTTTTCATTACAATGCAGCCCACCCTATGGACTACCCATGGCCTACCTTAAGGGGGCAGCAGCATAACAAAGCTTGAGGTGGCGTTCCTGCAAAGTACATGGAGGGGCACACCTCTGGACTCATTCAGGAGCTCTCAGGCCAGGATAATGTACTGAGACTGCGGGCCTTTGGTGAGCCACTGTGTGGGGGACTTATGTGCAATAACAGGGGAGTGTAAGGCTTGGCAAGGGGGTTATATTGCCAAGTCAAACTGGCAGTTCAGACTGCATTCAGGCCTCATTGGAAGGCCTGAGACCTCAGTCAAGGGGGTTCTTAAGTGAATAACACTATAAGTGCTACAGACCCATTAGTAGTACTTAATTTACAGGCCCTGAATATATGGTATGCGATCCTACAAGGGACCTATAAGTAAATTAAACATGCCAATCAGGTGTAAGCCAATTTTACTGTGTTTAGAAAAGAGAGAGCATAAGCACTTGTCAGCAATGGTAAAGTGCTCAGAGTCCTAAGGCCGAAAAAATGAATTCAGTAAAAAATACGAGGGGTGAAGGCAAAATGTTTGGGTTTGACCCTGCAGAGAGAGCCATGCCCAGAGGCACAATCACACAAAACGTTCCAAACAGAAGGTCATTATTTTAACTAAATTTCAATTAGCGCCCTTTCACTCTCCTGCATTCTAGTCTTCTGGATCCTGGGATGCCAAATTGCAAATATTTTGGGGTGGATGGCGTAGGATTCACTTGTATGATTGTGCATTGAGAAGTGATACCTTCCTCTCTTCTATGTAAACTGCTTGCTGCTGATCATTTCATCACCAACTGCCGCATGAGATATTAGTAATCTATGTATATTTCCTGTTTCGTAATAATAATTCAGCATTTTCTGAAATAGTGAATCACTATTTAAGATTCACAAATTCACAAATTTCAAACACAATTACCCACATATATGAAGGTCAGTATACCATTTGTCAAATCCGTTTCCCTAAGTACTTTTAAATTAAGACACGAACACTGCCTTCTGTGGTTCTAAAAATTCTGGACCCATGTAATTTACTTTGCCACACCAGTACGATTTTAGTATCAAAAGACCGATAATGACTAGTACACTAAGCATGAGCATTTTCGCTCAATTCCAGCAGCGTTTTCACCTCGAAATCGCCATTTTCGTCCTGCACTCGTGGCTCCCATTTTATACACGGCAGCCATTTTTAAAAGTTGCCCTCACATAGGCTTATAATACAGTCAGATTTGATTCCAAGGACACGTACACCTTGATTGACTTTTCTCTGACCTGGGCAAGCTGGAACCATTGCCTCAGGCCAAACCTGTTTGGTCAGTCCCTCTCCCAGTGGCCGAATCAGATAGCATCAAGGCACACCATGCCATAAAACCCTTATTATCGCTCACACACCCTGCCTAATCTTGCTCACACCTGCACCTGCTCTTTTCTTCTTCTTACTTTACGAGGGGGAGGTGCCCGTTTTTATTGGGGGTCTACACTTATCTGATGTAAAATACTAGGCCTTGCCGGGTAATTTATTATGGGTTGGATGACATGAAATATGAGGTTTCATCATGACACTGTTTTTTCCTTTGTAGTGAAAACATGTGAATGACCAACCAAAATGTCAAGAATGTTTGCCTGAAGCTTAAAAAACTGTATATAAGGAAACCTGACTTTGCATTGAAACACAGTCTCCTGAGAACATACAAACCGTGCTGTTGTACTTCTAGGACGCTTGTTACTTGGTTGCAGCCAATAAATTCGATCTTTGACTTCACCTAGAAGACTCTGAGTTTCTGTGGTCTGAATCAGGAAAGGACCCGAGGTCTTTGGGTGTACCCTGGCACCGCTGGGTTGCCGGATCAGTACCGGTTCTGAAAAACCCAGTACCTCACTTCATTCAAAAGTTCTACCTCGGAGATTAGTATTTTGACTACCTAAATACAATAAGTGTATATGTCCCTTAAAATTCATAGTACACGTAAAAAACATAAGTAGTACTAAAACTGTAGATTCCGTTTGTAGACGCTGTTCGAAGTATTCCAAACGTTTTGAGTCTTCCAGGACTAGGTACTGCTTTTTGTCACTTTCTATGACTTTGTGCCACCACAAACCCTTAATAAATCTCGCACTGGGTGGGTGGGATGTTGTTTAGCATGAATAATGTGCCTGTAGTACACCTTGCCGAAATCACAGCTTCTCAACATTTAGATTTAAAACACCAAAAACGAAATTCTCTGAAGCGTGTAAAGGCCAAAACTTTCTTGATTGTAATTATTAGTAAATCATATTTCCCAGATAGCAACATAAGACAATACCTGCACAAAACATAAATAGTTTGGAAACTATTGATTTACTAACCATCCAATAATTTTTTGAAAGGCTTGAAAACAGTCCTCTGAAAACCTTCATAAGCATATAAATCAAAACACCTCCATTCATTTAGTATAAGAACAGATCTCAACTTAATATAGTTCCTCACCCAGTGTAAGAATTGACCGTCCATTCACTCACACGAATCTCCTGAGTCAGGCTTTAATATCTGATTAAATTTAAGTTTTTTTTAAAATTATTGCTTTCCATACAAAGGGCGTTTTTTTCTATTCTCAGTTTCCAAGGTTTCCAGATCAGAGCATGTTCCCAGTTTGTAGTCACATCAAAAAATTAACATACATTTCCTGCTATTAAAGAGACTGCTAGTTTAAAATAATGTATTGTCCTTCATATCGCCTTATGGGTGTAAACCAATTTCTACAAAGACCAATGCTTTGCAGTTCATGTTGCCCACTTACAAAGCTGAGAAGGCAAAGCCTTTTCCCTGCAAGGCACAACCTATTGGTTACTTCTCACTGTACCTTTATTGGTGACAGAACAAGTTGTTCTACCTTACAGGCAACAGCCAAGCATGATGTAATTACCCTAATAAAATCATTTTGTATTCAATTCACTGTTTCTTGGTGCGGTCTAGTCATTCTGTATCTCGTTTCCTGAGTTTCAGTAGGGCTCCACCATTACTGTTCAAACATTGATAGCTAGGCACGCCTTTGTACACTGGGCTTGAGAGTATGCATAATCTTGTAGTGTTGACAAGGATATGGGATTGCCTAATGTGTACACTACATGTATCAGCATCTATCGAATGAGATATGCATCAACTTCTAGTTTTGGTGGAAAGCATTTTAATATGTGAGCAGCCAGATGCAATAATTGTGCATTGCACAGTTACTGGTGTTGTTTTATAATTCAAAATGAAAGTTAATGCATCTATTCCTCCACACAGCCTATATCTATTCCCACACCTGTCAAAGGAAGAAGAGGAAATGGTCTGACCAGTTTTGTCCACAAATAGACAAAACCCAGAAACATCAACAAAGTGATTTTTGCATAGCTATAGGACCATGACATTGGATCCATCTACAACTATAACATCTGGTTCAATGTGCTAAGAATCTTCTGAAGAGATAGTGTAAATTTTATTGCAAAAGGGACTAGTGTTGTATAACTATTTTAGGTATGTTTTAGACACGTTGTTTTAGGTTATTAGGCCTGCCGCTGTACGCTTTAATCCAGTTACATTTTATTCAGCATTGCTTTATTTTTTCCAGCAATAGCCACATTTGAGGTGCTGTTTTATTTTCTTTATCTTATTGTACTTTCGCCTAGGAAAGTATCACGTTCTTAGTAGGACATTTATTTTGCTTTGTACTTTCTCCAAGGCTACAGTCAGATAGGATTGCCAACAAATGTAGTATGCTGTGTCTCTAACATTCACAGAAAACACACACTCATACGTGGGACTATTTCTCTGAATGTCAGCTGTTTTATTATATAACACCCCTTTGTCCTAGTCATGTTAGAGGGAGATTCCAGCCAGATGTCCACAATTGTGCTCTGATTGCTGGTTGTTTCTCTGCAGCTACTTGCTTAGATGGCCGGACCCCTGATCCACATGGGGACGGTGTCTCTCAGACTACAGGCTTCTTCCTCCAGGTATGAGGGATGATGTACCCCCTGGGGGAAACCCAAAGGGCAGATTAGGCTTATTATGCTGTGCTCAACCATAGCGTATGTAGGAGAAATTATGTATATATATATCACTTCTAGTGACAGTATTGTAGGACTGTTCTTGTGTTTTTATTCTGTTAGTCACTTGCTTGCTTTTATTGTGTTTTATCATCCTAGTATTGCAATTTTTATCTAAGATGCAGTTACGTCAATACATCTTTATTGACCTTTATGCTGCCTCTGTTGTCTTTGTCTGTAGGAGACTTTTGGTAACTGAGAGAAAGGAATGGGATCTAATCGACCACAATTCCCCTGAGGAGTCTTTCTTGTCATGTGCCCGGTTGCCACATTCATCTCGGCCAGAGGTGAGGTACTGCTACTTTGCCGGAGAACCCGGATTAGGCCGACAGGCATCACATCGTGTGGAATCATATTTAGTACCCACAATCCATGTGATCCTGTCTCCTAAATCCAGTAGCCTCATCAGCATAATGAGAAGAACCTACACAACACTAGTATCTTCTTTAGTAAACTAAAGAAAATGTATATAATTCTACTTATACTGTAGCTGTGTTCAAAATATATCATAAACCCAGATGGTATTTTTCAACCCATTTGCAAGTACAATCTATTTTTGCAAATAAAACACTTTTGCATTTTTTGAGCTGCAGTTCTTCCTCAGTTCTAAGGTAAATTCAAATTCTGCCATAAGTTTTTGCCCCCTTGACGATCCAATGGAGCCTTCCTTGATCCAATAAAACACAAAAATATAATGTGGTGTGTAATTAATCTATAAGCTGTATCACTTAGGCATAGGGCCTGTTCTGCAGACAGGCTCTAGGCCCCAGCCCTAGCAGGCCTGCAACTACTCCTCTAGTCATGTTTTGTGGCCATGTGTAGCACACTGGGCCACAGAGCAGTCCCTCTTACCAGGTCCAGCACAGCAACCTCCACATGTGTTTCTTTGCTGTTTGTGACCTTAACAAATCCAATACATGGTTGGAGCTTCATCTCCAAACGCATACCACATGTGGCCATTTGTAGGCCAGAAGAGTTGCAGGCTTGACCACACCCTCAATACATGCCCAACCACTGCAGCACAATGGTGTTAGGGACGGAGGGACTTTCCTCTTTCCATGCCCCTTACCTTACTTTCTATTGCTGTTTATTCCCTGTTGCTCATATACTCTTATTGTCTGTAAGTACGTAGCCCCATCGCATTTTACCATGACTGAGAGCATAACCACAGGTGCCAAAGGGTTTACCTTTTGACAAGCTTCCAGGACCCATGCAGGATTTGCATTTCTGGAACCTTGAAACCCAAAAGCTGAAATAGATCTATAAAGCTTGCCCAGGGTTTGCAACACCAGTTATGGAAAACAGGCATAAGAAGCTTGCCAGGACTGTGGTTCTAATGTGTACCTCATGAAAGCATTGTATTTTATAGATTTGCACCTTAAACTCCACTTGAAGTTTGAGGTCAAAGCGTGCTCATCCTGCTCTCTTATGTTCCCCAAGTAATGTTGTTTCAGGGCTTGGGGAGCAAGAAACCACATCTTATAAAGGAGTCAGCAACATCTCCTCCTGACTAACCTCTAGGATCAGTTTAGTATCATGCCTCCGTTTTCCAATTCATGCTAAAAAAAATGCATGATAGATGGGAGAAAAATCTTGCTTGTCCAATCAGATCCAGGTATTTTCCTAATTTTTGAATCCAGAGAGGTCCGCCGAAATGGATCTGTGGTCCCTACGTGAATCCATATCACAAAATGTAACTACTTAACTGCATATGTAACTAGTTTTAAACTTAGGTCTATCATGGAGCTTGTTCTCAATGACCCTGCATACCTTTTAGTGCTCCCAGACTAGTAAATGGAAGTAATACCTGCATTTTCTATGTGGCAAGCTGATGTGTGAGAACTGCTTTAAACTCAAAATTGACATAACAGAGATACTGATCTATGGAAATAAGACCTCCCCTTGCAACTCTTCCTGGTGGCCACCTGACCTGGGTCCCACGCCCACCCCTCAGGACACCCCAGAAACCTCAGCATCGTCCTGGATGACAAGCTCATGATGAACAAACAGGTCAACAGAGTGACCTGATCCTTCTGTCACATCCTTAGAATGCACCACAAGATCTTCAAATAGCTACCACTGCACACAAGACACACGGTCACCCAAGCTCTCATCACCATCTGACTCGACTACGGCAATACATTCTACATCTGTGTTTCCAATCAAAGAATCTAGACCATGCAAAACACTGCCACTTTCCAACCTAAGACTCTAGACCATCCAAAGCTCTGCCACCATACTCCAGACTTCATGGCTATCCAGAAATGCTGCAAATTCAATCTGCTCATCCATGCCTACAAAGCCCTCCACAACACAAGAACAGCTTACCTCAACGACTGGCTCCAACTCTGCCAACCCATCAGGCAACTATGCTCTACCTCTCTCTCCCTCGCATGAATCCAGCGCATTCGCAGAAGCAGGAAAGTGGGTTGCACGTTCTCCCTCATCGTCACCAAAACTGGAATGAACTTCCAGTACCCATCAGAACTGCTACTCCATTCCTCAACTTATTTTAGATGTTGAAGACCTAGCTGTGCACTTATAGGGGCCATGATCCTGGTCCAGCACCTGGATACCCTCACAGGTGATAAACTGCACCACACAAATCCACCTAACGTATAACATAACATAACATAACATACATTTAGATTTGCTTCAAAACACAGTCCTCTAGTGTTTTCTGTGGTGCCTAAAGCAAAAGGCAAAACATGAAGACCATATCCTCCAGATTATCTCTTCTTACCACTATTGTTGGGAGATCCACAGTTTAATTATATTACCTGCGCTCTTTGTAAATTATAACACTTTGATAAGTTATGTAGCTGCTTTCTTGAAGCACTATTTTCATCACCTAGTTGGCCTCCAGGGTTCTAGAGAGAATAAATACCCAAACATTACTGTAAAAGAAGATAATATATACAGTCTATCTGGGAAAATGAATGTTTAAAATGAGCTTCGAGTATGAAGGGGGTCGTCAAGCAATCTAATTTCATCGACAGAGCAGCATCATTCCAGAGGTGTGTGGTCAGGGGAGAGACGGATTTCCTCAATTTAGGAGCCTCATTTATCTTTTTCCTGCGAATTGTAAGGTTACGATCATCTGGTGAAGTCACAATTTTCAGGTTAAATATAATGGGTCTAGAGAATTGGCTGTAAGAGTAATAAAGGCAATATCAGCTGACTGACATGGAATGTGCTCAGTCTCAGGGGCAGATATGTGTACTCTTCTTCCATTACATTAATAGAGGTTTGTTGAGGATAGGGATCTCAAGGTAGAGATTTACACCTTTAGGAAAATACATGTAATTCCCAATTTTACCTCAGGGTTGTTATACATGATTAAAATTGATAATTTCATCAGGAAACTAAACTTAAACAGAACACAAAGCAAGACACTGTAGTGTCCATTTCTGTCAATTATACCCTTCGCAAGCCGAACCTTCTATCTAGAACCTCTCTTTCATTGCCAATCTCTCCCATCTCATCCCTGCAAACGAAGGCACTCATTTCTAGTTCGCTGTAAAATTTTGACATGTGCCTATCAAAGGTTTATACACAATTGAACCTAAAAAACTCATTTCTACATACACATTTTCCTCAGAAACATCTCATTAGGTAAAAGTTGGCAGCATTTATTAGAGAAATGCTCAGTAAAGAGATGAAACATGCTGCACGTATTTAGGTGCAGGATAGAGAAAAGAAGGCAATGGCAACAGCCACTAAAATATTACTCAAGTTACACATACCCGTGGATGAGTATGGCACCATATTTCCTCATTGGCTCCACACTTATTATTGAATTCCACATTTCACATTCTCTAATACAGTATTCTATCATCTACTTTTATTTCAGAAACTAAAGACAGGCATGTTACTGTAAGTCGTTCATGCAATGCAAACGCTCTCACCCTTGACAACTCAACAGAGGCAACAGAGAGCTGAATTTCCTAAATCTATCCCAGTCCTTCTGTTAGTGTTACAGTCAGACCACAGAGCATTAACATCTATTCAGTTACTCCCCTTATAACCATCCTGGGATGTTTTATCTCTTTAGATAGATGTTTGAGCAGCATTGAAGATAGGTTTTGTTCCTTGAAAAAACACATATCTTAGTTAACAACCCAAACCCCAAAAACACAAAAACATCCTTGCCTGACCATTGTAAAAGAACGTTGGCTTGTCAAATAATGTAGTACTATTGGTTGGGGGCTAGATACTTGCTGCTAGAAGCAGCACAAGCCAATTCAAATATAAAGCTTTACTGCACATATTCTAAAGCAGCTATTATAACCACAGTCTGCAGACACCGAGGGGTATATTTACTTTTTTAGTGCCGTGGTTGTGTCACAATAGTAATGAAAACCGATGCTAAATCTTTTTTTTCTAGTTTACTTTACAGCACTAAACTTGATTACCACTGGAAAATCACTCAAAAGTAGAACAAAGCAGCGCGCAGCACTGCTTTGCATTACTTAGCGCCATGGGGACCTACCACGAGTGGTGCATGGGCGTTGGCAATGCAACCACTCAAAGGCCCATATTTATACTTTTTTAACGCTGCATTTGCGTCATTTTTTACACAAAAGCAGTACAAACTTACAAAATACAATTCTATTTGGTAATTTTTCGCCGATTTTGCGTCAAAAAACGACGCAAATGGGCGCTAAAAAAGTATAAATATGGGCCAAAGTTTCTGAAGCTAAACCCTATTTACTTAAAAAGGTAGACAAGGTTCAGCGTCAGAAAATAACACCCACCTCAACTCAACAGAGGCAACAGAGAGCTGAATTTCCTAAATCTATCCCAGTCCTTCTGTTAGTGTTACAGTCAGACCACAGAGCATTAACATCTATTCAGTTACTCCCCTTATAACCAGCCTGGAATGTTTTATCTCTTTAGATAGATGTTTGAGCAGCATTGAAGATAGGTTTTGTTCCTTGAAAAAACACATACAGTATCTTAGTTAACAACCCAAACCCCAAAAACACAAAAACATCCTTGCCTGACCATTGTAAAAGAACGTTGGCTTGTCAAATAATGTAATACTATTGGTTGGGGGCTAGATACTTGCTGCTAGAAGCAGCACAAGCCAATTCAAATATAAAGCTTTACTGCACATATTCTAAAGCAGCTATTATAACCACAGTCTGCAGACACCGAGGGGTATATTTACTTTTTTAGTGCCGTGTCACAATAGTAATGAAAACCGATGCTAAATCTTTTTTTTCTAGTTTACTTTACAGCACTAAACTTGATTACCACTGGAAAATCACTCAAAAGTAGAACAAAGCAGCGCACATCACTGCTTTGCATTACTTAGCGCCATGGGGAGCTACCACGAGTGGTGCATGGGCGTTGGCAATGCAACCACTCAAAGGCCCATATTTATACTTTTTTAACGCTGCATTTGCGTCATTTTTTACACAAAAGCAGTACAAACTTACAAAATACAATTCTATTTGGTAATTTTTCGCCGATTTTGCGTCAAAAAACGACGCAAATGGGCGCTAAAAAAGTATAAATATGGGCCAAAGTTTCTGAAGCTAAACCCTATTTACTTAAAAAGGTAGACAAGGTTCAGCGTCAGAAAATAACACCCACTTCAACCAGGCCCGAAACACGGAGAAATGCATTCATTTCTTTTCTAACTTTGCATGTGTGCTGCATGGTACAGCACACATGCAAGGTGGGAAACGTTTACCTTATTCTAAGCTGTTTTTGTACTGGAAGGGTATACTTCCAGTACGAACCCTATGCTAAACTCTTGCACACGCCCTTCCACTATGGCAAAGGTATGTGTATGGCACACAGCAGCAGATTTCTGCGCCGGCGCTAAGGGGAGAGGAGGAGAGTGCCATATTTCTGTAAATATGGCGCTTTCCTGCTCTCTCTGGGAATCTGGTACGTGTGGGCCTGAGTATGTACAGGTTTTGACCATCAGTATATCCACTGAATATTTTTCCTAATAGTTGTCAAAGTTATTCGAAATGCCAATTTAATGACAGCTTGTCTTGTCTTCATCCAATTATATCAATCCTCTTCTTCCATATCTGAGTAATTGTTAATTGTGGACTGCGGTAAGCTATCTTCTGCGTCCCTCACGGCTCTAGGCCATCTTGACACTGTCGGTTCATTGCTGAACAGAACAGTGTCCAACCTTTCCTATTTTTGTTATGATGCCGCGCTAAACTTCACTTCGTGTGGAGAGCACAGTGAGGGTAATGCTTTCCCAGCTGTCCATTTTTAAGGCAATATTATTTTTCTTAACTAAAATCTGCTCGATATTTTTTAAGGGGGGGCGTGATTAGTCTATCGCTAAGAGGCATCCTTTCTAACGATGGACAGAGACAGGCTCCCAAACGTTGTTGACTTATCAATTAACACAATATGTGAGGTAACGCCGTTACTCTCTAATTCAGCATGATGGTCACAAATCCGATATTTCAATGAATGAGAATGTGTCTATCCTCTCCCTGGTCCTAAAATGTCCAATTCGTTGGACCCCTACGCTCATCCGTTTCTATCATAATTCTGCTGTGCTCTACAGATGACAAGTGGCAACTTTGTACATTACTGCTTTGTACGTCACTTTGTACATCACTGCTACTTACTATCCCTTCCCCTGACGTATGCCGTTCTATGCATCTGATGCTGGGCCCTAGTCTTCAGTAGCAGACATTTCAAGGTCTGTTCCTTAAAGCACCACCAAGTCTCCGAACAGCTGAACGTGATCTCTGCCTTACAAAGACGATCTAATATTTCTTGGTACCGTGCCTGGTACTGTTCTTATCACCTGAAATCATCTGCTGACCTATGCTCTTATGTGTTTTGTCTACATATTACATCACACTAGATAGGAGGCTGATCCACAGAAACTAAAATCAAAACATTTGTAGAGACATTTTGGAAAGGGCTTCAATTCCCTTAGAGGCATTTTTAAACTTTGATGTTCTAATCCAAAAATCAGTCACACTCAGATACCTTTAACTGCAATGTTCCGAGTACAAGATCCACTTACTGTAAATTGTTGACATGGAATAAACAGAGAAGAATTTCAGAGGAACAATTTTTCAGTTGCACGTTTGCAAACGTGGTGCTCCTCAGAAGATACAAATATTTTACTCTTTATTCAGTTGAGAGAGAATCATATATGTGCACTGGAATGAGGGTTAGAGAAACACAGCATTAGTAGTGCTGCTGCCCTACTATATAGAACTGAATAAGCATTGATACCTTGAAATATTTATTGACTTTAAAGTAACCCCCAGCGCACAGTAAAATGCAATACAAACATAGAGAGCTTCTCATGAGATACACTCTCACACGGTCAAAATGTATTCCTGTAATTACAACATGGCAATTTTGTCTCCACAGCTCATCGTAATTAGTGCCTTGAGAATAACTTTACCAGAACATAACTCCCAAGAAAAGTGAAGGATTATTTGTAATCACTTGCAGTAGTGAAGCAAATAATGAACGCCCCCAATACTAGCCCTAGATTTATAATTTATATGTGGCTGAGAAGGTGGTTCCACTTCAGGGCTATCTGCCTTTGGACATCTTCCAGAAACGTACAACACATTCATTATCATAGATACCACCAACAATGTATGTAAGTGCAAAGGGAAACAAAATGAACAGGACTGACCACTGCATATAACAAAACCTGGCCTGCAGTGCTTCCTTGGCCAATAAGATAGGATCTAATTAGGAACGTGCAGAGGAACAGGACGCTTTCTCCTGTGGCATTGATACAATGATGCAATACAGGACAAAAATATAGAGAGGGATGTCGCAGTTTCAGCAAGCATTGCTAGGGACTGCTGGAAGAGGGGTGAAGTCAAGGAAATGTCTGAGCAGTAATTATGAGCAAGGCAGGATATTGTAAATTTGTGTCAAATACAGTGGGGAAGGTAATAGGTATGTGGTGTTAAAGGAATTTTTGCAACGGGTCATATCTGTTCTACACATGATCTAATTTGAATACTCAATATACATATCAAACAGACCAGTCTTTACTCTCTGTGCCTTTATCAACTCTCATTGCTGAGCGCTGAACCCTTTGTGTTGCCTAACATTAGAAGGAGGCTTTATGAATCATGTAAGTGTGACTTCCAAGGTACCCTTGTTAGCCAGAAGTGCTCTAGATTAAACCCAACTATTCAGTTTTGTATCCTCTTTTCCTGAGCCAGAAGGCCAGCAAGCCCCCATTGCTATGAGGGAGTAGTACCACATTATTGTTGTCAGTACATCATATGACATAACTAGTTTGCCTTGAATACAATATCCAAAATGTTGCAAATTAAAGCTAATAATAGAAAATTTAAATCCAATGAAACAATATTTTTATAATTGATATTCATAACACATTTATGTCAGACAATGTTCTCACATATAACCTTTGAAATCAAAAATATTGTCCAAACATTTTGCTTTTTTGCTTCCTGAGAAAAAGTCCAGACATTGCTTGCGCCACAATAGGGGGAAACATCCTCAACCACAACTCCTGAACAACAAAATTGTGTCCAACGAAAGCGGAACAACGCTTTCGTTAACGACTTCCTTGTTCAGTGCCTTAACACTACATGTGCTGAAAAACACACATCCGTGGTTAAGGCACAGAAGAAGGGAATTAGCTTTGCTGGAGGACGTGATCAGGTAAGTGGGGCTGGGGCTGTTTTAGGGGCAGGAGTGGGGGGGCAAGGGGCATTTTTAGTTTTTGGGGGTGGTTTAGGTTTAGGGACGTGGTTGGGGGGTTGGGGTATTTTTAGTTTTTGGGGATGGGGGGTTGGGGTGGTTTAGGTTTAGGGGCGGGATGGTGGGTTGGGGCATTTTTAGTTTTAGAGGCAGAGGTGGGGGTTGGGGTATTTTTTGTTTTTGGGGGTGGTGTCGAAGTAAGACTCAGCAAGGCCTACTAGTGCAAGAGTGCAAGGGGTTCGCCCTTCTCTGCACAAAGTCCTCAGACCATATAGGAAGAAGTTGGCACAGAAACTGAAATAAAGGACAAAGTTTATTAAACCTCATGAGGTGGTACTACAGTTCAAACAGCACCCTTCGGTAATGTTTGAAGTAGCACACTGAACTAAGAGAGCATGGTCCTTTTATACCCATGCAGGGGCTAAAAAGAAGGTGGTACAATTATAGAAGCAAGACTTATATACATATAAGATCATATGGAAATGCACAGTTGACATGTAGGAGCGGCTAACAGTTTTCAAGGACTAGTAGACACATTACTGTTGGTTACTAATTACTAACAGCTGCAGACCTTACTGGGCATGTGCAAAGTGGGAGCATGCATTTTTCCGACTCCTATTCTACAATAGGTGAAGTTATCATCATGAGGTAAAAAATACAAAATGACTAGAGAAGACAAAAAGGCTGGTTGAAAATGTTTTTTTACAATGATCTGAGGACTAGTGCATCAGCATGTACTCCTCACTTAAGCCTGTTAGGAAGATATTATATCAACCTACCAATCATGGGTTAAATTTGCAAAGCTGTGTGCAAGTGTAGATTCAGATTACTCATACAAACATTTTTTCACATGAAACTATTTTGACATTCATAACATATGGTGAAAAATGTGTTAAAATAAAAATAGGTTCATTCACTGAAAGATTCAAATGTGATTAAAGCTGTTTGAGTGTTTTAATGCCAGTATGGAACTGAATTGAGTTTTATAAAGTGTATAATACCCAAAGGTGTCAAGGTGCTAACAAATCCCATGAACAGGAAGATGAGAAAGCCCTAAACATGATCAAAGGAAAGGAACCACCTTTTTAAACACCATGTAAACACAGAAAAATCTTCAGGTCCTTCAGTGGGACAGCATATTCCATGGCCCAGCTGTGACACAGGAAAAAAGATCTGCAACGCAATCTAGCTTTGCAAAGTTTAGGCACAACTACAGACCTGTTGTTGACAGATTCCAGCACCCTACTGGGTACATACAAATGGAACTTAGCTCTCAGATAGTGGGGGCAAAGATTGTGAAGTGCCTTATGAGCTATACAGACAGCTTTGAACATAATAATTATTCTGATGAGAAGTCAATGAAGGCCCCTCAGCTGCTCTGCTAAGGACTAAGATTATGGAATATCCAAGATCAGTTGGGCTGCTGAATCTTTGGTCACCAGTAAAGTACTGACGGAGACCTGACTGATGTTGAGATACAGCAATTTGCAGTAGTCCAGATGTGAGGACACCAGAGAAAGAACAACCACTTTACACACATCAACTGGAATGAAAGGAAGACATTTTTGGAGGCTATAATAAAGTAAAAGAAAGAACTGGTGTTCCGGCTGACTTGTTTATCAAAAACAAGCTGATGCTTAAAGATCACTGCAAGATTTGTGGCTGAACATAGTGGAGATAGAGAATCTCTGAGATCTTCCACTCACCATGTAGAAGTCCAGACTGAGTAATGGGTACTAAAGTCAGAACCTTGGTTTTATCAGCATTCAATTGCAGGCAGTTATCCTTTATTCATTTGCTAAATTCTGGCAAGCAAGCCCTTAACCTGGCAGCAACTACAAAGACATTATCCACAATGGTAATCATAATCTATGTTTCATCAGCATATGATAACACCCGAAAACCAAAAGATTGAATCAGGTCAGCTAGCAATGAAACATACGGATTAAAGAAGATGGGTCTTTGAGCGGAACCCTAAAGAACCTGCAATAACTTTCTGATGACTATTAACCAGAAAGGACTCCAACAGACTAAGTAGATCTTTCTAGCATGACCATAACATTACAAGACTGCCTCCAGTCATGATGCATGTTTTTGGAGGTTAATCCTGCCCTCACTGAACAGTGACTATCATCAGTTAAGATGTACTCATGCTTCTAAATGGAACTAGCCAACTCTGCAGTGTCTCTCTTTAATTTTGCCTTTACCCTCCACTTTTTGGCTCAATTAGGTTTTGTTTGCCTTAGGACTCCAAGAAAACTCTGGATGTTTCAGGGCCAGACTCATGACACTGACAGCTGTCAGAGATCTCTGTTGGTTGCTGTCCTAATGGGCACAGGTTTCCTGATCCAGTGGGTAGAATGGGCAACATCACTTTGTTGGCCATGGTGATATTGTTTACCTACTAAGATGCATGTGTAAGCAAGTTAAGGTTAGGTGCTCCACAGATGGGCTCCACAAGTGAGGACAAGGGTTCCCCATGGGTCAGTTCAGTGCCTCAGAAGTGTGTAGATAGAAATATCTAAATGAATCCAGAGAGGAATAGAACTGACTAGTGCCCCTGCATAACAGGGCCTTCATCCATGCTCCACGGTCTAATCATGGAAGCTCATGAAGGTATCAATTAGGCCTTTTGCCCTGAGGGCGGTCATGTTGGATTTGTCCCTTCTTGTAGAGCCATCCCTAGACATTTTGCCTTCACCCTCCTATTTTCTGAACTCACTTTTGGTGGCTTTTAGGACCCTGCATACTTTACCACTGCTAACTAGTGCTAAAGCACTTGTGCTCACTCTCCTAAAAATGTTAAGTTTGGCTTACAGCTAATTGGGACATTTAATGGACTCATAGGTCTCTTAAAGAATGATATACCAAACATACAAGGCCTGTAAATAAATTGCTACTAGTGGGCCTGCAGCACTTCTGGTACCATCCACTTAAGTATCGCCTTAATACATGGCCCAGGCCCACCATTGCTACTCTAATATAGTTTAAAAGTGCCAATTTGACTTGGTGACATAATCCACCTGTCAAGCCTTAATTTCCCATTTTCACAGGCAGGGCCATCCCCTTCAGACTCTGTCTGGATTTTAGGGGTTATTTTTGACAGCAAATTATCCTTGTAGGTTCTGGTTAATAAAGTAGCTGGGACTTGTTTCTTGCTTTTGCAAAACCTGCAAAAACGTCTTCCTCTGCTACCAACAACTGCCAAAAACTTGATTTTGCATAGTGTGATCCTGAGCAGATTGAATTACTGAAACACCCGCCTCTTAGGCGCCCCAGATATTTTGTTACAAATGCTACACAGAGTCCAAGTTGCAGCAACCTACCTGGTGCTGGGCAGGCCCAGAAGATCATCTGCATAGGCTGCACTGTTGGAGCTTCACTGCCTCCCGGTCACACAGAGAATAGTCTTTGAAGCCTTATGCATTGTTTTTAAAGCTTTTCAGGGTCTTGCCCCAATTTTCTTTCAAACTTTTTAAAAAAAATATGTCCTGGGGAGATGCCTTTGCTCCTCGCCTGCCAATCTTGTCTGTATTGTCAATTTCAAAAAGATTAGACAGGGGGCACACTTTCATAGTGAGAGCTGTCCAGCTCTGGAATCGGCTTCTTTTCTCTCTTAGGCATGTAACCAATCTTCTTCAATTCAGTAAGGTGCTGAAATCCTGGCTTTCTCCCCACTAAACTCTACTGCTGTCTCTTCTAGTGCAGTTGCCTTTTCCCCAGTTATCGTAGCGCCAGGATAATTTTAGATGACTGTGTACTCTGTAAATGTATAAATAGTTAATTAAATACATATTTCATGGTCATTGCTAAGATAGGCCCTCGGAAATAAAGGGGGTGAAATGCCGTCCCTTGGGAACCATTGACACCATACAGAATGTTTGCCCTCTAAACCAGCTCTAAGGAGGCTATACACCTGAAGTCAAGGGGAAGGTCAACTTGGCCCAGAGTAACTGCCCATCTCGGCTGAGGGCAGCTGGTGGTCTTCAGGAAGTTACAGAAATACAAGTTAACTCTCGCCGGGGAGGGTCACAATTGTCTAGCCCCCACACAAAAGGGGTACCACATGCCCATGAGCCCGTACAGTTGTCCCCGAAATACGCTGTGGGGAGGATCTGGAATCTCCCAATCTGGTCCAGCTGGTGGCTAGATCTGACCTTAACGTAATCACTCTCAACAATTTTGCAGATAGTTTTTACACTCTGCCTTCTCCATATGGTGAGGAGTAAAATTCCAGAACAGAAGAGAGCCATACTAAGTACACTCTTGGGGCTGGACAGTGCTGCACAATGTTATTCCACACAAAATACGGATCGCTTGAAAACAAGGACATTCTAAATCGAGGAAACATACTAAAACTTTTAGGGCAGATTCCAGCCCTAACAAAGATTACCTCAGAAATCAGGCCTACACATCTTGCACTTAAACAAAGGGAAAGTACTGAGAGAGACAACTGGTGGTAGGTAGCTATAGCTTTTAACCAGCAGTAAGCAACAAATTGAATCTTTGGCTCAGGGGAGGAAGGAGCCTTGGAGTGTCCCAATCTAAGGCTTTGTTCCTTAAATATTCAAAGTCTTAAGGTGGCCTTGGGGCTGTTTGCCAACCACCCTTAATTCCAGCTGAAAGGTGCTCTAGTCCGATGGTGACACATTTCCCACAGTGCTCCTGACATTTTTGTACAGTAGGAAAGAGCAGGGGTAAATCCTAGTTAACATCTATATGATCTCAAGATGGAAGAACCAGGAGGCGATGTACAAACTACTTGTGGACCATATCACTCAACTGGCCTACTCATACCTACTCTTTCCACTAATAGTAATGACCTACTTGGCCGGCCTGAAACTAAAAAGGTAATTGAAGCCTAGAAACATCAGTGGCTCATCCCCAAACAATTGCTGATAAAAGCATAAAGACGGAGCTCAATAGGAACATCCTTACTGGGATCTCTAGAGCACCTAGACCTCAGAGCTTTAAATGGCCGGTTCAGTGAAGGCACTCCAACCTTCTGGTCATTTCATGTCACAAATGGCAACTCACTAATAGACTTTACTTGGGTCTCTTTATCACTCATGCAAATGGTACTTTCCTTTGAATTGGGTCTAAGGATTGAAAGCGATCATATATCACAGGAAGTGGTCTTTACCCTTACTCCAGCAGAGAACATGCACAATGCTGGACCAGCTCGCTCCGAACACTTGTGCCCGCTAAAAAGAATTAAATAGACAACTGCCTCTCTAGGTATTCTGGCCCAGGAAGTGGCACCTAAAATCCTCCTTATTAATAGAAGGGTCAGCCAAAGACATATGGGAAGCATTCATTTACTCATATACCCTGCAATTTGCCAGGAATGTCAAAACTACTATAAGCAACATATGTACAATCCTGCTTGCCATAAAGAAGCTGCACACCTCATGCAGTTGGAAGTAGCTAAACAAGAACATCAAACAAGGACTCCAGCTGGTCCGTCAGTTTCCAGAACAAGAACATTATCTCACTAACCTGAGGCAAGCAAAAAAAAAAACTTGAAGCAGGCTGTATGGGGAACTAGGAGGCAACGTACTGAGGAATTCTGGGCCAAACTCATCTGGGATACTAAGGCCCATATTTATACTTTTTTAGCACCACATGTGCACCACTTTTTGAGGCAAAAGCAGTGCAAACTTACAAAATACGATTGTACTTCGTAAGTTTGCACTGCTTTTGTGTCAAAATGTGGCGCAAATGCAGCGCTAATAAAGTATAAATTTAGGCCTAAATGAGTACGTTCTGAAACACAGTAAATGCCCTAAATAAACTACATGGCCCTAAACTAGAATCAAACATTTCGGAGGCTGATTGGGCATCTTTTTTGAAAGATCACTTTCATCAAAACAAAAGCAAAGAGGACCACTCTCCCCCAGAGTTTTAGGTTGGGTCAGTCAGTTCCACGACTCAGACCCTCATAATGTCAGGAGTGTGTTAGTGACTACAATGTTACCCCAGCAGAAATCCAACGACTAATAGAGGGAGGAAGACAGGGGCCCCTGGTCCAAATGGGGTCCCTTAGGCCATCTACAAATCAGACCCGTCCAAGTGATTGGTTCTCCTTTTCAATCATGCCTTGGCTGGTGAATCGATCAAAGAATCTTGGAGAGGATCCATAATCTCTCCAATATACAAATGTAGGAACAAATTGGACCCTAGAAACTACCGGCTAATAGCGCTTATTGACAATGAAGCAAATATTTTGCCTGGGTCCTCCTTGAACATCTTATTGACTGGGCTAGTCAAAAATTAATAAATACCTTAAACCAAACCTGGTTCACTAGTGACACAGGCACTGAAACCAATATCATGGCCTTATCACTTGTACTGGACTCTTCAATGGCTGCAAACCTTCTGCCATACCTCTGTTTTATCGACTTTAAAGCAGCATTTGACAGTATCAATCAAAGTAGGCTCCTGGGGAAACTCAACAACTGGCAAATTCCACTGCAACTCCTGAAAGCCATTGAGAACCTGTATACTATAATGTGAGTCAGGATCAAACTGGGCAACAGATCAAACCTCTCTGGGAGGATTCTAACGACTAGATGCCCAAAACATGGCTGTGTTTTAGCTCCAACCTTATTAAATTGTTTTATGGCCGATTACTTAACAGCACTTTCTTCCATCAATTCCCATGCACCACGACTGGGGATGATGCAATTGCCAAACCACCTAAATGCTGATGATGTCTGTTAGAAATGGGGTCTCTAGTTGGCAGAGGTATAAACCCTTGTCTAAGTAGGTACCACAATCCTAGTCAGGGTAAGTCACACAATCTAAATTATCCTGTGCCCACCCTCTGGTAGCTTGGCACTGAGCAGTTAGGTCTAACTTAAAAGGCAATGTGTAAAGTATTTGTGCAATACATCATACAGTAACACAGTGAAAACACCACAAAAATGCACCCCACAGGTTTAGAAACATATATGATATTTATCTGGTTGAAATAAGGATAAAATTATAACGATTCAGTAAGCACTTTTGAGGGTTTAAAAAGAGCCTTCAATCTTAGAAATCAACAGTTGTCTCTTGATCACAACAAAGTACCTGGTTTGCGTAAAAAATAACACGCACGGAGAACGCAGAGGAGGAGATGCATGGAAACATTGGGTGTGCGTCAGATTTTCCGATGAGGCACAGCCGATGCGTAGTTTCTTTCCACGCTGCAAGGGGCTTGCATAGTTTTCCGGCATGCATTCTTCGTTCCTCACTGCAATGCAGGGATATTTTTGACGCACAGGGATGATGCAGGGAAAGCCTGGGCACGCTGGATGAAGTGACAGGCGTTGCGTTGATCCGGTAGGGTGATGAGTTGAATTTTCTATCGCATGGAAGGCGCTGCATCGATTTTCCACTCGGGGAAGCAGCTGCATCATTCTGGTTCAGCTGTGTGTCAAACAGGTAGGTCTGTGTGTCAAATTGTCTGTCACAAGTGAGGCACTGCTTCACATCTTCACTCAGTAAGTCAGGCTGCGTCCTTCCGGTTCGGCTGTGCAGAGATTTCTTCATCACAAGATGGCTGTGCGTTGATTCCGGCAGGCTGTGCATCGATGTTTGGCCAAGGAGTTTCCTGAAGAGATGAAGTCTTCATGAGCAACACAAAAGGATGATGGGAGTTTCCTGAAGAGATGAAGTCTTCATGAGCAACACAAAAGGATGATGGACGGAGTGCTGAACAATGCAAACACTCACCCCCAGTCACAGATCTGGGTTAAATCCATTGTTCTTTGCTCACCATACCACCCTAGTTTGGACCCAGCCATATGCAAATCAGTCTTGACCCTGTTCCACATGGGAACAGTCCAGCCCGAACTGCCAGGCCAGGCCCTTCCTGGACCAGAAACAAGCATCCTGGGACCAGTTTCAGGGTATCACCCTTCATCAGCCAGGCTAGCTTAAATCCAGTGGCACAGTGAGCAAGGGACCCACGTCTGGGCATACCCTTCCCACCTATGACAACTTTAGCAACACAAAAGGATGATGGCAGAGTGCTGAACAATGCAAAAGCTCACCCCCAGTCACAGATCTGGGTTTAATCCATCATTCTTTTGCTCACCATGCCACCCAAGTTTGGACCCAGCCATATTCAAATTAGTCTTGACCCTGTTCCACATGGGAACAGTCCAGCCCGAACTGCCAGGCCAGGTCCTCCCTGGACCGGAAACAAGCATCCTGGGACTGGTTTCAGGGTATCACCCTTCATCAGCCAGGTTACCTTGAATCCAGTGGCACAGTGAGCAAGGGACCCACGTCTGGGCATACTCTTCCCACTTAGGGCAACTTTAGCAACACAAAAGGATGAAGCCTTCATGACCCTGAGACTTCAGAAAATAGGAGGCTAGCTCAATCCAAGCCCTTGGAGAGCACTTCTCAGCAAAGTCAGAGGGCAGCAGGGCAGAAGAGCAACAGCAGGGCAGCGGTCCTTCCCAGCAAAGCAGTCCAGGTGAGTCCTTTGGAAAGCCAGGCAGTCCCTCTTGATAGGTTGCAGGTTCAGGCCCAGAAGTGGCTAAGTTGGGGGGTCAAGGACCCAGTTTACATACCCAAAAAAGCCTCTTAAGTAGGGAAGACTTCAAATGGTGATTTTGAAGTGCACAAGTTCCCCTTTCAGTACAGTTCTGTCTGCCAGGGTCCCATTAGGGGGGTTTGGCAGTCCCTTGTGTGAGGGCAGGCCACTAGCCTTCGAAATGTAAGTGCCAGGCCCTCCACTCTTCCAGCCCAGGAAGACCTATTCGGTATACAGATGAGAACAGGTGTGACTGAGTGTCCTGTGTTTGTGGTTGTCTGGATGAAATGTACAAGGAAGCTGTCAGCCAGCCCAGAGGTTGATTGGAGACAGAAATGCTCACTTTCTAAAAGTGGCATTTCTAAAATAGTAATATAAAATCCAACCTCACCAATAAGCAAGCAGAATTTTCTGTTACCGTTCTAGCCATACTAAATATGACCTGGTTACCCCTTTCTGATGAGAATCTACCACTCAAACAGTATATGAGGGTAGTCCTAATACTAACCTATGAAATGAGCAGGCCTTAACAGTAGTAGAAAATGAATTTAGGAGTTTTCCACTATCAGGACATATATAACACACGTGTACATGTCCTGCCTTTTACCTACATAGCACACTGACCTATGGGTTACCGAGGGCCTACCTTAGGGATGACATGTATATAGAAAAAGGGGAGTTTAAGGCTTGGCAAGTACTTGTAAATGCAAGTAGATGTGGCAGTAAAACTGCACATGCAGTCCCTGCAATGGCAGGCCTGAGACATTTTGAAGGGGCTACTTATGTGGGTGGCACAATCAGTTCTGCAGGCCCACTAGTAGCATTTAATTTACAGGCCCTAAGCACATGTAGTGCACTTTAGCAGGGACTTACAAGTCAATTAAATATGCCAATTGGGTATGAGCCATGTTACCATGTTTTCAGGGACAGAGCACACGTACTTCAGCACTGGTTAGCAGTGGTAAGGTGTCCAGCATCCTAATGCAGCAAACAAATGAGGTCAGAAAAAGAAGAGGAGGAAAGCAACAAGTTTGTGGTTGACCCTGCAGAGAGGCCATTTCCAACAATGTTTTATTGTACAGTGGAGCTTGGGTAAGCATGAGACATCTTTTGAATGCCACAGAAGATTACTTCCTTAATAACAGGCTGCAAATTAACCACAAAAGGCCAAAATAATTATCTCAGGTAAGAGATCCCTAAAGGGGGTTGCATCCTGGGGATTGAGCAGGGCTAAGCTAGAAGAAACGGCTACTTATAAGTACCTGGGTCTTCCGCTTGACTGCCACGACTCCTTTTCTAATCACAAAGAAGAAATAAGACAAAAAGGGGCTACCCTCTCCTTGAGGCTTCGGATGTTTTCGGCCAAAATTGAACAAGTAAACCCTCAGACCACTGCTTGGACCATACAATAACGAGCATGTAGAGGCAAATGTTTAAGCTTCCATGTTACACCTCACCAGCACAGATAAGTCTGGAGTTCGGCCTGCCCAGTCTCTTGTAAAGCCACATCCTATATTAACTTTTTTCACAAAACGAGATTTGTGGCCGGGAACACCATAAACCATAACATATAGGAGGATATAACAACGAAGCCACGCTCTCCGGCCTGAAAATATTGTTACACCTCAATGAAGCAGAAAAGGCATCACACCTGGCTAGTTTTTAACAGCTATAAGACCCTAGCCCCTCAATCATATCTGGGAGAAGTCCTAACGTACAGCATCAGGAAAACATATCGCTTGGGGGTCCTCCCAGTAGGCAAACCTGAAAATGCATGGCGTCGGCCTGCTAAAGATGGTACCTGTCAGCTCGGTGGCCTAGCGCCCAAAACTGTGTCTCACATGTTCTGCTTATGCAACAGCACTTTGAGAGTTCACTGCAGGCTACTGCGCCTGTTATGAATACAAATGGGGGTTTGCACGTGCAGACGTGTGGTCTTAAGCTGTCTTAAGTCATATAATCAAAATGCTCGCCCAAACGATGAGAAATTTGGAGAGAATGGAGCGTGCTCTGACTGACATAACCATACAAGAGCACAAGACCCAGGCCTCTGCTCTATGCTCTCTGCTCTGGCATCAAAACAACAACGGAGGTGCTCTGTGAATTTACAATTTAGAACTAAATGGCAGTTAAAATCCTTTGGCACAAGCGCACTTTTGGACTCAAGTGTCCACCTGACAGTGCTTTTTACTTTAAATTAGACTTATATGGTAGTAATGTTCTTTTAGCACTGGGGCAGGTGATACACCCTTCAATTTAGGAACTGAAGATCTGCAAGGTGGCAATATTTTCTAATGTGAAATGAATGTTACATTCAAATTTTAGTGTAATCTTTTTAACTGAACAATTAATACATTATTTACATTTGTACTGCTACGATAGGCCTTAGGTAGGCCATTGGAGAGGGTGGATTGTAATTAAAAGGTTTGGCATGTTCATTAATATTTTACATGTCCTAGCAGTGGAAAACTTCTAAATTTGTTTTTCATTACTCTGTGGGTTGTCTTATTAAAGTTAACACATTTTGACATTTGATTGGGAACAGATAAGCATTTCATGTTTTGTATCTATAAATTTTTGAAAGTGACACTTTTAGAAAGTTGGAACTTTCCTGCCATTTGGTGCCTGCTTCCTCTCCTAGGTCACATGACCGGGTATCGAGACTTTGTGAATTTCTACCAGACAGTCACACAATAGAAGGATTAGATGCGATTGAATAGACCTATCTGCTGGCAGTATGGGGCAGAGCAGGACACAGCCTCACTTGCACTTGAAAAGGCAGTTGTCTGACTTCACACAAAGGACTTGTCACCACTGGTTGTCCCTGCAGCTAGCTTGGAGCTAGGGCATGGGAATCAGGTAATTCCCAGCTCTTCAAAGAGGAACCTTTAGAAACTTCTCCTACTTCAAAGAAGGCATCAGGTATGAAAATACAGGCCTTCAGACACACTTTTCAGTTTACTTTCTGGACCTGCGAAATGACACTCAGAGGACTGCTGCTTTAGCCTGCTGTTTACTCCACAAAGGGGACCTGGAAGGGCTACCTTGTTACGTAGAGCCTGCCTTGAACCCACAAAGGCCTGCCCTACTGCTTGAGCCCTGCTTTTGTACGTGAAACCAGGACTAACAGTGTGACATTATGGGCTAGTTTTCTGGTTTTCTGTTCAGAGCCAGAAGGGCAGAAACCTGATCCTAGAGTGAGTCTTGCCTCCCCCCCAAGTGATGCCACTTATGTCTTGGACCATTGTGGTGGTGCTGATGGTGCCCAGAAAGCCAACATCTAAAACTTGAGACATCAAAAATGTTTAGATAAAAACCTTTCTGAGAACAAAGAAGAGGCCAGGACCATACTGCATGTCCATCTGCTTAAAGGGCATCATCGGTCGGCCTGACTTTTTGCAGCTCCCGATATGTTCTTCTCCACAGCAGCAAATCTTGTTTAGCACCACCTTTGGTGATTGGATATCCAGCCTCCTGGAACTCTGATTGGCTACAGCCTCCTGCCTCATCCCACTAGAGATTTTCAATTTTCAAAAACGTAACTAAGTAGAAACATAAAAACCTTCATTGCAACTTCATCCAGTGGCTCCTCGATGATGACGCTTCCTTCTTGGACACTGTCTGCTGCCTAGGCCTACTTGTTGGAAAGTGGATTATTGGTGGCAGCAGGAAAGTACCAACACTTAGCAATAGGCTACTAACCCCCACTAGGTCCAGTTAGGTCTCAATGAATTAAGCCCAGCTCAACCCTTGGTAGCTTGTCACTGAGCAACAAGACTTAACTTAGGAGGCAAGTGTGTAAAGCATTCAAATATCACAAAATCCGTAATAAAATAAAACACAGGAAACTGTTTAAAAATTCAGAAGCAATTTATAAAAATAGGAAATATATCTTTATGTTTAATTTGAGATAAAAACAAATAAAATTGGATAAAGGAAACCAGAGATATGCATTTTTCAAGAATAAATGTTTTTTAGTGCCTAGAAACTGAATGTGCCTCTTTGGATATCTGGTCACACCTCGACAAGGGCAAAGTCAAAATTTAAGTCTGACCATGATGGATCCCTGCTCAGTTACAGCAAGCAGGATGCCTCATTCACATTTTTACCTTTGGACTTACTCTTTTTTTTTTGGAAGAGTCTCATCGGGACAAAGTCGCAGATTGGATCTCCCTGGAGCCCTCTGTGGCTATGCCCCGCAAGAGACCTTGGTGAAGAATTATATTTTTCAGGACGGAAATCTTCATCCGGGCCAAACTTGAAATTGGATTCCAGATCCTTGGAGTCCTCCACGGATACACTACCACGAGAAGCCGCAGTCAACTTTTTACTTTCTGACTTTGGCACAGTTTTTGGAGCTTTTTCTCCCTTGACATTGGTCAACCCTCCACAGCAAGCTCATTTTGAATCAACGTCGTCGGATTGCCTTTCCAGGAGCCCCTTGTGAAAATCTGGAAGTCTAGGGCTCCGGAGCTTTTTAGCAGTATGAACCTGCAAGTCAGGCCGGTCACGGTCAATGTAAGCCGGCTTAACCGATGACGTCGAGTCTGTCTCTTTATGGAGGTTTTTTCCAAAAGTTCTCCAATTTTCTCCAAACTTCTGGATCTTCTTCCAGAAGGTCTTTGAAAGTCCTTCCGAAGTCCACAGCTCACCCTGAGGTTCCAGAAGCTCTGAGTTGCTCCTTGAGTGTTAGGACTCCAACTACCAGAATGCACCTGACTTAAATCCAAAAATAACCTCTGGACAGTGGTCAGCTGGTCAGTTTCTTCAGGTTTTGATGCAGGGGATTCTGGCTATCTATTTTCCACCTGTAGCAAACAGGGAGTCCCTTTTCGAACGAGTTGAAGCCAGGCAAAGTCCTTTTTGTAGTAAAGCCCAATTGTGCAGCTGGTGCAGTCCTTCAGAGTGTAGTGTCCAGGTCAGGGGTCCAGCAGGGCAATCCTTCTTCTTTGTGTGTTGTTCCTGACAGGGATCTGAGGTGTGGGTGCATCTCTGCCATATTTATCCTTGCTCCAGGGGTGGAAAGAGGGGGGGGGGGAACTGTCCAATCACAGGCTAACCACCACGCTCTTGGATGACCACTTCCTGAGAAGTGTGGCAAAAATCAACATTCCTTGAAAATCAGAAATGGCAGAAAATCCATTTTGGAGCTTAGGTCAGGCTGAGTCCATCCACTGGTGTTGCTGAAATTCCTTAACACACCCATTTCTTGTCCTCTCCTAACCTAATCAAGGGAGCACCTGGTTGTCTGGGTTTGCAGGAAATGAGGGCAGTCTTGAGGTGCTCCAAATGTCCTTACCTCCTTTGAAGTCCTTTGAAGTCCAGTTTGGCTGCTCTCCCCCATCCTGTTTCACCATCTGCTGAGGCAGATTGCCTCCCTTAGGCACTTCCTTTATCCTCATGCCAGGTCACTTCACACCTGGCATTAAGGCAGCTTTGCCAGGCTACCAGATGCTGGCCAATCAAAGAAGGGTAGTACAGAGTTGAAGTTGGCAACTTTCAGGTGGAGTTCTAAAACTCTTTCCCTGAACTAGTTATATTAAATTCAACAATGGCAAGTTGTTGGGTTTATTAAAGCAATCGGTTTGATACCAAACTTGAAATATTTAGCTCCTTTTCGGACTGTATTAATTAAAAATAAAGCCTTCCCATTTCAGCCCATTCACTACAATGAGGGGGAAACAAATGTGGCTATTTTTGCCACACCAGGGCTTATAAAACATCTTTTATAAGGTCCCTGCTTATAGTTGCATTGCACCCAACCCCAGGGGTACATAAGGCACTCCTTAAGGGTGACTTATATGTAACGATAAGGGAGTTTAAGACTTTGGAAGTACTTTTAATTCCAACGTTGAATTATTGACCTATGGGTGCACTACCTCGGCTGGAGTCCCTAAACCTACATGCCCTACCATATACTAGGAACTTATAGGTCTGTTGATACTGCCAATTATAATAAGCCTAATTTTCATAATCATTTTACACAGAGCACTTGCCATGGGACTGGTTAGCAGTACCCAGGACACAGTCAAGAATCAGTAACCACCAGTATCTGTCCAAAATGTGTGAGGGTGACTAGTGCAAAAAGGAGGACTTTCCTACATTTCATCAGAATTTCTTCTAAATCCAAACGCAAGTACTGACCAAGCCCAATCCACATCTGTTATCTGACTCGTGCTCCATCGCAGTCAGTAATATTTTTTTACTTTGACCTCGTCCCGTGCAACTAGATGTCCATGGTTGGCACTTTGATCTTTTTATGCTACTTTTAATCATAACTCTGGGTCTCCTAATTAGATTTCTTTTGTTTTGGTGCTAAATAATTATTTAAAATGTACTCTTTTTTCCTAAATTGGTGTGAGAGCTTTCTTGTAATGTGTTTTCTCTCCATTACGTTTTGCGTGCTGAGTAAATACTTTACAAAGTGCCTCTAAATTAAACCTGACTTTGTTTGTGTCAAGCTACCAGAGGGTTAGGCACAGGTCAATTTAGGACTTTTTGTGGTTTACCCTGGCTAACTGTGGCTATTGTTTGAACCGGGGCAACCCCCCTTTCAACCAATAAATAATTTTCTCACACCTGTTGAATCTGGGACAAAACTACTTGGGCCTCTAAAGCATTGCAGCCTTTTCCACACTACATCATCAGGACAGAGACATCAAAAGTTGCTGGCAACTGACCACATGAAAATATATCAGTCCTTGTCACCTTACTCAGTAATATGGAACCCAAGCACCACCTGTCTGAGTCTGTAAAGATAATGATATAAGTGCTAGCCCAGTGAAGCAACTTAATTTATTAACTGCCTGCACTACAAACAAGGGTAAGCCAAACATACCTCCTTTACACAACAGTATTTATATTGGGCCTGAACAAAATTTTAATTACACCAATATAATTTGCATAATTTCAGGAATTTCATGTTATGTTGGTTAAGTAAAATTCCTGAAATTTGGCTACATTTTGTAATTACTCTCCATTCACAGCAAAATTCTTAAGTGAGCGCACAGAAACAGTGTGATGGACAGAACGCGGTTCTTGTTTGGGGCACTTGTGTTTTTCTCTCAATCTTTTTAGGCACAAAATGGGATTTCACTTCAAAAATTGATACAAGGACATGAAGCGCATGAACATATTGTGCTAAATGATGGATCTCAATTTTGTGTGTGTATAAGAAATAGGGTTATTAGTTAAAGGGGGTGTGAGCCCTTCGCAAGTATTACATCCTCAACTTTTTCTTTACTGGGAATCAAATATCACATGGTAGCAATTGATTCACTCAGGGCAACAAAGCAGAATAGGCCAAAGCCTACTCAATGAAGGTGATGTGCAATTACAATACCCAATAAATTAATGTGCCGTCAGTGTAATTTTCTTATAAAAAGTACTAAACAGTGTGCATTAATAACAAGTATATGAATGCAGATATATATTTAGAGGTGTAACGTTATGAGAATACCATATTTGGGCACATCATCATAACACATTACATCTCTAGTGTGTCTTGAACATTATAACCTCAATAACCCCACCTACTAGATGCAATATCACAATATAAATTGATGAATGTATCGATGAGGCAATCCTAATGCCTTTTTCAGGATGTCGCCACATTATTAAAAGCAGAAAACATGTTATAATGTTATCAAAAACAATAATGGCAGTACCAGTGTTTAATACTATGTTTTATTTCTTCCTTTACGGCGATACAATTGCAGCTTTAGGACCAACCAACAGGGCTTCCTGTAGTCTGGAGTTATTGACCAAAAAGTCCTGCTTCAGAAGTTCCTCATAACATGGAAATCTTTTCTGGGTTCAGGGATTCAATCCCCTGTTGGACTTGTGACTTGTGAGACTTGTTGGAAACATATGTGGATGTCTCCTGCAAGCCCTGCTCCCTTTAAGCACACTCCAAGATTATCTGTGGTACCTCAGCCCTTTTTTAAAGGAAATATTGAAAATCTCCCTTCCACTGGAGCGTACAGGCAGCTCATTCACCCTGCACTACAAATAATATTGTAGTGGCTTTCCGCTGCATTCTTCCTAGGTAGTTTTATTTAAATATGTAGTCTCTCTTTTTTTCTTTTGTTAGAGGTTCTTCATTGGTGGTTCCTATCAGTTAGTTAAACGCTTAATAGACAGCCACATCAAACATGATGGTCACCTGTAAAATATTTAACAAATTGTTGTTTCTTCAAAAACAATAACCCAAATTCAGAATTTGTTTTTGAAAAACCACAAACTAATTACCATTTAAATGGATTTTCTGTCCCTGGTCTCTTATGCCAGTAAGGAAGAGAATAACTTGGCCATTCAACCACCCACTCTAAATTGAGCCCATAATATTACAGCTAAACCGCTGATGGACCTTACTGTATTGTGTATTAGCAATGGAAACAAAGTCATCTCTGTCACTGACCTACTTAAGGTCCCTCCTACTGTAAATCAGATGGAAATACCTTCAATTTAATGAAGTGGGCACTCAGTCTTGTTGCACCAAACTTTCTGTTAAAATCTAAATCAGCCCTAAATTCCTAAAATTCATCCTTCTAGAGGTTCAGGAGTCTTCCTCCTTCCCGGTGGGCATTATTTTGGCATCACTGCCTCACGTCCTTGTGCTGTTCTTTTTTAAGTAGGGATGGAATGTTCTAGAAACCAAGCACCACTGAAAATTCCAGGATAACACATCATTACTCCACCCATGACCCACCAATCCTGTGCAGTTTTCTCGGGCATTTAAACATGGTAGGCCCAATTCACAAATGTAAATGTAGACCAAAAGTCTAAGTTTAAACCAAAAGTCTAAGTTTAGACCTAAAGCCTAACTTAACTATGAGTAAATGTAGGCTTTTGGTGTAAGTTTAGAACAAACGTCTAAACTTACACCAAAAGTCTAACTATACTTGTAGTAACTTAATTGACATTAAGTAGTCAATGAAAAGACTTTTACTGGGAGACTCAGCTCTGCCCTCAGCTGACAAAGCTTCCTGATACCTTCTCATGAAAACTTAAAAGAGGATCCCCTTATGTGATTTTCCTCCGGAGGCCTCCTCTTTTTAATTTGCTTGGGCTATGTCAGTCCAGGTGTAGTGTGAGATGTTAAATAACACATTAAAATATCCTTCCCACCCTTGGTCAATCACTGGGGATGTCTCTATTGTGTGGAGAGGCCTGTGATCCTCTAGCTCCTAAAGTAATTAACTTGGCCCAAATTGTTAGGGGGACACTGCCCTGGAATCCAATTAAGGCTGAGCCATGGAAATATGAAACATTTTAAAGTGTTCTTTAAACACTTATGCATTTTGAGAAATGTTTATGCTATGATTGATATCTGGGTGAACGCTGCAGCACTAAATGGGGCAAAAATATAATTTGGTGCAAATTTAATTCATAATGTGTAATTCTGTTGCCCACCTGAGTCTTACAGTAAGCACAATAGACCTACACTATTATGCCTGGGAGCAATATAAGGCCTACCCCAGGCCTTGAATGGCCCCTTCTGCCACAAGTTACCTGTGCACAAATACCAAGCTGCTGTGTATGGTATTTTCACATGCACAGCCCAAGCACATGTGTGATCATATGTTCATGTGAAACCAACCCAGAGCCTCTTACCTTAGCTGCACAGCAACTGCATTAACTTCAATGGGGGATACGGGTGGCTTGCACTGTCAGTCAATTTTCTAGAATTTTATCATGAGTGAGTTTGAGTTGGTGAGACTCACTCACAGTAAAAGTTAAAAAAGCCGCTAAAACTTTATGGGTATTAAATGTGTGGAACCAATTTCCTACGGTGTGGTAACATAATTTTGCACTATTTCCAAAATGTATTGTAATTATGCAAATGCAAATTATAGAAATTTTACAAACCCCTAATTATCACAAAGTATCACCTTTAATTCACATTCTAACCACACATGTCTCTTAAGAACTTACTTAGGTACCATCCCTTTAATATTTTCAGTACCATTTATGCCTGATCCTCCTCCTCTGACTATCTGCACCTTTTTAACTAGGCTGCTCCTCCTTCTCTCTTTCATTTACTATGCTACTTAATTATACTCATCTCTACAACTTGCAATTATAATTGTTAACATATGCTTCTCTTAGCACACTATCAGCACCCTATTATATTTGGTTGCTGTGACACTGGGCAATGCATGACCACAGATTTACGATAATTACAATTGTGATAGGATTTGATTTGTTTATTAACAATTTATCACAAAATCCTAGGCTAACAAGCATAAGGGATCAGCAAAAACCGGCGGCAGCTATCTTTTTAAATAGACAATACTCTAGACTGATTAACATTAATCAAACTCAGGAAGCTGGTTGACCTCTACAAGGAACTACATATGGACTGATGATCATTAATAACTCTTCTGTTCCACAGAATAAACAACTTTTATCACCATTGTCACAACAACTAGTCTTTTGGATATGGCACTCTCTACTGGGTCACTTCAAAGTCTTTTGTCTTCCTTCTCTTACTTTTTGCTGGATTTTTGCTTGTTGGTCTTAGGACTCTGAACACTTTACCACTCCTAACCAGTGCTAATGTGTTTTTTCTCCTTCTCTACATCATAACTTGAATGGCATGTATCTGATTGGCATATTTAATTTATGTGCACATCCCTTGCAGAGTGGTATGTCACATACCCAAGGCCTGCATATTAAATGCTACCAGTGAGCCTACAGCCACTTAAGTAGCACTTTAAACATGTCCCAGGCCTGCCATTGCAGCCTGATGGCAGTGTCTCACACCCCTGTTGACTTAGCATTCAGAACCCCTTTCCATGCCTTAAACTCCCCTTTTATGACCTATAAGTCACCCCAAAAGTAGTCTCTAGACAGCCCATAGGTTAGGGTGCTGTGGAGTTAAATGTTAGGACATGTACTTTTAGGTTTTATATTTCTTAACAGTGAAAAACTCCCAAATTCATGTTTTACTACTGTGAGCCCTACCCCTCTCACAGGATAACAGTTGTGCTTTGATTGTGTGCTGGATGCAGTAGTGGGCATTTTTTAGATATTACAGAAGGAATAATATAGCTACTTCTGTGATTAAAAACCTTTGCCCTCTTCAGGAGAAGCAAATAGGACTGTTGCTTTAGCAGGAGCCACACAGTCAGCAGCACAATACATTTATTTTATAAACTGAATAATACATTGTTCTTATCACCTAATCTGTCCAGCACAGTCACACCAACATGAACAGATACTTCAAACTCAGACAACTCAAGAATGAAACAGACATGACAAACCCTCCTCAATCTAACATATCCAGCTTGGCACAACGTTTCTTTCAGTCAACACAGACTAAACGTAATATTCTTGACCACCAACTATCTAACGCATGGCTCTCAGGAAGGATTTCTCCGGATTTGGATGGACTACATGTCCCAGCATTTTCAGAGAGCTCTGGAGGCAACCCTTAGCCCTGCAAACACCTGTGGCTTTCTTTGTGCTATAAAGTGCTTGCATTGATCCCACTGCACCGGATTTACATGGGCCAAGTCGGACAAAGCCCAGGCCAAGGGCAGGCCCATCTTCTGCTGGTCAGCTCCAGGAAGAGGGGGGCCACCCCCCGGTCCACATTGTTGGTTGTTGTTTGGTTTCATCTGGCTCAGTCAAATGTTTTTTCAGGTTTCTGAGCTAGCTAGTTTTTGTTTGTTTGGCAGGCTGTTGCAGTCATCAACATTGACATTGATTGCAACTGGCATTTATCAGAGGTTTACATAGATTGGGCAGTTATTTTAGCTGACAGCGAGAGTGGAACATTAATTACATCGATCAGGAGGCATAGGTGCCTTCCCATGGAGGTTTTTAATTTTGTGTGATTAAGTTTTGATTATTCTGTTTTTTTTCACTTTTTGTCTGGGGTTATTTGTGGGGGTGGGGTGAGTTATGTTCCACTTGTATTTGCTTTTTACTTAAGGGCTATTGGTAATCAGTCCCTTAGGGGTGTTGTGTGGTTGGAGAGGCTGAGATCATGGGGAACAGAAAAGCGCCTGCCTCCAAGTTACTGACCCCCACATACCACACCTCGGGTTTCCAAAACCAAGGGCTTATTGAATCGAGCTGTAGGGGCGGTCTTGAAGGAGATTGAGTTGGCTGAAAGAAGGTTGTCTCTCCCCATGGACAGCTGTCCCCAGACATCTCCTCGCTGTCCCTGTCCTGGTTGTTCGGATGTTCCTAGGACCGTGGAGGAGTTGGGAGTTATAAGTGACATTAGTGTGTTGAAAAATGACCAGGGTGGTCTCATCACCAACAACTCACGCCCTCAAGCCCGATTATTAGTTCTAGGTGCAAGCCTAGAAGGAAAATGGTGGTTCTTAATCAGAGGAGCACCTTAGTTGATGTGGCTGACTTATGGCTACAGTGTCCCCCGCTGTCTGACCCTCTCTACTGATTTTTATTGACTGAGCTTAGGTCTTTTGTTAATGATAAACTAGTACCTATACTGGCCTGGCTAACCCAAACTGAATCTGGAGTCTCATCATTATGTGATCAGATAAACAAGGGGGGCAATTTGAAGTCAGGGCAGCACACCTCACCTGCGATGTTTTACCCCTCTGATATAGCTCAGTCGTGTAGCACAAGTATTCCCCTGAGGAGTTAATAACCCCAATGTATACTCCTCAGTCCACTAGGGTTGAAAGGATGTCACCTTGACCTCTCTGGCCCAGTCACTGCTAGGGATGTGTTTAGCTCACAGGCTATAGTCCTTTCTCTTCCATTTAATACCGGGTGGGGTGTTTAACCTGCCGCCAGAAGCGACCCCATGTCTGGTGGTTCTGAGGAACATTCGCCACGGAACAAAGTGTCACATTTATTTAATCAGCATTCCAGTCTTGGTCTCTGGATCGCGAATTCAGTCATTATGGTTCGGAGGGTTAGCTGGCTGGGCTTGGATAGTAAGCAATGGGCATAGGGCTGTGTGGTGGTAAATGTTAATCAACCTACCATTCCTGCATATGTTTTGGCCACCCTGAGTCCTCCCATGCTCTCTAACCCAAGCAGCATCCTAGCTTTTCCTTTGAGATTCTTTTACAAGCCTGATGAGGTTTGTTGGCCTTTATGGAGTCAGGTACAGCAGAGTCCTGACTCCAAGGTTACTCTCAGTTACCCAATTGCAGTTTCCAGCCTAGAGATTTTGTAATAGGTTTGCCCCCTGAGACAGGGAGCTGCTAAAACTCTCCAGTGCCTCAGGTGGACAAACAAAGGAAAGATATCAACGCTCATAGGTGGATGTGTTGATGTTGCCAGAAGAAGAGAAGATGTTGCCTGAGGAGATGAAAAGGCGTGTAGATTTGAACACGGAGAGAGAGGTGGACGCGAATACGGAGGAAGGGGAACAAGATGGAGAAAAGCAGGATAGAGAGGAGATTCAGGGGAAAGACGGGAGGAGAACTGAAGACAACACTGGTGAAGGAAAGCTACCTAGAGACCGAAGGAAGAGCCGAGGAGAAGCAGGCCGATGCAGAGAGATCCAGGAGACGCGGAGGGGTCTGCTGCATCCCAGGAGGGATGTGGGTCACCCATGTACGTGACCACTTATGTGGCCATCTTAGATCAGTACTAAAGAGGGTGAGGAAGAAGGGAGAGAAGAAAGGTAAAAACACACAGGGTTAGGCCTGAGGGGTAAACCCAATCTGGGACCACAGAACAATAAGCCATATCACTGTGGTGTATCGTGGGACATTATTTTGAAGCATCAGCAGAAACCGGCTGACACCAAAGCACTATTAACAAAACATAGGGAACCTCACACCCATCCCCTTGTTTCCACTCTGTTATACTGCATGGAAATAGTAATAGCTAAGATAGCGGTAGAGCTGAGAAACAAATACCTGACCCTGTTCTTCTTGTTTTTTTGCTACCAGATCGGTGACAGTGGAGAGAAGCCGAGAACTCCAGGAAAAGAAAACACCATGAGAGGCAACACCATGGAAGAAAAAGAGGATAACAACAGGCAAACTCTACCGATTTGAATACAATAAGATACTAATAAAGAATGCACCACTTCAAGAATACTTCCCTTACTGCTCTAATACTTTTATATCTCAGGCAAACTGCATTCCTCCCTCTTTCCCCACAGGAGGACCCTGTGACAGTGGTGTCAGAAGTGGGATTTGGCCTGGGCTATGAAGGGACCATGGAGGCCAAACCGTCTCTGGGAGAAATATTTGCCCAACTTGCGGAAGGGCAACAACATCTCCAAATAGTATGGGAAGAGCACGCAAGAGAAGCCCGGACAGACAGAGAAACACTACAGAACGCATTGAGAACTCACATCACCGTCATAGCCAACAATCAATTAGAGCATGAAAGAGCCCTACAAAATGTTACTGACACCTTAGCAGTTACCAGAGTACACCCGAACGTTCCAAGTTCGATATTGCAAAAATGCCAGGAAGACGGAGATCCCAACACATTTTTTACCAATTTCGAATGAGTGGCCACATCTGCAAGCTGGCCTCAGGAATGGTGGAGACAGTATGTTGCTCCCATTTTGACCGGGGATTTACAGTCTGCCTATCAAGCCATTAATTCAGGAGGAACCACACTGTATGATGAGGTCAAGAAGGCCATATTAGAAAGAGCCAGGCTCGATAGAGAGAACTATTGATTACGGTTCCGCAGAACGAGATGGAACCCCTCAGAAAATCCCCGGACTCTCTTCTATAGGGTCCAGGACGCAGGACTTAAGTGGTTGACCCCCGCAGAAAGTATCAAGGAGGAGGTGATCCAGACCGTACTGTTAGAACAATATCTAGAGGCCCTTCTGAGTAGTACCCACAACTGGATCAACCAGCATCCAGACTTTATAGCAACCATCACTATCAAATTGGCCTGTGCTCTTCATAGGGCCCTAAGCATGATTTCAGAGCGAATCCGATAAAAGGGATAGCCCCCACTCCCAAGAACACTCATCCAATTCCCACCCAAAGCCCCTTCCCTGATGTCCCCAAGAAGTCAATCCTAAAGGACGTTTTCAAGCCAAGGAACCAAGTCAAACGCCTCAGTGCTATAATTGTGCAGAGTGGGGCATATTGCATGTAACTGTCCCTGCAAGAACCCCAGTTTTGAACCGATGGAAATAGGACTGACCAAAGGTAGAATCTTGTGGTCGGGTGAGAAGACCTCTCGATATTCCAAACAAATGATGGTAAATCACAAAGGTGTTTGAGCTTTGGTCGATTCAGGACGCAGACAAACAGTGATCAATGCAACATTGGTGTCAGATGAGCAGTGGATTGAAGGTGAATCTGTAGTCATCAGCTGTGTACACAGGGATAGTCAGACCTATCCTGTGGCTTGGTTAACATTCGAATGGAGGGGCGGGGAAGAGAAGACCAAAGCTGGTGGTATTCCCCAACTAATGGAAGACATACTCATTGGGACTGATTACTCAGGGTTCCTGAGTCTGTTAGAAGCAATAACCGCTCAGGTCCCTATTACTTCGTGGTTGGTTGGTGCTCCTTTTCCACATCCCCTTTAGAACCAGGTCAGGACAAAATAAAACTAACAAAACAGCAGAAAAGAGTAAAAACAGAACATTCTATGAGAAAAATCCTCTTGCTGGTCATATGCCCAGTCCTACAGAGAAGAGGGTCCTGTCCACTTCAGTGGAGTTCAGAGAATGCCAGAGGGAGGACCCCTCCCTGAAACACGCCTGGTCTTCCGCCAACTCCAGCCCCATGGGACAGGTGGGTCCCTATTTCCTGGTGAAGAATGGGTTATTGTATAGAGCCATTCAACAGAAAGAAAACCTCAAAACCAAGTAGTCATGCCCCACACCTTTTGGAAACAGGTACTGCATTTAGCACAAGGACAGGTAGGGTGTGAACATTAGGGGAGGGAAAAGACAGAAGAATACCTCCTCCATCACTTTTATTGGCCGGGAGTATATTCAGACAGCAGGAAACACTGTAGCACATGCCAAAAATGCCAAATGATAAATCCCAGTAATGACCCTAAGGCACTGCTATTCCCCTTACCCATCATTGAGACTCTTCTTTCCCCAGTAGGCATGGATTTGGTAGGACCCCTTGTTCCTTTATCCAGAGGACATCGAAACATGCTGGTCTTAGTTGATTATGCTACTCATTACACAGAAGCCATACCCCTAACTAGTATGGCTACCAAGGGCATCGCCCATGCTATGATCAGTTTTTTTTCTAGGGTGGGGTTCCTTCTGGAACTCCTTACCGATCAGGGTACCCCCTTCAAGTCACCATCTGATGGCTGAGATATGTCAACTACTCGGGGTAAACAGATACGTATATCTGTCTATCACTCACAAACGGACGGCCTGGTTGAGCTGTCCAAGAAAACCCTCAAAACCCTGTTGAAAAACATGATATTGGACTCTAGGAAGGACTGGGATTAAAAGTTACCCCTTGTCTTATTTATAATAAAAACCGATGTGCAAGCATCTACCGTGTATAGCCCTTTTGAGTTGCTCTTTGGCTGGCAGCCAAGGGCTCTCCTAGACATGGCAGCAGAGCAATGGAATAAACAGGAAGAGGAAGCCCATGATATCGTTACGTATACCCAACAACTGAAAGAGAACCTACACACTATATGGGAGGACATGAGAGTTCACTTAGAAGGAAGCCAAGAAAAACAGAAAAAACAATATGTGTAGGAAAAAGGCTAAGAAACATCCCAATAGGTAGTAAGGTCCTTGTTCTCTTGCCAAGCACAGAAAACAAACTGTTGCGAAAGTGGCAGGGTCCTTTTAAGGTTATTGAGAGATTAAACCCGGTCACATATAAAATCGAGAACATCCAACAAGAACTCAGATCTATCATATCAATCTGTTGAAAATGTTGAAAGAGGATGACAGTCAACCCTCCAGGAGCAGTTACAACCTCCTCATTACCAAGACTGAAACATTAGAAATATCCCTTCTGCCTTTCTCGGAAGAAGAGAGGGAGATCATGCCCTGTCTAGGTCCCAATGTATCATCGATACAGAGGACACAAATAGTGGATTTTTTTTTTAACGCATAAAGGCATCTTTTCAAAGATTCCCGGGAAAACCTCTTTAATACACCACCACATCCAGACAGAGGGAGGGAAAATACTACAACAAATACCCTACTGTATCCCAGAAGCAAGAAGACAGATGGTAGAAAAAGAAGTATGAAAAATGCTGGAGGTGGTGATAATGGAACCCTCAAATAGTCCCTGGAGTTCCCCAATCATCTTAGTACCGAAACCAAATGGGTCAGTTCGTTTCTGTATAGACTTTCGCCAAGTTAATGCTATTTCTTGTTTTGACACATATACCATGTCCAGTGTAGATAAACGTTTAGAATGCTTAGGTGATTCCCAGTACCTTACCACGTTAGACCTCATGATAGGATATTGGCAGATTCTTCTAATTAACAAAGATAAAGAGAAAACCACATTCTCTATCCCTTCTGGTCTTTATCAGTTTACATTGTTGCCTTTTGGGTTACCTGGGGCCCCAGCGACTTTTCAATGCCTTATGGATATGGTTCTAAAACCCCATCATGAATACTTTGCCGCATACCTAGACGATATGGTCATAAAAAGTCGTACATGGGACCAAAACTTAGAACAGTTATCATCTGTTTTACGTTCCCTCCAAGAGGCATGCCTGACGGCTAACCCAGAAAAATGCAGCATAGCATGAAGTTCCATTAACTACCTATGCTACATTATTGAAAATGGAAAGATCAGACCTCATTTGGACAAAGCTGAGTCAATAAGGAAGATACCACCCCCAAAGTCAAAACGTGACATACAATCATTTTTCGGGATGGTTGGGTATTATAGACGGTTTATTACACACATTCCCCTTAACAGATCCCCTAGTAAAGAACCAACCAAACAAAATACCCCATCGGACAGCGCTCTAATACTATAGCTATGAAAAAATGAAGGGGTCATTGGTCACTAATCCAGTGTTACGATGCCCCGATTTCCAAAAACTCTTCACAATGTAGACTGATGCCTAAAACCACGGAATAGGGGGCATTCTTTCACAAAATGAGGAGGAAGGACATTCCCAACCCACAGCCTACATCAGCAGAAAATTGTTACCAAGAGAAAAGAACTATCCAAACCTCAAAAAAGAGTGCCTGGCCATAAAGTGGGCTGCTGGAGCCCTATAATATTATCTATTAGGTCGACCCTTCCTGCTTCTTACCGATCACGCCCCTTTAACCTGGCTAGCCCATCACAAAGACACAAATCCAAAAGTATTACAATGTTTCTTATCCCTACAACCCTTTATGTTTCAGGTGCGCCATACAGCTGGTTCCTCTCTGACCAATCCTGATTTCCTATTACAATATACTACGGACACGTGGCTGAACCAGCCAACCTCATGGGTGAGCACATTTGACAGGGAGGCGCTGGACAAAGGAGCTGGAAGTGAGTGGAAGAGCCCTGAGCCACCTCTCCAGTGCCCCAGTGGAACGAATGAAGGAAAGATATTGACACGCCTAGGGGAGCGTGTCGATGTTGCTGGAAGAAAAGAAGATGTTTCCGGGGAGACCAAAAGGCGAACGGATTTGAACACGGAGAGAGAAGAGGAAGCGAACACGGAGGAAGGAGAACAAGATGGAGAAAAGCAGGCTGAGAGGAGATTCAGGGGAGAGATGGACAAGAACTGAAGACAACACTGGTGAAGGAAAGCTACCTAGAGACCAAAGGAAGAGCCGAGGAGAAGCAGGCTGACACAGAGAGATCTGGGAGATGCAGTGGGGTCCCATCATACTATCACTAGGAGTGATATATAGTTCTCCTACCTACGTTATGTTAGAGGGCAACATACTAAGCCTGGTACGCCCTTCAGGTTTCCCCCCTGAAAATACATCATACCTCATACCTGAGTAAGAAAGCCTGTAGTCTAGAGACATACATCCCCATCTAGGTCAGGGGTTCGGCAGTCTAAGCAAGCAGCTGTAGTGAGGCAATCAGCATGCAGTCATGGTCATCTGGCTGGAATCGCTCTCTAACGTGTATGGGACAAATCAATCAATCAATAATTTATAAAGCGCGCTATGTACCCATGAGGGTTTCGAGGCGCTAGGGGGGGGGGTGTGCTGCTATCGTTCGAAGAGCCATGTCTTGAGGAGTCTCCTGAAGGTGAGGAGGTCCTGGGTCTGGCGTAGTGAGGTCGGGAGTGAGTTCCAGGTTTTGGCGGCGAGGTAGGAGAAGGATCTGCCGCCAGAGGTCTTGCGCTGGATTCGGGGGACGATGGCGAGGGCAAGGTTGGCAGAGCGTAGTTGACGTGAGGGAACGTAGAAGTTGAGTTTGGTGTTCAGGTAGGTGGGTCCGGTGTCGTGTAGAGCCTTGTGTGTGTGGGTGAGGAGTTTAAAGGTGATCCTCTTGTCCACGGGGAGCCAGTGGAGGTCCTTCAGGTGAGGGGACATGTGACATCGGCGGGGTATGTCGAGGATCAGGTGGGCGGATGCGTTCTGGATGCGTTGAAGTTGTTTGATGTCTTTTGTTGGGATGCCTGTGTAGAGTGTGTTGCCGTAGTCGGGTCTGCTACTGACGAGGGCTTGGGTCACTGTCTTTCTGGTTCCTTTTGGAATCCACTTGAAGATCCTGCGGAGCATTCGGAGGGTGTTAAAACAGGAGGATGAGACTGCATTGACCTGTTCGGACATTGTGAGGGCGGAGTCGAGGATGAAGCCGAGATTTCGTGGGTGGCTGGCTGGGGTGGGTGGGGGGCCCAGGGCGGTGGGCCACCACGAGTCGTTCCAGGCCGACGGGGTGTGCCCGAGGATGAGGACTTCCGTCTTGTTGGAGTTGAGTTTCAGGCGGCTGTTGTTCATCCACTTGGCGATGGATTTCAGTCCCTCGTGGAGGTTGGCTTTGGCGGTGAGAGGATCTTTGGTCAGGGAGAGGACGAGTTGGGTGTCGTCGGCGTAGGTGAGGATGCTGAGGTTGTGCTGGCGGGCCAGTTGTGCGAGGGGGGCCGTGTAGACGTTGAACAGCGTTGGGCTTAGTGAGGAGCCTTGGGGTACGCCGCAGATGAGGTTGGTGGCATTGGAGCAGAAAGGTGAGAGTCGGACCCTCTGGGTTCTGCCGGAGAGAAAGGAGGAGATCCAGTTGAGGGCCTTTTCTTGGATGCCGGCTTCGTGTAAGCGGGTTAGTAGGGTGCGGTGGCAGACTGTATCGAAGGCGGCTGATAGGTCTAAGAGGATCAGGGCTGAGGTTTCGCTGTTGTCCATTTGTAGTCTGATGTCATTTGTGGCGGCGAGGAGTGCAGTCTCTGTGCTGTGGTTTCGTCTGAAGCCAGATTGGGAGGGGTCAAGGATGGAGTTGTCTTCTAGGTAGTGGGCGAGCTGTGCGTTGACGATCTTCTCAATGACTTTCTCTGGGAAAGGGAAGAGGGAAATTGGTCTGAAGTTTTTGAGATCGTTGAGGTCAGCCTTAGGTTTCTTGAGGAGGGGTTGGATTTCTGCGTGCTTCCAGCTGTCCGGGAAGGTAGCGGTGTTGAAGGAAAGGTTGATGATCTTTCGGAGTGCGGGGGCGATGGTGACGTCTGCTTTGTTGAACACGTGATGTGGCCAGGGGTCAGAGGGAGATCCTGAGTGGATGGAGTTCATGGTCTTTAGGGTTTTGGCGTCATCTACTTGGGTCCAGGTGGTGATGTGGTCGGCGTGGGAGGAGTTGTTGGGGGTGGGGTCTGGCGGAGGTAAGGTGTTGAAGCTGTGGTGGATGGCTGCGATTTTCTGGTAGAACAAGGTGGAGAGATCGTCGCAGAGTTTCTGGGATGGAGGGATGTCGTTGACAATGGTGTTGGGGTTGGCGAGTTCCTTCACGATGCCGAAGAGTTCCTTGCAGTTGTGAGCGTTGTTGTTGAGGCGTTCTGTGAAGTGGGAGCGCTTCGCGAGTCAGATCCGTTGGTGGTGTTCACGGTTGGCTTCCTTGAGGGTAGCAAGGTTCTCGGGTGTGCGCTCGAGGATCAATTTTTTCTTGAGTTTCTGGCAGGTGCGTTTGGAGGTGGTCAGTTCGTCTGTGAACCAGGCTGGTTTTTTCTTTTCTTGGTTGGCGGTGGGTCTCTTGAGTGGGGCTAGGATGTTGGCGCAGTCGAGGATCCATTGTTGGAGGTTGATGGCGGCGGAGTCCGGGTCGGTGGGGTCGGGTGGTGGGTTTTTGGCGAGGGTGTGGGTAAGTTGATCTTCGGTGACTTTTCCCCAGCGGCGGTGAGGCGGTAGAGGAGTGCGCTAGTGTTCGGTGTTTTTCTTGAAGGAGAAATGGACGCAGTGATGGTCGGTCCAGTGGAGTTCGGAGGTGTGGCTGAAAGAGATGTGATTGCTTGAAGTGAAGAGTGGGTCAAGGGTGTGGCCGGCGATGTGGGTGGGAGTGTTGACCAGCTGACGGAGTCCGAGGTTGGAGAGGTTGGTGGTCAGTGATGCGGTATTGACGTCATTGTTGTTCTCCAGGTGGAAGTTTAGGTCTCCCAGGAGGATGTAGTCTGAAGAGGCGAGGGCGTGGGTGCTTGCGAGGTCGGAGATGGCGTCGCTGAAGAGGGCTCTAGGTCCTGTAGGGCGGTATATGAGGGTTCCTCTGAGGGTAGTGTTGATGTCTGTGTGAATCTGGAAGTGGAGGTGTTCGGCTGTCTTGAGGGTGTCGTCCGTGTGGGTGTGGATCTTGAGGGTAGATTTGTGGGCAATGGCTATTCCTCCGCCGATTCCGTTGGTGCGATCTCTTCTGGTGATCTTGTAGCCGTCAGGGATGGCGATGGCGATGTCAGGGGCCGAGGAGTCGTTCCACCAGGTTTCGGTCAGGAAGGCTACATCTGGGGCGGTGGTGTCGAGCAGGTCCCAGAGCTCGATGGCGTGCTTTCGTGCAGAGCGTGTGTTGAGGAGGATGCAGTGCAGGTGGTTTGTGTTGGTTGTTGCTGGTTTCATTGTTTTGTTGCAGGTGAAGTTGCAGGTGCGGCAGGAAAAAGGCTTTTGGTGTGCTTCGGGGTGGCAAGGAAGCACTCTGAGGAGGGGCCAGGGTTGAGGGCGAGGAGTTCGCTGGCCGAGTAGCGAAGGCATGGGGCGCGGGGGGTGTGAGGACCAGGGGGGGTGGCGCTGGGTGCGATCCAGGCGCGGACGGGCGCAGACGGGCTTGCCTCTGGGCGCGGATGCGCAGCGCCAGCCATTAAGAAGAAAGGGGGGAGGGGGGAGGGAGGAGCAGCTTGGAGGCAGGAGGCGGGAGGGAGCTGCGATTGGGGGCGTGAGGGGGGCGGGGCCGCAGGGAGGCAGCAGCAGGGAGAGGACTGCAAGGGGAAGCGCACAAGGGGCGAAAACAAGAAAAACAAGGCAGAAACAATTCGGGCACAAATTGAAAAACAGTCACAAAAATACACTAATGGCACAAAATACACACGGGGTACAGCAATCAGAGGGGCACAACGGGGTCAGATGCGCAGGAAGCAAGGCGCTTGAAAAAACAATAGAAAGCACTTAAAAGACGGCGAAAAGTGGCACAATCAGAATGGGCACGACGGGGGCAGAAGCGCAAGGAGGCAAGGCGCTGAAAAAATAGAAACACTTACTGGACGGCGGAAAGCGGCACACGGGTCAAGTGAAGCTTACTAGAGCCCACTAGACACCAGGGATGAGGCGCAGGCGGATGCCTGCGGGTGGAGGGGGGCCTCGAACACGCTAGCAGCAGCGTGGGCGGGGGTCAGAGGCAGAAGACAGCAGGTTGGTGCTGCGGACGTGGGGGGCGAGCTCTGGAACAAAAACAGGTCAGAGGTCGCTCACTCGCGACGCGCAGCGCCAGCCATTAAGAAGGGAGGGGGAGGGAGGAGCAACTGGGAGGCGGGAGGCGGGAGGGAGCGGCAAATGGGGCGTGAGGGGGCGGGCCGCAGGGAGGCAGCGGCAGGGAAAGGACTGCAAGGGGGAGCGCACAAGGGGCAAAAACAAGAAAAACAAGGCAGAAACAAGTCGGGCACAAATTGAAAAACAGTCACAAAAATACACTAATGGCACAAAATACAATCGGGGTACAGCAATCAGAGGGGCACAATGGGGGCAGATGCGCAGGAAGCAAGGCGCTTGAAAAAACAATAGAAAGCACTTACAAGACGGCGAAAAGTGGCACAATCAGAAGAGGGACCACGGGGGCAGAAGCGCAAGGAGGCAAGGCGCTGAAAAAATAGAAACACTTACTGGACGGCGGAAAGCGGCACACGGGTCAAGTGAAGCTTACTAGAGCCCACTAGACACCAGGGATGAGGCGTAGGAGGATGCCTGTGGGTGGAGGAGGGCCTCGAACACGCTAGTAGCAGCGTGGGTGGGGGTCAGAGGCAGGAGACAGCAGGTTGGTGCTGCGGACGTGGGGGGCGAGCTCTGGACCAAAAACAGGTCAGAGGTCGCTCACTCGCGACGCGCAGCGCCAGCCATTAAGAAGGGAGGGGGGAGGGAGGAGCAGCTGGGAGGCGGGAGGCGGGAGGGAACGGCATATGGGGGCGCGAGGGGGGCGGGCCGCAGGGAGGCAGCGGCAGGGAAAGGACTGCAAGGGGGAGCGCACAAGGGGCAAAAACAAGAAAAACAAGGCAGAAACAAGTCGAGCACAAATTGAAAAACAGTCACAAAAATACACTAATGGCACAAAATACAATCGGGGTACAGCAATCAGAGGGGCACAGTGGGGGCAGATGAGCAGGAAGGAAGGCGCTTGAAAATACAATAGAAAGCACTTACAAGACGGCGAAAAGTGGCACAATCAGAAGAGGGACCACGGGGCAGAAGCGCAAGGAGGCAAGGCGCTGAAAAAATAGAAACACTTACTGGACGGCGGAAAGCGGCACACGGGTCAAGTGAAGCTTACTAGAGCCCACTAGACACCAGGGATGAGGCGTAGGAGGATGCCTGTGGGTGGAGGAGGGCCTCGAACACGCTAGTAGCAGCGTGGGTGGGGGTCAGAGGCAGGAGACAGCAGGTTGGTGCTGCGGACGTGGGGGGCGAGCTCTGGACCAAAAACAGGTCAGAGGTCGCTCACTCGCGACGCGCAGCGCCAGCCATTAAGAAGGGAGGGGGGAGGGAGGAGCAGCTGGGAGGCGGGAGGCGGGAGGGAACGGCATATGGGGGCGCGAGGGGGGCGGGCCGCAGGGAGGCAGCGGCAGGGAGAGGACTGCAAGGGGGAGCGCACAAGGGGTGAAAACAAGAAAAACAAGGCAGAAACAAGTCGGGCACAAATTGAAAAACAGTCACAAAAATACACTAATGGCACAAAATACAATCGGGGTACAGAAATCAGAGGGGCACAATGGGGGCAGATGCGCAGGAAGCAAGGCGCTTGAAAAAACAATAGAAAGCACTTACAAGACGGCGAAAAGTGGCACAATCAGAAGGGGCACGACGGGGGCAGAAGCGCAAGGAGGCAAGGCGCTGAAAAAATAGAAACACTTACTGGACGGCGGAAAGTGGCACACGGGTCAAGTGAAGCTTACTAGAGCCCACTAGACAGCAGGGATCAGGTGCAGGAGGATGCCTGCGGGTGGAGGAGGGCCTCGAACACGCTAGCAGCAGTGTGGGCGGGGGTCAGAGGCAGGAGACAGCAGGTTGGTGCTGCGGACGTGGGGGGCGAGCTCTGGACCAAAAGAGTGTTTCTATAAAAAAACAGTTGGACATTCTAAGAAGGGGCCCCCACGTAGGAATGTGTATGTTTCCATGAATGTTGGAGACACAGCGTACCACTTTTGCCGGCAAACTCTCTCTGACTGCAGCCTTGAGGAAATCACAAAGTGAAATGAATGTCCTACTAAGAACCTAGGGCCAGATGTAGCAAATGTCTGGATTGCGACTCGCAATTTGTGAGTCGCAATCCAGAATGTAGGATGGTGTCCCTGACACCATCTGCGACTCGCAAGGGGGTCATAAAGGCCCACCTCATTAATATTAATGAGGTAGGTCGCAATTTGCGACCCCCTTGCGAGTGGTGGCACTCACAGGGATGGTGGCCTGCTGGAGACAGCAGACCACCATGTCTATGACTGCTTTTAAATAAAGCAGTTTTTTTTTGTAATGCAGTCCGTTTTCCTTAACGGAAAACGAGATGCATTACAAAACAAAAAAACGAAACGTTTTTGTTTAATTTTTTCATGCCATTCACAAAGGGGAAGGGGTCCCATGGGGACCCCTTCCCTTTTGCGAATGGGTTACCACCAGTGTGACACTGGTGGTAACTGCGATTGCTTTGCAAACGCATTCGCGGTCAAAAAACAATACAGCATTGCGCTGCGACTCGCAATTAGGAAGGGGAACACCCCTTCCTAATTGCGACTCGCAGTCCCGTTTGGCGAGTCGTTAACCAGGTTACTGACTCGCAAAACGGGGATTGGGCATCGCGATGTGCTTTTTGCACGTCGCAAACAGCGACATTTCCTGTTTGCGATGTGCAAAAAGGTTTGTACATCTGGCCCTTAATGCTTTCCTAAATGAAATAACAATTAGATAAAGAAAATATAACAACACCACAAATGTGACTGATGCTAGAAAAATAATTTTCTCTAAAATAACATGTCTAAAATATGGCTAACAACATGTCCTTTAGGTCTGCTTCTCTTCCAGACATTGTCTCCATTGGTAAATTGAGTGCCATGGGGCTATTATTGTGGAATAATGGGGGATTATCTTCTAAGTTTAATGACTTCACCTGGGTTTGTTACATTTTATCAGATTATTTGTGTTTTTAGATGCCTATAAGGCCTATTTTACCCTGCAGTTCCCTCAGTGGTGGGTAGGGCCAGTGGGGATTCGATGGCTTTTGTTGCTGTGGCTCTATGTGGGCTTGTTAAGGATCTGGAATGGAATGCACATATCCTGCTGGTTTGACGTTATCAGCCATGGGTACCTCTCCAATAGTACTGGTTACTTTTTACAATCTGCAATGGACTTTCTGCTGGAGCAGGGCTCCAGGAGTGAGAATGTAATGCTTTTCGGGGATTTGAACTGTCATTTATGTGATTGTCCTCTAGTGTTAGTTGTAGCTAAGCCTAAATATACATTGAAGGAGGGGCTCCATCTGGCTCATATGAGGAAGGGTCTAGAGCTTACCAATATTCTACACACCCACCACCTTGTTTTTGCTCTAGAGAAGCTGGTAAACTCCCCAAATCCAGCTATCTTCTCAACATTTAAAGGGAGGGGTTGTAGCTCCATGATAGATTTTATATTTGTGTCAGTCCCCATGTTTTTCTAGATCTCCCACTTCAACATTATCCAGGGACCCTTCGGAGACCGCAATCCCCTGCCCCTAGGCTAGGAGTAAGTGTTGTATGGGTGCGTGGTGATGAGCAAAGGGCTTTACCTTGTTGATAATGGTAGGGGACTTCAATGGACCCTTTTTTCCGGTTGTCAACAGAAGATTTTCATCTGTCTAGGTCCAAGTGCTCCAGAGAGGGGCCATTTGCAAGCATTTGCAGATATTACTTGGAGAGTCCTAGAGTTGTTGTCAGCGCCAGTATTAAAACCGGCCTTGCAGGTCCCAAGTGTGTGCTTCGGGAGCCTTTGTCACTTGAAGGAGTCTCGTAAACAGGCTTCCAGACACAGGAACCTTCTTGCCTCCTATTGGTTGACATATAAAAAGGTCCTAGCCAACCGTTACTCCACCTGGGAGACGTTAGACCAGGCATGGAAGCTTTGAGATAGCTCTCTTTTCTGGATGGTGATCAATAGGTCCTGTTTTGCAGAGGGAAATGGACCAGCAATATACCATCATATTTCAAAACAGCAATTGATTGACCACTTTGAAGGGTTCTACAACTTTGGAGCTGCTGGAAGTGGTGTAGACAGGGAGGAACTTTTAATGAGGTGGGCTAGTGAAGTTTTCACACTAGAGGAAGTTTCTCAGGGCATTTTTGCACTATCTCGTAATAAGGCCCCTGGTCCTGATGGAATTACCCCGGATTTGTTTTAGGATAACTTTGAGGTCTGGTCTCCCATCTTGATCTTGGTTTTAAATGCTGCAGTGCATGTGGGGCCACTGCCTTCATGGTCCAAGCACAGATTGTACCACTATTCAAGCAGGTGGAAAAGAACAACCCCTATTGTGACCACCCTATCTCACTGTTTGACACAGGGAGAACAATTTTAAGTAGGCTGATGGAGTGGACTGATGCTAATAAAATCCTGTATGAGGTATAATACAGCTTTAGGTCGGGAAGGTCGATTTCCGATCAGTGTTTGAATCTATTCTTAACTATCCATAAGTATATAGCCACTCGGTCTAAATATTTCTACCTGGCATTCATGGACCTTATGTTCGCTTTTGACATGGTTGGTTGCACAACGTTATGGTGTTTGCTTCTTGTGATGGGGTGTATCTGAATATAGTGGCCATTCTATCTGATCTGCACATTGGTACATCAGCATCCATGCAGTTCTCTTTAGGAGCTTGGTCTTTTCCTACTAGTAGGAGTGTCCGTCAGGGAGTTAATTCTTGCACCCTTCTTGTTCACCCTTTATGTCAATGGTCATGATCAATCTGTTCAGGCAGATTGTCCAAGAGTGGATTCAAAATCACTTTCCGGTATTGTTATATGGTGATGATGTGGTTCTCATGGTGTGGAAGGCCATAGGGTTGCAGTTACCTTTGGTCAAGTTTATTGCCTTCATGGGGAGTCTGGACTTGGCAGTAAACTTTTCCAATCATATGTTATGGTTGTTGGCCCTCGTTCTACTAGCTCCAAGACTTTTGTGTCCAGAATTAAGAAAAGTGGCATTGCACCCAGTGCAGCACAACTTTTCTTCTGTTCCTTTGCACCCCCTAACGCCACCATGTGTGTGCCGGATCTAAGATATGGCGCACCATGGCAGTAGTTAGGGAACTAGGGTGAACATTTTCGACACTAGTTTCGGAGCTTTGGAGGATTAGCATAAAAAATGTTGATGCTAATCCTGCAGAGCCAATTGAGGCTTCTTGTAAACAATGGTATGCCTCCTTTTAATGCCTGCTCTGAGCAGGCGTTAAAAGTGGCAAAAATAAATTATGCAAAAAAATCTCCTAGATTTCTTTGCACCATTTTATTGCCCGTCCCTAATGGGGGAACGCCCCATTGCATACATTATGCCTGGCGCACGAATAATTTATAGCAAAGGGCTACAAAGTAGTGTAATGCATGCATTGCACCACTCTGTAAATATGGCACAGGGAAAAAGACACCTTAGCGCTGCCTTATCGTAAAACAATAACACTAAGGCAGTGCTAAAGTGGCACTAGGCTATCTTAAATCAGGGCCGTACAGTGGCCAATCATATTCTGGCAAAAGTGCTGGCTTAATCCATAATTACGGATGTTATTTGATGCAAACCAAAATTGGAAGGCCCTGATTGAAGGAAGGAGGTCTGCGCTAGTCATGGCTAGTCAGAGGCAAGTGGCCCTGCTCTGGGTCATGAACAGAGTTCTGGTAAGGATGGAACTTCAGACCATGGCTGCCCTCATAACTCATGCAACCTTAATGGACATCAGTTTCATTACTCAATAATCACCTCCCTCCACCTCCTTCCTTTTCAGATATCCCCATTTGTATCTATTGTGCGTCAATGATGCAGACATTGCATGCAACCAACTTCTCAAAGCATTTTGACACACTAAGAAAAAATGCTACATAAGGCTTACTTTTATACATAGTATACCTTTGGGTGAGGAGATGTAAGATTAGGCTGTAAGAGCATATTTGAAAATTTGCTGATGTTTAACATGAAGCCAACAGGTTAATTTAAGGGTAGTCAGTGTGTTTGTATATGAGGCATTATTTGAGAATTATATAACTTTAATGTAAGCCAAGGTAGATACAGAAATGTGGTTATGTTTGTAGGTAGTACCAGGTAGGTATGGATAAGTTAATTGGATTGTGTGTCTGTATGTATGTGTCTGCATATGTGTCTGTTACATATTATAACTAGTTTGGGGATAGCAAAGCAAATTGTTAGTTGTGTTAAAGTGTTGAGACAGGGCATGGAAGCCAAGGGTTATGTGTATGTGTGTGTTTCACAAATTAGATGGCAAAACGTTGGAGACAGTATTTGTGTTTACTCTTTTAATGACAATATTTCAGTTACTGTGACGTGATTTAGTGTGCATTTACTTTATGAATTGATTGAATATAATATAAAAATAAGCTCATCTCTGATGGTTGCAGCATTTCTGGCCTAAAGTAGCCTAACAATGCTGTCTATCTGTCCTTATAGTTTGTCCTCTTCATCATTTGACCCATCCTGTGCCTAGTTTTTCTCATCAGGCATCAGTACGCATTGGGCACCATGCAGCACAAGTGTCTGATTTGACACGCTTTTCTGGTCCTTAGAGTACTACACAACAGAAGTGATCTTTGAGCAGACCAAAAGCGCACTGAATTGTATGTCATGTCCTTGAATGTGGGTCATTGTTTGCACATTGAAAAAGGTAGATGGAGTTAAAGGATCATGGCCGGTTGCCATCAATCACTCATGCAATGGATACCTAAAGCTTCCAGCATGGGAACAAAAAATAACGGAAATTTAAGTTGTATCAGTTATAAAGTACACATGCTGAGGAAATTCTTCTTTGATTAGTCAGCCTTTGGCAGCCTGAGCCAGAGTCCCTTGATGAGGTGTGAAGTGGCCTGGGCTGAAACAAAGGAGGCACCTGGTGGGAGGAGATCTGCCTCAGCAGATGGTAGAACAGGATGAGGGGAGAGCAGCCAAACTGGCCTTTAACCTCTTAGCTGCTGGGCCGTTTCCTCCCCCCCCCAGTGCTGAGCCCTTTTTTGGCTATTTGGGGTAGTTCGCGCTTAGGCCTTCATAACTTTTTGTCCACATAAGCTATCCACGCCAAATTTGCGTCCTTTTTTTCCAACATCCTAGGGATTCTAATGTTTGTGGTTTCCCCTGGAGGAGACCAAGAAATTAGCCAAAATACAGTGAAATTTTTGTTTTTTTAAAACAAATGGGAAAAAAGGGCTGCCGGAGAAGGCTTGTGTTTTTTTCCCCGAAAATGCCATCAACAAAGGGTTTCAGGTGCTAAAATCACCATCTTCCCACCTTTCAGGAACTGGCAGATTTGAATCAGAAAACCACATTTTTCAACACAAATTTGGCATTTCACTGGGCCATACCCCATTTTTACTATTTTTGGTGCTTTCAGCCTTTAGTCACCAGTTAGTGACAGGAATGGGTGTGAAAACAATGCTTGATCCCGGAAAGCTAAACATTTCTTAAAAGTAGACAAAATTCCAAATTCAGCAAGGGGTCATTTGTGTAGATCCTACAAGGTTTTACTATAGAAAATAACAGCTGAAATAAAAGAATATTGAAATTGAGCTAAAAACAACAGCCATTTTTCTTATGTTTTACTCTGTAACTTTTTCCTGCGATGTCAGATTTTTTAAAGCAATATACCGTTATGTCTGCAGGACTCTTCTGGTTGCAGGGATATATAGGGCTTGTAGGTTCATCAAGAACCCTAGGTACCCACAGCCAATAAATGAGCTGCACCCTGCAGTTGGTTTTCATTCTATGCTGGGTATATAGCAATTCATTTGCTGAAATATGAAGAGTGAAAAATAGGTATCAAGAAAACCTTTGTATTTCCAAAATGGGCTCAAGATAAGGTGTTGAGGAGCAGTGGTTATTTGCACATCTCTGAATTCCGGGGTGCCCATACTAGCATGTGAATTGCAGGGCATTTCTCAAGTAGACGTCTTTTTTACACACTCTCTTATATTTGGAAGGAAATAATGTAGAGAAAGATAAGGGGCAATAACACTTGTTTTGCTATTCTATGTTCCCCCAAGTCTCCCGATAAAAATGGTACCTCACTTGTGTGGGTAGGCCTAGCGCCTGCAACAGGAAATGCCCCAAAACACAACATGGACACATCACATTTTCCCAAAGAAAACAGAGCTGTTTTTTTGCAAATTGACTACCTGTAGATTTTGGCCTCTAGCTCAGCCAGCATCTAGGGAAACCTACCAAACCTGTGCATTTTTGAAAACTAGAGACCTAGGGGAATCCAAGATGGGGTGACTTGTGAGGCTCTGACCAGGTTCTGTTACCCAGAATCCTTTGCAAACCTCAAAATTTGGCTACAAAAACACGTTTTCCACTCATTTCGGTGACAGAAAGAATCTGAGAGGAGCCACAAATGTCCTTCCACCCAGCATTTCCCCAAGTCTCCCGATAAAAATTATACCTCACTTGTGTGGGTAAGCCTAGCGCCTGTGACAGGAAATGCCCCAAAACACAACGTGGACACATCACATTTTTTGACAGAAAACAGAGGTGTTTTTTGCAAAGTGCTAACCTGTAGATTTTGGCCTCTAGCTCAGCCGGCACCTAGGAAAACCTACCAAACCTGTGCATTTTTTAAAACTTGTAGGGCTCTGACCAGGTTCTGTTACCCAGAATCCTTTGCAAACCTCAAAATTTGACTAAAAAAACACGTTTCCCTCACATTTCGGTGACAGAAAGTCCTGGAATCTGAGAGGAGCCACAAATTTCTTTCCACCCAGCGTTCCCCTAAGTCTCCTGATAAAAATGATACCTCACTTGTGTGGGTAGGCCTAGCGCCCACGACAGGAAGTGCCCCAAAACACAACGTGGACACATCACAATTTTTGACAGAAAACAGAGGTGTTTTTTGCAAAGTGACTAACTATAGATTTTGGCCTCTAGCTCAGCTGGCACCAAGGGAAACTTATCAAACATGTGCATTTTTGAAAACTAGAGACCTAGGGGAATCCAAGATGGGGTGACTTGTGGGGCTTTGACCAAGTTATGTTACCCAGAATCCTTTGCAAACCTCAAAATTTGGCAAAAAAAATGCATTTTCCTCACATTTCGGTGACAGAAAGTTCTGGAATCTGAGAGGAGCCGCAAATTTCCTTCTAACCAGCGTTCCCCCAAGTCTCCTGATAAAAATGATACCTCACTTGTGTGGGTAGGCCTAGCACCCGCGGCAGGAAATGCCCCAAAACACAACGTTGACACATCACAATTTTTGACAGTAAACAGAGTTTTTTTTTCCAAAGTGCCTACCTGTAGATTTTGGCCTCTAGCTCAGCCAGCACCTAGGGAAACCTACCAAACCTGTGCATTTTTGAAAACTAGAGACCTAGGGGAATTCAGGATGGGGTGACTTGTGGGGCTCTGACCAGGTTCTGTTACCCAGAATCCTTTGCAAACCTCAAAATTTGACTAAAAAAACACGTTTCCCTCACATTTCGGTGACAGAAAGTCCTGGAATCTGAGAGGAGCCACAAATTTCTTTCCACCCGGCGTTCCCCCAAGTCTCCTGATAAAAATGATACCTCACTTGTGTGGGTAGGCCTAGCGCCCACGACAGGAAGTGCCCCAAAACACAACTTGGACACATCACAATTTTTGACAGAAAACAGAGGTGTTTTTTGCAAAGTGACTAACTATAGATTTTGGCCCCTAGCTCAGCTGGCACCAAGGGAAACTTATCAAACCTGTGCATTTTTGAAAACTAGAGACCTAGGGGAATCCAAGATGGGGTGACTTGTGGGGCTTTGACCAGTTTCTGTTACCCAGAATCCTTTGCAAACCTCAAAATTTCCTCATAACCAGTGTTCCCCCAAGTCTCCTGATAAAAATTATACCTCACTTGTGTGGGTAGGCCTAGCACCCGCGGCAGGAAATGCCCCAAAACACAACGTGGACACATCACAATTTTTGACAGTAAACAGAGGTTTTTTTTCCAAAGTGCCTACCTGTAGATTTTGGCCTCTAGCTCAGCCGGCACCTAGGGAAACCTACCAAACCTGTGCATTTTTGAAAACAAGAGACCTAGGGGAATCCAGGATGGGGTGACTTGTGGGGCTCTGACCAGGTTCAGTTACCCAGAATCCTTTGCAAACCTCAAAATTTGGCTACACAAACACATTTTCCACTCATTTCGGTAACAGAAAGTTCTGGAATCTGAGAGGAGCCACAAATTTCCTTCCAGCCAGCGTTCCCCCAAGTCTCCCGATAAAAATGGTATCTCACTTGTGTGGGTAGGCCTAGCGCCCACGAAAGGAAATGGCCCAAAACACAACGTGGACACATCACATTTTTTCACCGAAAACAGTGCCTGCCTGTGGATTTTGGCCTCTAGCTCAGCCGGCACCTGGGGAAACCTAGCAAACCAGTGCATTTTTTAAAACTAGAAACCTAGGGGAATCCAAGATAGGGTGACTTGTGGGGCTAAGACCTGGTTCTGTTACCCAGAATCCTTTGCAAACCTCAAAATTTGGCCAAAAAAACACTTTTTCCTCTCATTTCGGTGACAGAAAGTTCTGGAATCTGAGAAAGGCCACAAATTTCCTTCCACCCAGCGTTCCCCCAAGTCTCCCGATAAAAATTGTACCTCCCTTGTGTGGGTAGGCCTAGCGCCCACGAAAGGAAATGGCCCAAAACACAACGTGGACATATAACATTTTTTCACAGAAAACAGGTGTTTTTTGCAAAGTGCCTACCTGTGGATTTTGGCCTCTAGCTCAGCCGGCCCCGGGGAGGCAGAAATTGCCTAAAACAAATTCCCCCCCAACCCCTCCCCGGGAGCGACCCTTGCCTACGGGGTCGCTCGCCTTGCGTGACATTGGCGCAAAAAAAATAAAATCCCCTGTGCCTAGTGGTTTCTGCCCTCTTGGGGGCAGATTGTCCTAAAATCGGCTGATCTACCCCCAAGGGGGATAGAAATCGTCTAAATACATTTTCCCCCCCAGGGGAGCGACCCTTGCCTAATGGGTCGCTCCCCATCTCTAAAAAAAAAAAAAAAAAAAAAAAAACCACAAAACAAATTTGCCCTGGCGCCTAGAGGTTTCGTCCCCCCTGGGTGCAGATCAGCCTAATAACAAAAGGCTGATCTGCCCCCAGGGGGGGCAGAAAAGGCCTACAATTAATTTGCCCCCAAATCCCCCCCGGGAGCGACCCTTGCCTACGGGGTCGCTCCCCCTGCGTTACATTGGCGCAAAAAAAAAATCCCCGGTGCCTAATGGTTTCTGCCCCCTTGGGGGCAGATTGAACTAAAATCGGCCGATCTGCCCCCAAGGGGGGCAGAAATGGTCTAAATACAATTTGCCCCGCAGGGAAGCAACCCTTGCCTAATGGGTCGCTCCCCATCTCTAAAAAAACAAACAAACCAAAAAAACACAACATTTTTTTTTCCCCTGGTGCCTAGAGGTTTTCTGCCCCCGGGGGGGCAGAAATGGGCTCAAATAAATTTGCCCCAACCCCCCGCCCGGGAACGACTCTTGCTTACGGGGTCGATCCCTCTGCGTGACATTGGCACAATAAATAAAATCCCCAGTGTCTAGTCGTTTCTGCCCCCCTTGGTGTAGCAAAAATCGCTGATCTGCCCCCAAAGGGGGCAGAAATGGCCTAAATACAATTTTCCCCTTGTCCAGGGGGTCGCTCCCCATCTGTAAAACAAAAAAAAACAAAAAAATCCCCGGTGCCTAGTGGTTTCTGTCCCCCTTGGGGGCAGATCGGCCTAATCATAATAGGCTGATCTGCCCCCCCCCCAGGAGGGCAGAAATGGCCTAAAAATAAATTTTCCCCCCAGGGGAGCGACCCTTGCCTAAGGGGTCGCTCTCCTAGCGTGAAATTCATGTTAAAAAAAGAAACTCCCTTGTGTCTAGTGGTTTCTGACCCCCTTGGGGGCAGATTGGCCTAATCAAAATAGGCTGATCTGCCCCCCCCCAGGGGGGCAGAAATGGCCTAAATATAATTTTCCCCCTATGGGAGCGACCTAGAGGTTTCCTCCCCCAGGGGGTGCAGAAAAGGCCTTCCAAAAAAATGCCCCCCCTGGGAGCGACCCTTGCCCAAGGGGTCGCACCCTTATGACAATTTCAACAAAAAAAACACAAAATCCCTGGTGTCTAGTGGGCGTTTCAAAAGCCGGATTGCTTTTCCGGCTTTTGAGACGCTCAGAGAGACTTCAAACGGAAGGAAATTCATTTCCTTCCCTTTGAAGCCTCTCTGGGCCTCCCCGCGTGATCGAAAGAGAAATGCTCTGCATTTCTCTTTCGATTGTGCTGGAAGCTGAGCTTCCAGAGCGATGGGAGGAGGCCCTCTGTGATTGTCAGCGCGCGATGCGTGCTGACGTCACAGGGGGGTGGCGGGGTCGGGGTGGAAGGTAAGGGCTTCCCCTTCCATCCCTGCCTTCGGGGGGTGGGTGAGGAGCACATGGGGGGAGCGCCAGCTCTCCCCCCAGTTCCCGGGTGCAGGACGAGGTGATCTCGTCCAAGGCACCCGGGAACCGGTGCCTTGGATGAGATCTCCTCGTCCAAGGCACCCTAGGGGTTAATGGGTCAGAATCACACACCATTTGTCCATCAATGGTATGCTGAATTCCAATTACAGTGAAATATACTGTTCACTTGTTTTGGGTGCTAAAAGTGCCATATATTCACTGTTTAAGGCATCTATTATATTTGAAAATGTGCCAATGGCATAAAGCTAAAGTCTATGCTTATCTGTTAGAACAAAGTATGTACTGTGGTGCTGGTTGCAGTAGGTGCTTACCACCTTCAAAAACATACAATTTAGAACAATGGTAGTGCACCACCTCCAGTAATATTTCAATGTCCAATTCTTTGATGTAATATTATGCAAATCTTCTCTTTATTCTTTTCTCTTTTCCAACAATACATAAATTCATAGCAGCAACAGCCAACGCGTTTTGTCCTTTAACACAGGACTTCTTCAGGGCTGTAATACAACACATATGACACACATTCAATAAACAAATAACAATTCTAAATTTTCACAAATACAATTTTACACAACAAAACAATAGACCTCAACATTATCAATACATGCATGACTTCATACCCCATTCCAAAGGGGAAGGAACTGACAAGGGAATACTTCAATTTCTTAAAAAACACTGTCCAAATACTAACACAAAAACATATGAGAAAACAAATTGTTATTACATCACCAACAGTTATTTCAAATATCAACAATTACACATATATGAACAAACAACACCAAAACAGGAAATTATATATATATATATATATATATATATACATATATATATATATATATATATATGTAAAATATTTTAAAGACAAGTCCCCATAATTTTAAATATTTTTTGTTACACCCATAACTGATACAACATAGTACATCCACCAATGATTGAATAATTTAAAATCAGTTACAAAAAAAACTATAATGACATGATTTTAGAAATTCCACCGCCTACATATGCATGCCAACTCATAATCAATTATTTAAACATACCCTCTTACACATACCTAGTCAATTGACTTCAAATTTGGTTTATCATATAATTTTTCATGTGTCATTGGTACTTCCAAGTTATGCATCTAATATAAGGAAAAGACACGGCATCACATTTCAAAAAGATCCTCATTTGTAAATACCACCCATTCTTGGTTATGTTATTTTAACCAATAATATTGCTAACGCGTCCTTCTATGTTAATTTATACACATTAGGACTTGTTTTAGGCCGATGAATCTTTGGACCCAGTGGTGAGACACCGTAAGACGAGATAACTGATCAATATATCAAGCAATACGTCAATAATATTGTCAACATATATCACTACGATGTATTTCACTTTAGACATTAGTTAAACCTTCAGCAGCACCATGACCTTTCAGCCATGAATAACCACACCTTATTGAAGTTTTGTGAATTTTATTCCCTATTGATTACAATCTAATAGCAAAACGTATTAATCTCAAAACCAAGAAGCGAAGGAGCATAGTCACAATGCAGTAATGATGTAAAGATCACAAACATGGGACAGTAATATGAAGATTAACAATTCTAAAGCGTAAACCTCATAGGTGTTTAGTTCAGCATAGTACCACGTCAGTCACGTCAGTTATGTCAGTCAAGATGAATGCCTCATCTACCCACTAATTAGCATCGGCATGTTGGACTTCATGCAAAACAATTTAGAACACCAATTTGGAAAACATCTAACTAGAGTCTCTAATCAAAAAATACACAGCAGTTGGTACCTAGAAAGAAAAAGCAAATAGACAAATTTCAATAGCATCAGGCATATTTACCCTCCTCGGAATAGGTCAGCATACAGGATCATTCTTCGTCTTCAGGACATCAGTTGAATCACCGTCAGCCTATCTAGTCTAAGGGCAGGGGCACTTCCCTCATAAGGAGGAAATTGAAAAATGGGGCCACTAAGGGTGAGGATGGTTTATTAAGTCTCAAAGTCACCAAACAGAGTGACAGAGTTTCAGGATGCAATCGATATCATTCCCTACCTAGTGTGTCGAGTCTCTTGTGTCATGGGTTTTTATCCATTTTTCAAGACACATTCCCCCAAAATTCTATTGGATAATCACTTCACCCCACTATCTGTAACCTATCAAATTATACATTAAGTAATGCACTTGTCATTTTGTGATAAGTTTTTTACACTTTAATTGGTCTTCACAATTGACGTTTTTCGTAGGTGGCACATCCGGGGTTACTTCATTTTCTGGCATGTTCTTCGGGTCAAAAGTTCTCTTCACAGTGTCCTTGAGAGTGTCCATATTTTTGTTGCAAAGCAGACGATTTTATACTAAAGCAACTAGCATACGGATGAGAAGTTAACAGCTAATGATACAATAAGCGGAGGAAAAAGAACAAATGCTGGGTCATGGCCTTTTGCGAGTCGGCACACTGGAGACACAGAAAAAAATGCTTTAATATGAGAGTTATATAGCTAGTTTTCGACTCACGCTAACTTAAGACTTATGAATTCTAATAATTGCAAACTTCGTACGTGTTAACATATTCAATTAATCATAATATAATTATTTCTTAAGTTGACATTAGCTTAGGCATACAATATCTCTTCTATGTTTAGAATACGTTTCAGTGAATAACGTTATTAGTGCAGCGTTGTTAATATGAACATTTCACATCTAAAATAGGTAATGTTTAAACTACGCTCTCTCAATATCATTATCAGTAAATATACAATGGAAGAAGAACATATCTTATCGTTGATTTTCCTTTCTTCTTTTATCATCAAATAGTACTCCCTCCTTATTTTGACCAATAGCCAATAATTAATCTATTGTCATTGACAATATTTCAAATTGAAAATTCCCCACTTAATTCTTAAAACAACAGGTTCCCACGTGATTCTAGCCTTAATTCATTAATATATACCACCAATATACTCTTAAAAAAAGTCTCAGTACGACATTGTACAAACTTTTAAGTGCATCTTTGTTCGAAAACGTAGGCTGTGTGTTGGCATGCAGACTTCCCACAGGCCGTTAGGTCTCTCCTAATCAATCACAGCCTATAAGGGTGAGATCTTTCACTCAGCCTTCATCAAAAAAAAATCTAGACATGATCTCACATTCCTACTTCCTGTTGCTATTGTCGCCTCCCTCACTCCTGGCATGGGTACCCCACACTAGTCTGTATCAACTTTGACAGCCACTCATCCACACTAAATTTGCAAGATCATCAAAAAAGTTCTAAGCACAACTTCAAGATCACATCAGCACCAAGTACAGATTAACTATCAATACAGATTCACATTACATTGCAGCATGAAGACATCTACCTTACGCATCACAGCTGACACCCTCCTCACCACAGAGAAAGATGAACTTTACATTTTGATATTACTGTACCTCTCAGCTGCCTTCAGCACCTTTGATCATCCCACCCTTCTCCACACCCTGTAGTTTTGAATGGGTGCCTCTGGAAACGTTCTTTGCTAGTTCTTATCCTACTTTTCCAATTAAGTACAGGTAAACATAAATGACATCTTAATATTTCCCCTTCATTGTAATTTGTGGAGGTTCAAGATAAAACAATAGATACACAAATTGACAACGAAAAAATGGTGTAATTTTAACAAAATAAATAGGCTGCCAGGGCTGGACCCGGGGCAGAGAAGTCACAATGGATTTATATTTCTTTGCTTTGTTAGAATATGTTACAAGAGGTTGTCATCACTGTGTAAGTATAGTTAGTTCAGAGCTTCGTTAGGAAGAACATTTTTAGTTTTTCTAATAACCTAGACAATAGTTGACAAATCTTCACAAACCTTTCTAAAAGCAAAGTTTATCCAGCTCAGGTGGAGCAGGCTATGAAATGGGGCCATCAAAAGGGGTTGTCCTAAAATGTTGATTTTCTATGCTTGTTCCCACAGTAAATTTGTGTTGAAGCAACAGAAAATAATGGCTGAATATAATTGAAACTTATTTGCCAAGATGCTAGAACTTTTCCCATGAAGCATGCTTTTTATCATTTGGTGTATATCATTTAGCCATTTTTGAGCAATTTTAATTCAAACAGGTGCTTGGGAGGCAAGAAGGGGTTAAGAAAATTTGGTTGTAATATTGTTGTACAGTTATGCTCTGTTTGACCAGTTTAAAGGGGACTACTCAATCTTGATTGGTATTCCACAACAGACACAATATATTCTGATATATTGTGATAACCGTTTCAGGACTTACAGACGTGGTCCCCATTACACTGAATTCTGATAAATGTATTTGGTCAAGGGCAACAAAAAGGAACATATATGCAGGAGGATAACAGATTTTAGTCACAATATAACTCATTTGTTCATGGTGTTATACTCTTTTTAGGATTTCTGGTGAGTTCTCACATGATTTTACCCTGTGAAAAAACACATGCTGGAATTTAACCATGTTTGAGTGAAAACTCTTTTCTCTTATGATTTTTTAAAATACATTTTATTAAAGGTGCTCCAGAAGCTAAAATGAGAATATATTTTGTACAAGGCCACAATTTGTACCTCAGTCATCCAGAGTTCTGGGAAAGCGGTGGATGTGATGGAGGTGTTGATGATGTGGAGAGGCCAGTGCTGATATGAGACCCTCCAAGGTTGTAGATGTGGTGGGATTATGGATTTCTTGCAGCCTGGATTGGATGGTTTGCATGATGGTTGCTGGGTCTTCTCTTGTGAGGGTTTTCCATCCAGTCAACTGTCAGTCTACATTGATGGTTTGCACATTGGTAATGTGGTCCCTGTGGTCTGTGTGGTGTGCAAAGCTATTGTAGATGTTTGCTATCTTGCTGTGGAAGACATTTGCAGAGGACTTGGGAGGGGGTGATGATGTTGACTTCAGCATCGGAGGTGGTGCCACTGTGATGCATTCAGCTAGTGCTTTTTGTGGTCTCTCAGTTGTTGGTAGTAGTATATGACCCTGGGCTTGTAGATGATTCTGGTAGTGATTTAAGGCTAGTGGTCCAATTGTTTCAATTTGTGACATTCTGAGTCTCATGATTTCTCTGTGTACCAGCTGTCCTGCTTGTTGGTTCTTCTTTGTTGGTTTTGATGTTTATGAGGACGTCTGAACAATTCTTGATCAATATGTTGAAGTTGGTGTTGCCCTCTTGAGGTTGTTAGTGGTGATAGGTTGGTCCATGCTGAGGGCTTTGAGGCAGTATGCTTCTGAGATTTTGATCAGCTGTGGCAGGGTAGGCTGATGCTGGTGGGTGCTCTGACTTGTAATTTGGTTATTTGGAAGTGGATGATGGCATGATCAGTCTATGCTGGTGGGAGCTCTGATTTGTAATCTGGTCATTTGTAAGTGGATGATAGAGGGATCACAAGTGAGGTGGAGTTGCATTTGATGCTGTTGCTGGTGGCAAGGATGGGGTCCCATCTATCCTGAGATGTGTATCGTGATGGATTGGGTTAGTCCAATGTTGTTCAGGCTCCCGAGGTGTGCTGTTGAGTGGGGGTCGATTCATTCTTCAAGGTGGAAGCTGAAGTTGCCAAGATGAATGAAGGTTCTGCAATCAAGGGTGAGATGGTGACTAATGTGTTGGTAATGACTGGTCTGTGGCAATGTTGGTGGTAATGACCGGTTGCTGATAGCTGTTGAAGGGGAGTTGGTGGCGGGCCAGCCTGTAGAATTTGTGACAAATTCTGGTATGTGGCCGATGGACATGTACCTCTTTGCATCATACAGATCATTGCATCACTCATGTCACAATACTTGTTTGCCTTTGCCATGGTTTTGAAGGTACAAATAGGAGATGTTTGCCTGTATCCCAAGAAACAGAATAGAACTGAAAAAACACATCTGTCAAATTACAATAATTTAAAGTTGATATAAAGCATGTAGATGTACCAAAATGTGGATTGGCGTTTGATTGACTTAAGATATAATATATGAAATACAGAGAAGCACCTGACCACAGTGTGCCCTACACATCATTTGTAATGTTCTTCTTTTCACCTCCATTTTTATTCTGCAGCTGAACACTGAATGGTGAAATGACTTCCATCAGAGGCAAACTGACTCCATTGATTCACAAATAAGAAACTGTTGTAGAGATGAAAATTATAATCTTATAACTCTTTTAAGATGTCAAATTCTTCCCAGCGAGCAAAATGCTTCATTAATATCCACTTTATGAAGTTCTTGTGATAGTCTGATTTATTTTCTACAGATAATGAACTCCTACATGGGGGAAGGGTTTTTTTAGAACTAATTACTCACCATAGACTTATTCCTCTCTCTGTAAGTACATTCAATCTGTTTTACAATGTTCTTTTCATTTTTAGACTAAGAAGGAGTCCATCAGGTTTATCTTTGAAAAATAATTGGGCAACAAGCCTGGCCCTAGTCCACTATATGTAAAACATTTGAGTAATGTGCCAAAACAAGCAATTGTGAATGTATTATTTGTAGCTATTTACAAAGAAACTCATATCTAAATCTTTTATGTAAAAGTACAGGTTTATGTATCTCTCAGGCAACTGCTGTTTTCCTGTAAATTATATTTGCACATAGTATTGTGTATGGCAAGGTGTGGTGTCTATTTAGTTTCTGTGTTGTCTTCCAGCATGTGGTGGCATGCAGTAGTTGTGGTTTGGGGCTGGGAGGGGGCAGGAAAATGGGGCTCTCTTAGGGTCCCTACCTGCCCTCCATACCACAAAGCTGGCAGTGCATCTGTGGTATGCATGGAAAGAAATGTGAGACGTGTTTTAAATTAATCATGAATCAAAGAATGTAAGCATTTTTAAAAGAGACAATACATCTAAGTTTATTCTTGTAAGTCCTGTAGTGTACATATTGGGCTCGATGTATGGCCATTATAGATTTGCATTATTGGGTGAGTCATAATCTGTATTACAGTGTCTGAGACACTATTACTGATTCCTAAAATGTCTCAAATGACCTGGCTCATTAGTATTCATGAGGCAAGTTGCAAATTGCAAACCATTTGGGAATGTCTTCACTCACAGGGATGGTGGTCTACTGACCTCAGCAAACCACCATGTCTGTGACAGCTTTTTCAGTAAAGCAGTTTTTATTTTTAAATGCAGCCCATTTCCCTTTTCATTTTTTCAGAGTAGGCAGTGGGCTTTGGGACCACTTCCTGCTCTGAAAAATAGTTTTCACTGCCGCTCACAAAAAAAAGGGGTCCTATGGGAACCATTCCAGTTTGCAAATGGATAAGCACCAATTTGAAATTGGTGTTAACTTCAGTTATTTTGCTATAGAGTTCATGGTCACAAAACAATCATACATGGGCCTGTGAGTCGCAATCAGGAAGCGGCTCCCTTTTGCACATTTATCCATGTCATTATTTATTGCAATGTGGTAATCAAATCTGCTTGAATATATTCATATTATTTCATATGAATCAAATTCTCTCTCCTTGTAATTGTTTAAATGATGAATGAACATTCATGGAAACTGGTAATGTTTCATTTATTGTTTGTAATCACTAGGCATGGTTCTGTAGTGTGTAGTGTGTAAGTAAATGAAAGGACACAAAGGCCTTTTCTGTTAATTGTTTATTTAAAAGAGTTCAACAATGATCAGATATGTTACAAAAGCTTAGAACAGAGTACAAAAGATAGAGAGGAACTTTGTACCAGAGAACTGGGACAGAGGCTGTACAGAACAGTATCACCTTCTATTGGTGAAGGCTACTGGAGGCACATTTAGCCTTTGTTGCCTGACCTTATCTGCTTGCCTGCCAATACAGACAAGAATAGCATGTGCTGCTATTTTACTGAAGACTAGTTCAGACAAGTTAAGCATATGTGAACCATCTTTGAAATTTGAAATAGGTCCTTTCTTTGATGCTAAAATCAGTTTAGTTAACCAAAGAGATGAGGATGGGACATTATTATTGAAATAAAGAACGTTTTATGATTTTAACAATGTTTGAAAATACTATTTGCTGTTCACAATACTGGTTGAATTGAGTTGCTACCATATTGTCTGTTGCCATAATGTATTAATGCTATAGTTTACACTAGAATAGGCTTATGGTGTTAAATATTGATCTTTGAAATGTCGGCCTGGTTTGAATTCCACTAATAGTTTCACATCTCATGGCATTGATTGTTACCTCTAGTCATCTCACTCTGATAGTGCTTAGAGGATTGTGATCTAGTGGCAGTTCAAATGGTTTTCTTTCTTGGTTTGGCAAATTGAAAAGTCCAGATGGTCCAGAAGCCTGTTCTGAGGCTATGTTCCAAGATCCAGAAAAAGGCGAAATGTTTTGGAAACCCGGTTTATCTTGTCTTTAAATGTGTCAGAACTAATGAGTTTAACAAGACTACAATATACAGAAATCAAGAAATTGGTTTTAGTAGGAACAACAATGCTAATCAGGTTAAGTCAGATGCACACCCTAAGATAACCTGTGCTCACCCTCTGGTAGGTTGGCACAGTGCAGTCAGACTTATCCTAAGAGGCGAGGTGTAAAGTATGTGAACAACACTTAAATTACACTTAAATTACAATAACACAGTGAAGAACACCAAAAATAGACCCCACACCACTTTAGAAAATTATAGAATATTTATCTGAGTAAACTAAGACTAAAGCAACAAAAAAACAGTAAGTAGAACTCACAATATGAATTTTTAAAGAGTACACCACAATGCAATGCTTAGAAATCAAAAGAGCTAAAAGGTTATTTGAGGTCACACTAGACCAGGTAAAATTCAAAGTTCAGGCTGACCACGATAGAAGGCTGGCCAGCTACAGGTCCCATACAGGGTCAGCTGAAAAGTACCTTAGAATGAGAGCTACGTCAATGTCAAGGAGGGGATGTGAAGGTGATGCGTAAGGTCCAATCTGTGTAGTTCGGGGACTCATCGAGTCACGCAGTCGTCAAAGTGGTGCTCTCGAAGTGCAGTGTCGAACCCTCTACCTCTACGATGGAGTTGATGTATCGTCATCGAGCTGCGCAGCAAAGGTGATGTGCAGGGGCTGGTGGAGATGCATCAATCCTGAGCCACACAGATGGCAGTGTGGAGTCCTTCACCTCAGTGGCGATGCATCAGCATTGAGGGAGGATATGGTGGTCCTGATAGGCACAAGTGCATTGATGCATTGGTTTTTGCAGGAAAACAGCTGCAGAGTCCCCTTTCAAGGCCCAGGACTAAATTGGCACCTCTTGGCATGACAGGGCCACTGTTGGCAAAGTCCAACAACCACAGCAGAGTTAGGGAAAGTTTATAATGAATCTGAAACTTTAGAACAGGAGGAAAGCATGCAAGCCCTAGGAGTCACTTGGTTCTTGTGGGGATGTACAGAGTTAAGTTCAGTCCTTCTCCCTCCAAGGCAAGAGGCAGCAGGCAGTAGGCCAACACATCAAAATAGTTCAGCTTAGAGTCAGTCCCTCCTGGCAGCACAGCAGTCCATCTTTGTGGCAGAATGTCTTCAGATGCAGAAGTGTACTGATTTGGTAGGGTTTGGGGTCCAGTACTTAAACCCAGTTGAGACTTTGAAGTGGAGGATACTTTGAAGAGAGGCCTTTGAAGTGCAAATGGTCCCTGCCATTCCTTCCCTGGCTCCGGACTCTCTACAGGAGGGTATGCAGCTCTTTGTATGGGGAAAAGCACAGTCCTTTTTCAGGTGTGTCAGCTCCTCCCACCCATTTAGCCCAGGAAGACCCATCAGCCTGGTGATAGGTCATTAGGATGGAAAGGTCACACTCAAATCTTCCTTTGTGTATGACTGCCTAGAGGTAATGCACAAAGCCCAGCTGCCATCTAACCCAGAAGTGAATTCTGAGGCAGGCACAGAATGATTAAAGCAGGAAAATGCCAACTTTCTAAACGTGCCATTTTCAGACTTACAAAATGAAATCCAACTTCAACATTGTGATTTTAAATTGAGAGCCAGGGACACCAATTTCCAAATTTCTATCTTTTCCCAATTGGAAGAAGTGAGACAGAGGATTATTCAACATCAATCCCACATATAATGCAATGTTGGAATCCCCTATGGTCGAACTTTATAAATTGATGGGTCACACCCCCATTGACATGTATTGGATTGTACTTGGCATTGTGAAATCCACGAAAATATGAGTGAATGTGGGCCGCCAGTTGACCATTAAGGAAAACAGGTGGATTTTGCTCACTGACACTGTGAAGAAGGGCCTTAACTATCAGGTTGAGTGGCAGGTGCTTTCTACCATTTGGTGTACCCCGGTTGGGCCTTCTCTGAATTGCAGTCATTGAACAGAGCATATGCTTCATTTGTGTATGAGGTGTCCATGAACTACTTTATAATTTGGACTATTTGTTTGTGTGATTGATTTCTTTGGGTATGTCAGTTATAAGGTGTATGATAAAGTCCCCTGACTATATTGGATTCAGTACAAATTCTGTCCCTGTAACAACGAATATTATGATTGTCCTGTTGATGTTGTTTTTTGATTATGTTTTAGAATTTTTCTCCATGTTGTTTTTACGATGAGGATCGGTTGTAAGGGATGCAGTTACATAGAGGGTTACACTATTTGAGTTCACTTACACCATAGTCATATTTAGATGGATTGCTTGACTCATTATGTGTTTGGTTGGATCCTGTGCTGTATACGTTGTTAGCACATTACATGACTTGTCTGGACAAAGTACCTAACAATGATGACTGTTGTGTTTGGGTGATCCTTGATATTATATTATTGTCGTTTGGCTCAGAAATTGACTAGTCCCTTGGAATATCTTAAACATTTCCCCAATACATACTTGTCGAAATTCTTAGATGGACCCCTTATTCCACTGGGTTTGTCATGTGATCTTTTTATGTCCAATCATTCATAGTAGACATGGGGTGGTTTTTACGGACTCGTTAACATAGAGACGCTGTGTGCCCACAATGTACTGACATTTAGTGAAATTGGCATTATACTTGGCAAAAACGATGTGCTATGTAAGACTCGGTATAGGCCCTTGATTTGAAAACTTTGTATGCAGTTACTTAAAGATGGTAGCCATTTCCTACTATGTGGGTCATGTGATTTGCGCAATGTTTAAAGTTGCCCTTTATGAACTCAGCATTTTGGTGCTGACTTGTTATCATAGAGCGGAACTGAGAAGACAGGCGCTTGCGGTATCACATGGAAAGGTAAAGGGCATGCGAGGGACCTTGTATTACCGATTAGTTGGATAGATATGTGGCCTAATTTATGAGGTTATCTGTTTTCCCTGGGGTTGGATCCCTCCTTATGTTCACTATACTGACTTTTGAGGCACTGTCACTGAGTGTATTCGATGTAAGTAGAAACATATATAGATGCTGTTAAGTGACCCAGTGTGGTCTCTGAAACTCGTTTCTGAATTGTTTTGGCATGTAGGTGTTTCTAAATGTCTCAGAGATGAGATACATTTTTGTGTGAGTGCTTTCAGCTCTTGTCACATAATGTGCTTCTTTGTAGTGTCAATACCATCTGTTTTGGTGATTTATGATTTAACAGGTGATACTCATTGTGGTGTAGTTTGGACACCATTTCTTTTTGCGTGCACCTTGGTTGAACAGTTGATAAGAAATGTGGTTCGGTCCTATTTACATACTGTCTCATAGTTTATATTATAATATATAGGTATGATCTTGGGTTTGTATCAACACTGAAGTCCTGAAGATGCTATGACAGATTCTTGACGACAATTTAAGACTGAAATGTTGAGTACTCCACCTCATTGATATGCCAGGTGGAGCACAACGATTTTACTTAGTTGGACTGTAATAAATCTATAGACTTGGGTCAAGAGATGGCCTACACTTCACCCTGGATCTTTGGATGTGACTGCATATGTTTGCATATTGGTATTTAAGCAGAATGGACAGTATTGATGACTAATGGACACATATTTATGTGTATATACCTTTTCATTAATTCTGTTGGTAATATAATCCATGTTTGAAAAGTATGTACTTGTATGTTCCATCTATTGGAGATAGGATCTATTCTGACCACTGTGATTGCACACAAATTATATCAGAATAATTCCTCTAGGAACATTTGTTTTGGCAGATTATCTATACCCAGTTCCTGGCGGAAGATTGGGTTGCCCTGTGTGTTGGTTTAACTTTCTATAAGTGCATTTTCAGACTTAACAATTCAAAATCTGACTTCACCATAAGATGTGATTTTAATTTGTGAGCTATAGACACCAAACTCCAAATTTCTATATTTTCCCAATTGGAAGTTACACTTAAAACCTTCTTCACTTAGCCCCAATGTTAACCTATGGGAGAGATAGGCCTTGCAGTACGGAAAACAAATGTAATTGTTTTTCACTACCAGGACCTGTTAAACTTAAAAGTACATGGCCAACTTTTTTAATACACTGCACTCTGCCCTTGGGGTCAGAAGGCAAAACGTCAGGGGAAACTACTGTAAAGATGTCAGGTCTAACAGCTGTGTATTGTATTTATCCTTTGTCATTCAGTGTTTTCCGATTGGGGCCATCTTCCCCTATCTGTCAATTACACTTTACATCATTTAAGATAAAATCTAAATTTGTTGTGCTACAGTGTCTCCCTCGGACTGTAACATTCATTAAGATTTTGATAAAAACCCCTTCATTTTCTTTCACACCTCACAAACCTTTTCTATAATGTCTGTGATGAATGAACACACCAGGAGATCAGTGAAGGGAGAAAGATGCTTCCTAGTGGTAATGTGAATTCTGGAGATTTCCTCCAGGACTGTGTGTGTGGGATCTCATAGTCATAGTATGAGCACTCAGGTCAGTGCACATGCTGCGTTAGTGATGGTCAGTGGACTGCACTCCTAGCACACACCCAATATGCTTTTCTTTGCCATTGCACTGGTTCCTAGGTGCATTTCAGAAGTCTTGTGAAATGAGTTCAGGGACACTGTGATAATCAAAACACCATACAATCTACTCAGACAGTGTTATAAGAAACTGTGACTTGTATTTTTTAAAATATGGATTTTGTGCAAATTAAATTAACAATAATGACAGAATAAAACTGCAGTTAAAATTGCCATTATTCATGAGAAGAATAGAAACATTTCAAGAATGGACGCAAGTTGGATTGTATCCTAGACCATAATGCTATTTCTAAAGCCTACAATAATTTAGTGGGCTAAAACATTAGAAACCATTAAATAGCATCCCTACCTGCCCATCGTTTGGAATGGATTCCACAGCATATCTCTTGAAACAGCAATTCTGGCTGCTAGTTATCAGAGGATAACATGGTAGAACAGACGTGTGCTTCAGCTAAGGATAGGAGTCTCATCACAGCTGCTCCCAGCTTCTGCAGCTAGCTATCCTGATGTATCTCTCTGACTGAGAGTGGGATCTGGATCAGGAATCCGAAAATCAGAATGTTTTCTAGTGATAATCTCTCTTTTATAGGAATTTGCCCACATATTCGATCTAAGGTTTTCAAAACAATCAGAGTTTGAGAAATTGTTATCTACGCTGTCTACACTATCGCAGCCTAGTATACTTAGGCCTAACTTCACATATTTACATTAAAGAACGGAGCCATGTTAACAATGGACATCCATTGAGAGCTGCCACGATGGCAGGTGCATAAACACGTGTGTAATCAAGTTCATTGTTAACCTAAGAGTTCCATGATGATGGTAAAAATATAAACAAGAAATGTTTTCCCACACTATGCATGTTTATCAGCATTTGGTACTGAGAAGAAATTCACACTTTCGAATGCAGATGCTAGGAGATTTCAAAACAAAGCACAAGTTTCTAGATGGGGACCAACGTAGCGTTTACAATTTTTCCCAGATTGTGGTGAAAATTATGTTTTGTTTAGTTGTTAACAAATGCATGAGGCTTAATAACAAAAAAGTTTGAAGGTTGATACAAAGACTGTCTAAGGATGCTCTTTGCCATTTTATATTGAAAAAGCAGGGATTGTTCTTTTCCTCTGTGATAACATTTTTACACCTATTTCTTTGGTTTACATGGGGAACTGCTAGGGTGTGAGGATGACTCACAGAGGCATGATCAGTGCAATGACTAATTTCCTTAGGTTTCTTTCCAAAAGCCTAAAAGGTGATGTGGATGGGCAAATGCAGTTTAACAGAACCTGAAGTTCGGCAGCACTTATAGGTGATGTTATAGCTGTATCACTGATGGGTTCAAGCATTAAGAGCGCAGTCCACTTGGACTAGGAAGTCTGTCCTTCATTTTGAGCATACTTCCCAATCTGTAAAAGCATCTCTTTGCAGTGGGATTGATGCAGTCTCAAAGAATTCAGAAGCTGACACACATAGATTGATGCCATAGCGAGACAGCTCCGTGGTAGGTCGGGCACCGTCACTTGGCAACATGCAATTGTCCAGTAGTTGCTGAGTACTGATAGCCATTCAAAACCCAAACAGCAGGCTATAGTTGCAAAGATTCTCTGTTAGATAGGCATATTTCATGTTGTTCTGTTGAGAAGTAAAATGAGAATGTCACAGCCAAAAAATAATTATTGTAGGAAATCCTCCAATTAAGTTCAAGAGCAGGGAATGGAAGAGTGAAGTGATAAGCCCAAACAGGTTCAAAACCAATCAATAATCCAGATCATATATTTTTGAGGAAGTGCGCTACACTAGTGGCGTTGGACGAGTTGAAAACAGCCTGTATATATTGAACAAAGGGGTAGGATTCTGAGTATGCAGGAGTTTTCGAATCTCTGGCACGGAGCAGGCTGTAATTCAAAGGTATCAGCTGATGCAGTCAAAAGGACCTATTTTTTATCTAAAATAGCTACTAGTTTACTCAGTTTATCAAAACACATTTTATCTGTCTTGGTTAGAGGTCTGGGGACACTTTCACTTATCCTCCTGGAAGGGAGTACATAATTTTGAACTTGAATCATCCCACAACAAGTTGTGTTTGTTAACATAGAATAGAATAGGACACACTCATCCGAGGCATCAATGGATTGCAAATGCGATGCAATGTAAGGGATTCACAGAGAAGGAAATAACCTAGAATGCTGCTGCAACCAGATAGGCTTATGAAAACAGGATTATCTTTCGGTTGGATTGATTAGTTTTTTCATACCAACCCAAGGACTTGTGCTTTTGGCATTTATAAAAATGGAATGTTCTTATAGAAAAGAAATTACTCACAGTGCTAAGGAGCCCCGGTTGTCAGCGTTGTCAGAGTGAGGTGCAGGTTGAAGAGGAGCTGTAGGATTGAGGCAGTGATGCGACATAGAGGTTGGAGGTAGTAGTTGTTGTTGGGCCGGTTTGGGTGGGCGCTGTCTGTGCCGAGCTATGGCCCTCTGCCCCTGGCCCTCTGTCCCCGGCCCTCACAGTGGAGAGAGACAGAGAGAGGCTGCAGCGAGGTGAAGCGGAGAGGCTGCAAAGCGGAAAGCCCCGGCCCCGTACTCCGCTTCGTTTGGTGTCATCGATGTTCCAGCCCTTGGCTAAGTTCAGCCTTGTCCTCCAGCTCCATCGCAGTTGATTTTTTAACGTTTTCGGTGTTGTTAAGTCCCCTGTGGTGAAAGTGGGTGGTTGCTGGGTCCCTGGTACCCTGCAGCTTTCTATTATATTTAAGGAAACTTTAATGAAACATAAAACTGTTACTGTTTCACTCGCCCTGTTATGCCTGATCAGGACCAGAATTCTGGCCATTCCATTGTGAATTGAGTAGAGCTATAAGAACGAGTGCAGGGCACAGATAGCCGCACATCCTGGGATAGAGGCCCTCATTCTGACCTTGGCGGTCTTTTCGCAAGACCGGCGAGTTACCGCCGCGGTGAAGACCGCCGACCGCGGCGGTATGCCGCTGTGCGCATTCTGACCGCTGGGAGCGTACCGCCGGAAAACCGCCAGCAGCCACACTGGCGGTCGGCGGGAAAGTGGAGACTGGTCAACCTCCACCGCCACGCCAGCAGAACACCGCCCACAGAATTACGACCCACATTTCTGTGTGGCGGTCTTCTGTTGGCGGTCTTCTGTTGGCGGTCACCTCCCCATGGCTCCTGTCACCTCCCGGAGGACCAACGCACAAGGTAAGTTGATCGTCCGTGAGGGGAGGGAGTGGGGGGGTGTTGTGTGATGTGTGCGTGCATGGGGGTGTGCGTGGGAGTGTGTAGAGGGGGTGTGTGAGTGCGTGCATGCGGGCGGGGAGTGCTGCTGTGCCTATGGGCAATGTGTGTAGTTCGGCGGGTGCGCATGTCGGCATGTATGTGTGCGGGTATGTGTCCCCGTTGTGTATGTGTGTGTGTAGGGGGTGTGTATATGTGCATGTAGGGGGTGTGTGCATGTCGGGGTGCGTGTATGTGCATGTCGGGGTGGGGGTGGGGAGGGGGTTCGTACCACCTCTGGGGGGTGGCAGGGGGGTGGAGGGTGTGGGGGGAGGACTCGGGGGGGCAGTGGGGGTGGGGGAGACCCCTATCAGTGCCAGGGAAGGAATTCCCTGGCCCCGATAGTGCCTACCGCCATGGTTCGCATGGCGGTTCCCGACTGCCAGAAACCGCGGCGGTAAGCAGGGTCATGATACCGTTGGCGGTCTTGGGTCGACCGCCGGACCGGAGTGCGCAGACTCCAGCCCGTCGGTCATGACCGCCGTGGCTGTCGGAGTGGGGAAGTGGCGGTCGGTCGCGGCGGGGACCGCCGCGGTCAGAATGCCATTTTTAATACCGCCGGTCTGTTCGCGGTCCGACCGCCGTCTCTCCGCCGACCGCCAAGGTCAGAATGAGGGCCAGAGTCGTGTGCCCTCCAATGATTATTTCCTTAGGAAGTGAAAAAAATGATTTGCCTCCAAATCCCAGTAAGGTGATGTTTCTGGGGATTATTTACAGTTGGCTCTTCATTTTTGTGGGGCTCTCTCCTAGTCCCCATGTTCTATACTGTTCACCATCTTCATTTGCATCCTTGATCCTTCCTGAGGCCGTAACTTCATTGTTTGCTAAACCTCTGAGGGCGCTGTGGACTGGGCTTCAGCTCCGGTGTTCGGTGAAGGACCTTTTTGGATATAGTTTGTATGTTTGAATGAGGCATAATTAAAGCTTTTGGGTGAGTGCAGCGGCCTTAGTTGACTGTTGTGGACAGTGTGCTCTGGTTTCTGGCAGAAGCAGTCCAACCAGGTCTGGGTGCTGCCTGTGGGTAGCCTGTTGTGCCCCACTCACACCTTGAGCCAGGATTTTGTTTCTGACTCCCTCTCCTTTTCGAAACATTGTTTTATTTTGCGCAGCATACCTCGTTCAGTGATCTACTCCTTTTTTTCCTTCAGAGCTCGTAAGAAGACAAAATAAAACCCACTTCGGAATAAGGGGATCAGCCTTTTAGAGGCAAACTATCTAAATCCCATTCTCCCTTTAGTTCAAAAAGACACTGCTGCTGCCTCCATGGCAACCTCGGTTGGGGTTACATCTGCTAGTAGATTATCTGGTTTCAGAAGGTGCTTTGTTTCCCTCTGCAGTTGCCTCATCCCAAGTAAGGATACCTCCATCAAAAGAGAAAACAGAGAATATTACATCTTCTTATCTTGCTTCAGAAAATCTCATGACTGAGGATTTCACACTCCCTGATCTTGATTGCAATGTTATTAGCAAGCCAAGAAAATCCCCCTTGGGGGGAAGAGTCACACCTTTCGATGGGCCAAAGCAGTCTTCATGGCTAAAGCTCTTTAGTAGTAAACCCTCTGTCTGAGTGTGTTCCTCTTAACAAATATCTGATACTCATGATCTTTCAGTTATGGGGAAACTGTCCTTTGAGCCCCCGGATCAGCAAACCCCTCTATCCAAGACTTTAAGATGCCTGGAAAGATTTTGATCTTCTATTCTGTCTTTATTAGAAAAATCGATGTTTAGTTTTCCACATTCAGGATATCTTATTGATTATTTTGAAAGTCCTGGTAAGTCAACGTGCTGAGGGCCTAGCCTTTGGAGGGAATTTACAAGCTGTCATTAGGGAAGCAGATAATTAATTGGGATGTCCAATAATTAGCCCTTCTTCCTCAAATCAAGATAACAATCCTGGTTGGCCTCACAAAATCGTCCCCCTGTGTAGGACCGAGGTTCCCAGCTTAGTATGCCATTCGCTTTTACCAAGGTACTTTTGGACAAAAACTCTTCCAGTGATAAAAATAAAGTGTACTCACTAGAAAGATTTTTTCTGAGGCCTCTATTCCCATGGCCATTGATATATATGCCTCTCTGGCCTTAGGAAATTTTGTGTTTACTCCTTTTCCCATTTTTAGAACTGTAGTGTGCACTACATCTGACTCTGCCTCATTGGCTGTTAAAATCCTGTTACAGTGACTCCGTAAAAAGGAGGAGAAAACGAAGGTTGGTGCTTCTGGGAAAAGGTGTAAATGGAGGATTGCAAAACAATGGCATGGAAGATGATGAAGAAATCTTGACAGCTAGCAGTCTTGGACCATATTATTACTCCATCTGTTATGCTGAGCTCCAGACAGTCAAGTGTAGTCCAATATGAATGCTCTGTTAGGGTGCCTGCTGCTGACCAGCTAAATCAAATGGTGGACTGCTTTGTGGCCACCCCACCCTTGCTTCTGCAGCTGTAGAGAACCCAACTAAACTTTCAAGCTTGACATACTTTGCCTGACCCATAACTTTGACTTCTTCCAGGTTCTTGGAGACAAATTTGCCTCAGGTAGACACACTATGGGGGTCATTACGACCTTGGCGGGCAGGCGGTAACCGCCGTGCGGCCACCAATGCGGCCGCACTCGCGCGGCCCCCATTATGACATTCCCGCCGGCCCAGCGGGGATGAGGCCACAACATAGGAGCCGGCTCCTAATGGAGCCGGCGGTGGTGCGGCCGTGGGACGGGTGCAGTTGCACCCGTCGCGCTTTTCACTGTCTGCTATGCAGACAGTGAAAAGCTGGCCGGGGCCCTGTTAGGGGGCCCCTGCACTGCCCATGCCAGTGGCATGGGCAGTGCAGGGGCCCCCAGGGGTCCCAGGACACCCCTTACCGCCAGCCTTTTCGTGGCGGAGCAAACCGCCAGAAACAGGCTGGCGGTAGGGATGTCATAATCGCGGATTATCACTGCTGGGGCTAAAATGGCGGGAAACCGCCGGCCCCGGTGGTGCGACCGCGGCGCTACCGCTGCGGTCGTAATGAGGGCCTCCGTACCGCCAGCCTGTTGGCGGTAAGGACGCTACATACTTACATTGTCGTAATGACCACCTATATATTGATTTTGTTGCATAATTTGATTATTTGATTTGATTTGATATAACACTGCATAGATCCTTTCTATTATCTTGTTTCTCAGATATTGATATGTTAAAGATAATACATAATGAGGATATGTCTGTTGTTTATCTGGTACAACAACCTGGAACTCATAAGTCAAAGGGTTGTTTTCACTCCAAGATTGTGGCAAATTTTATGATTCGTAATAGTGATTTCTGGCAAAGAAAAGCAATTTATATAATACCAATAGGCTTTGAAGGCTCCTCCTCTAACGGTCCAAGTGTTTCAACAAGGTGGTCAAAGGAGGGGGTGGTGGCTCGAACCCTAATTGTGATTTTGTTTTTTCCAACTTAGAAAATTTTAGTATTTCTAATACAAATGGTCAAAGAATGGTAAAATGTGTGGATTCAGTCGTGAAGGGTTCTTCCTCATTGTCAGGAGGATCCGAGTGTGAGAAATGGAGCTGGTTAGAGTGGGGGGGGGGTAAAATGTACAAGGACAAAGGTTAACACTACCTCCCTAGGCTACTAGCAATGACTTTAAAGTAGTTTCCTGGAGTGCATCTGGTTTAGTGAATTGTGTTGGGAAAATAGATCCCCTTAGTCTCTTAATTTGGTTTTGATCTGCATCAAGGAAACTTGATGTACTGTAGACCTTATCTGCTACATTGCTCATAGTCAGAAATTTCAACACTCAAAGGAAGGACATGCTAGAGTTGGAATAGACATCCTATTGAGAAGCAAATTAAAATGGGAATTTAAAATCGTTTTTACCTTCTCTAATTATTTTCAAGTAGTACAGGTCTCTCCCTTCATTACTAGGGAGAGGAGAGCCCTTTTGCTAATTGTGAATGTGTACATTCCGCCAGAGAGGAGACAGAATAAATTGTTGTTGAAAGTGTTTAACTTTGTCCCGTCAATTCAGCAGGATGATGCAGATTGTGAAGTCCTGCTCGCGGGGGACTTAAAAGTGGACTGTAAAGTGTCTAATTACTCTGTTGATCCCTTTGGTGATTTAGACATGGAATCTGCTTTTAATGTTTCTCCTTAAAATCTATTAGTGTGGTTGTTGAGTAAAGAAATAAATACGTTGGTGAATCTACAGTTCATTTTTGCAGACACCAGAAGGGCCAGATTGATCTCACTAATGAAGAGAAGGTGGGCTTGTATGAGGGCTGGCATTAGGAAAAGAAACCTTCAGTGGAAATGCATTGACCTAGGGGAAGCTTCACGGTAAAATAACTCCTGTACGTTTTGGGAAAAATTGTGGCCGATGGCTGTGGGACCCCGTAAATCATCTGGTGCGTCTCTCATACCGGAGGCCCTTTAGAAAGATTATATTGCAACCTTGTATGCTTCAAGCTCTGCCCTTGATTCACATCATGTGATCACTCAGCCAGATTGTAAAGCCGTTTTAAATGACTTTGGACCCCCTTCTGTGGCAGAGAGCAAGGTTAGTTTAGTCTCTATGCATTTATCTGGTGCAATGGGCCCTGATGAGGTTTCTATTTCTGTAATCAAGCAAAAACCCATGCTGTGGGCCAAGACTTTGTACCCTGACTTCCACTCCTGTTATGTAAACGTTTTAGTCCCGCCCTCTTGGGTTGGGAGTGTTATTGTCCCTTTATATAAGAAAGGAGATAGATCTTTTCCTGCGATATACAGACAAAATGCCATATTAGAAGCTGCTGGAAAGATTTCTGCGAAAAACCTCCTAGAACATCTAAAAATATGGGTTGATAATAATTTGATTCTTTCACTGGGGCAGTCTGGTTTTAGGAAGGGCCATAACACTCTAGATAACATTTCAGCCTGGCAAGTGATAAATTAAAAGTATGTTTTTCTGGGGGGGTAGTCTATGCCGCATTTATTGATTTTACTACTGCTTTTGATAGGGCTGACTGATCTATTCTGTGGTCGAAGGTAGCAAAGTTAGGTATTCTAGCGATGTTGTTAAACCTTCTGATATCCTTACACTCTTCACTTGGTGCAAAGTATTGTTAGGAGGGGGCCATGGCTTATCAGCCAGAATTGCAACAGAAAATGGTTTAAAGCAGGGCTGCCTATTGGCTCCCATGTTATTCTCACTCTGTATTTATGATTTGCCAACTGTCTTATCCAGCAGTGTTGGCTTTGTGCCCAGAATTGCTGGACGACAGGTGACTTGTCTATTATATGCAGATGATATAGTCATTATAGGCATGACTCCAAAGGGGTTGAATAATCGCTTGTAATCCCTAAATAGATACCTAGACCTACATCATTTGAAGACAGATGCTAAGAAAACACAAGTTGTGTGTTTTAGGGGCAAGGCCATAGGTCAAAAATTAGTTTTGCATGGTGGGTGAGCTCCCGAAGGCTTGAACAAGTACGATCTTATTGCTTTTTAGGGAAAGTTGTGTCCTCTTCTCTCAATTGCTGGAGAGAATTGAGAGGCACATTTTACATTGCCTGGCTCTTTGTAATAAGCTGGCCTCATCTCTGGCTCTGAGATTAGAGCTTGGCCTTAAAAGCATTTATCTATTAGGCCTGAAGTGTGTCCTCAAGAGGGCATACTGCTTATTTCATAATGATGAATTGTCCCTGAGGCACCAGATTTACAGAGAGGTTTATAGTACTTTATGACATAAATCTCAGTTCTTTAGAAATCTTAGTTATATGCTGGAAGGGTTGGAATTGGATTTAGATGCTGTGCTCGTGCTTTCACACTCATGGCTGGAAATGTGTTTAAAGCTTGTTACGCTGTGTAAAAGCTTACAGCGTGATTTCGAAATTTGCATGCAGAAGAAGTTGTTTGAAGTTTTGATATATTCAGTGTCCCCAGGTATATTACAGCCTTATTTATTCTTGAACCTCCTGCAAGGCTTGAATATGCTGCTTCTAAAGGGACTTACTCATAAATGGTATGCCTCTTCTAATGTCTGTGATTTATGTCTCATGGATATCCAAGATCTTAAGTATTTTTTTTTGTTTTCTCTTCCTTGAGCCTGGTGAGAAAAAATGGCTGAATCCTGTTTTTCTAAAACTCAGTGTTCGTTCTTCTAGTGTCACCCTTAATCTTTTGTTTAAACCTCCAAATGAAATGCTCTGCTACAATGTTTTAACTTTTTTAAGACTGTGTGTATTCTGAATGTGTACACAGTATGAGGCTTTATGGAATTTTGCACATGATAGCTAATTTCATATTAGGATATTTGATGTAGCTATTTTAATGTTGCTCTTAACCTTCTACAGAGAGCGAGAGAGAAATCCCTCAAAGTGACTAGTCCTCACAGCTGGTACCCAAGCGACTCTGGTGCACCTGTGGATGAGGATCCTGTAATTACATCAAACCCTCTGCCAGCCAGCAAAGCGCACTGCAAAGAAGATACGGGCAGCCACAAATCCAATCCAAGTTTTATTCATGAAATTCATGGGTGGACAAACAGACATATTGTAGGAAAGTACCATCTTGCCTGGCATGTTACCCCCATTTTCACTGTATGTATGTATGTTTCAGCCCCTGTGTCACCGGGATCCTGCTAGGCAGGACCCCAGTGCTCATAGTATGTGACCTGTATGTGTTCCCTGTGTTGTGCCTAACAGTATCACTGAGGCTCTGCTAACCAGAACCTCAGTGTTTATGCTCTCTCTGCTTTCTAAATTTGTCACTGCAGGCTAGTGACTAAATTTACCAATTCTCATTGGCACACTGGTACACCCATATAATTCCCTTGTATATGGTACTTAGGTACCCAGGGTATAGGAGTTCCAGGAGATCCCTATGGGCTGCAGCATTTCTTTTGCCACCCATAGGGAGCTCTGATCATTCTTACACAGGCCTGCCACTTTATTTCACAGCCATTTTTCACTGCACATAAGTAACTTATAAGCCACCTATATGTCTAACCTTCACCTGGTGAAGGTTGGGTGCCAAGTTACTTAGTGTGTGGGCACCCTGGCACTAGCCAAGGTGCCCCCACATTGTTCAGGGCAAATTCCCTGGACTTTGTGAGTGTGGGTACACCATTACACGCGTGCACTATACATAGGTCACTACCTATGTATAGCGTCACAATGGTAACTCTGAACATGGCCATGTAACATGTCTAAGATCATGGAATTGTCACCCCAATACCATTCTTGTCCCCCGGGTGTTAGGGTTTGTACACAGCAAAGAGCATGTCCCCTCTCACTGCACTAGTGGGTTCTGTAATAGCTCCCTTTTAAACTTACTATTGAAAGCTTCTGTGTATGTTGTTTAATGTGCTGTTTTGTTTACACATTGGGCCTTGCTTTTACCAAGGCTTCTTTAAAACACTCCTCCCTAGGCCATGTGTTAATCCAACTCATTTGCATAATAACTGAAACTCTGCACACCTTTCAAGAACATGTGCAGCATGTGAGGACCACACCCAGCTCTTCAAACCACACCCAGCTCTGCACACCTTCCAAGAACATGTGCAGCATGTGAGGACCACACCCAGCCCTTCAAACCACACCCAGCTCTTCGAACCACACCCAGCCCGGTCTATAAAAGGTATCCCCCGAGCCTCACCCAGTGCTTGTGCTTGTCTACCTCCCGCTTACCTGAGAACAGATCCCTCGGCGCTGGCACTCCTGCTCTTTACAGACTTTCATTGACTTCAATGGGTGCAGCTGCTGGCTCTTCCTTCTTCCGGTTTCCGGTTCCTCCTTGCCTCAGCCTCTCTCCTACGAGTAACCTGCAAAAGAGAAAGAAGACAAGGTTAGACTGATCAGTATCTCTTGCCAGCAACAAGTAAGTGCAAAACTTTTTATTACCTGAAAGAACTTTGACAACAATTTCTGGATTCGTGTATAGACAATTTGAAACGAAATACCTTCCACGAACATTGTGATTCAAACTCTTTGTTACAAGAATATTTTGCAGAACTTTGTGAAGCAAACATTGTTTTTTTTCATGGAACTTTTAAGAATCGAACAGTGGAAACCATTAACAGCAAGGCAAACAGTAAATCAAGGACTTGCACAAATTACATGCTGTATTTTGATGTAAAAGTACAGTATTTGTTTTATAAAAGATTCTGGAAATATGGGAAAAGTGAGTCTGCTATTGGGAATTTAGGCTTTAGTTATATTATGATGAATGTTTGATATTGGTAATTCTGATAACGGTATTTGTTTAATGTTTTAGAAGCTTTACAGTAATAGAAAACACATCCCAGAGCAGAAACACATTCCAAACCTGGAAACTAGAGACCAGGATCCAAGAGGTACTTTTAGAAGAGAATTTCTAATAAATAAAGGGATAGTCAGGAACCCATTTAGGAATAGGTTGCACTTATCTGTTCTTTGTTTATGTTTCATTAGGCACCAGTTTCTACAGAAGTCAGAAAGGGCCGCAGATTTGTGCAGCACTTCAACAGTGGAAACGCAAGAACGGTGTTGTCTCTCTTTTTTATTTTATCCACTTCCCCCCTTCCCTTGAGCTTCTGTTCTTAGTGCACTGTTTTAAAAACTAGTGTGCTGGAACAAGCAGTTTCAGGGTGGGGTCGGATTGTCTTCCACCTCCATCAGAACTGAACAAGAACTCAGGTGAGCTGGGCTTTGACACCAGGTCTCTCTCTAGCACAGAACCCGGGTACTGCCAAACTGCCTTTCCGGGGTTTCCACTGCAGCTGCTGCTGCTGCCAACCCCTCACACAGTATTCTGCCCTCCTGGGGTCCAGGCAGCCCTGACCCAAGAAGGCAGAACAAATGATTTCCTCTGAGAGAGGGTGTTACACCCTCTCCCTTTGGAAATAGGTGTGAAGGGCTGGGGAGGAGTAGCCTCCCCCAGCCTCTGGTAACACTTTGATGGGCACAGATGGTGCCCATCTCTGCATAAGCCAGTCTACACCGGTTCAGGGATCCCCCAGCCCTGCTCTGACGTGAAACTGGACAAAGGAAAGGGGAGTGACCACTCCCCTGACCAGTACCTCCCAGGGGAGGTGCCTAGAGCTCCTCCAGTGCGTCACAGACCTCTGCCATCTTGGATTCAGAGGTGTTGGGGGCACACTGGACTGCTCTGAGTGGCCAGTGCCAGCAGGTGACGTCAGAGACCCCCTCTGATAGGCTCTTACCTTTCTTGGTAGCCAAACCTCCTTTTCTGGCTATGTAGGGTCTCTCCTCTGGGGAATTCTTCAGATAACGAATGCAAGAGCTCACCAGAGTTCCTCTGCATCTCCCTCTTTGACTTCTACCAAGGATCGACCGCTGACTGCTCCGGGACACCTGCAAAACCGCAACAAAGTAGCAAGACGACTACCAGCAACATTGTAGCGCCTCATCCTGCCGGCTTTCTCGACTGTTTCCTGGTGGTGCAAGCTCTGGGGGTCATCTGCTTTCACCCTGCACTGGAAGCCAAGAAGAAATCTCCCGTGGGTCGATGGAATCTTCCCCCTGCTAATGCATGCACCAAAAGACTGCATCACCGGTCCTCTGGGTCCCCTCTCATCCTGAAGAGCGTGGTACCTGGAACACAGGAACTCTATCCAAGTGACTCCCACCATCCAGTGATCCTTCAGTCCAAGTTTGGTGGAGGTAAGTCGTTGCCTCCCCACGCTAGACTGCAAACCTGTGTACTGCGTGATTTGCAGCTGCTCCGGCTCCTGTGCACTCATCCAAGACTTCCTTTGTGTACAGCCTAGCCTGGGTCCCCAGCACTCGGTCCTGTAGTGCTCAACCCTCTGAGGTGGCCTCCGGAGTCATGGGACCCTCCTTTGTGACTCTGAGCCAGCTCCGGTTCACAAATCTTCTAAGTGCCTGTTCGGGTACTTCTGTGGGTGCTGCCTGCTTCTGTGGGGGCTCTCTGAGTTGCTAAGCGCCCCCTCCGTCATCTCCTCCAAGGGGTGACATCCTGGTCCTTCCTGTTCCCCAGCAGCACCCACAAAACCTCTACCCCAACCCTTCCAGCTAGCAAGACTTGTTTGCGGTATTTCTGCGTGGGAACAGTTCTGCAACCTTCATCGCGACGTGGAACATCTTTCATCCAAAGGAGAAGTTCCTAGTCCTCTCTGTTGTTGCAGAACTCCAAGCTTCTTCCACCCAGAGGTAGCTTCCTTGCAACTTCATCCGGAGTTTTCTGAGCTCCTGCCAACCCTGGACACTATCGTGACTCTTGGGCCTGGTCCCCTTGCCTTGCAGGTCCTCAGGTCCAGGAATCCACCTTCAGTGCCTTGCTGGTGTTTGTTGTTCTTGCAGAATTCCCCTATCACAACTATTGTGCTCTTTTGGGGTAGTAGGTGTAATTTACTCCTACTTTTCAGGGTCTTGGGGTGGGGTATCTTGGACACCCTGACTGTTTTCTTACAGTCCCAGCTACCCTCTACAAGCTCCCATAGGTCTGGGGTCCAATCGTGATTCGCATTCCACTTTTGAAGTATATGGTTCGTGTTGCCCCTAGACCCATGTTTGCCTATTTCAACCTATGTAATTCTACACTGTTTGCATTACTTTTCTGACTCTTACTTACCTGTTTTGGGTGTGTGTACATGTAACTTGTGTATATTACTTACCTTCTTACTGAGGGTACTCACTGAGATACTTGTGGCATATTGTCATAAAAATAAAGTACATTTATTTTTTGGAACTCTGGGGGTTATTCTAACTTTGGAGGAGTGTTAATCCGTCCCAAAAGTGACGGTAAAGTGACGGATATACCACCAGCCGTATTACGAGTTCCATAGGATATAATGGACTCGTAATACGGCTGGTGGTAAATCCGTCACTTTTCCGTCACTTTTGGGACGGATTAACACCTCCTCCAAAGTTAGAATAACCCCCTCTGAGTATTGTGTTTTCCTATGATAGTGTGCATATGATATAAGTGGTATAGTAGGAGCTTTGCATGTCTCCTAGTTCATCCTAAGCTGCTTTGCCATGGCTACCTTCTATCAGCCTAAGCTGCTAGAAACACCTCTATTCTACTAATAAGGGATAACTGGACCTGGCACAGGGTGTAAGTACGACAGGGTACCCACTATAAGCCAGGCCAGCCTCCAACACATATCCAATGCATTTCAGCATCACAACGCCTTGATCACGGGTTGAGAAACTCCATTTCTGTGCAAACTAAAAAGACTATAACAGATGACCATAGATGTAAACAACTGACTTACAGAGGCACAGAAAGTGCAGTTGGAAAAACCTGAGTGCTGATGATTCACATAATTCAAAGCAAATAATGCAGATCAAAATATAATGGTTAAATTCACAAAAGCCACAGGATAATTTTGCTATACATAAATCCTGCTAACATTTAGAAACACTTTCTCCAATTTGATATATTATCCATAGTTCAGCAAATGCACATAATTTACATAAGTAAATAACAGTGGGCAGTTGGCAGCATGTCGCCCAATCATTCAATTCCTAAATTCCCAAAGTACAAAAATCTCTTCCTATGTCTCTCTTTAAATTATTTTGGAATGATGCTCTTATAATATCATATATATTTTCCTTGCTATGCCCCTCTCTAAATTGTTTAGGGACATTGCTTTTCTAATGTCTTGTGTTATACCATCATGCCCTCAGTTATTTAGTCTTCCACCATAAAACCATATACATGGATTGACGACTGAAACTGAAATAGGAAACATTTTTAAATAGTACCCCTCCCCCTGAGACACTCTATCCAGGGCAAAGAACCTCAACGAAGCTGCATTGCTGTTAAGAAAACTGGCAAAGTTTCATGCCACCAGATTTTGCTTGTCTCCATTTTTTAGGGCCCTCATATGTTCCAATACCAGCTTTTTCACTGGATGGTTTGTACTACAAACATACACTTTCCCACATGGACAAATAGGGCTTCACACAGTCATCAGAATGGCAGTTTAAACATTTTTTAATAGATCTCTCGATCCTTAAAACAGGAGAAAAATATTTCTTGACATTCTGGCTGTACTTACATGCTTTCCAGCTCAAACAGGTGAAGAATCCTTTGGACCTTTCTGCCCAACTGTTGCTCACAGTAACTACCTAATATCTGTTTAGTTTGCCTCTGACTGTGACTTCAGCATACAAAACATGCTAATGTTTTCTCAAATTTTCTTGACAGCCCCAGCCTTACTATTATATGTGGTTATAAATCTTAGCTGGTTAGCCTCCAAATTAGTAGAGCCCTTCCTAGATCTCTCATTGTCCATTAGTAAGCTGTCTCTTGAAATTCCCTGAGCCTTGGTTTGGGCAGTCTCTCTAGGTTTCCATAAATAGCCCCTTTCTCTGAACCTGTTAGTCATGGATCTACATTCAGACATTAAGGACTCATCCATAGGGTAGTTTCTATGTGCCCTGAGGAATTCCCCATAGGGTATGCTGTTAATCAAATTCATCAGACGGTTACTCTCTGCATGTAGTAAAGGATTGCCTGCTGTACATTTCCTGAAGAGTCTAGATACCAATTTGCCAACCTTCACCTCAATTCTCAGATCGTGGAATTATATTACTGTCCTGCTTATGGTACCATACAACTTAAGATTCACTTCATTGGCATTCAATTTGGAAATGGAAACCGATGCCTGTTTTATATTGCCCTTTGAAATCAAGAACAGGTCATTGATATATTGTGTCCACAGGACAACCTGGGTGTTAAATTCTTCCAAAGTAGATGACACCTGTTGCTCCCACCACCCCGTAAAAAAAATTGACATAACCAGGAGCAAAACAGGTGCCCATTGCTTTCCCCTGGACCTGCCTGTATAACTTGTTGCTAAACCAAAAATAGTTATTCTCAAGGCACAACAAATTCATAGATAAAATCATTTCTGCGTGGTGAAAATAGGACTTAGACCTAACTTTTAAGAAATATCTGCTGGCCCTTAGGCCACCTTCATGCTTAATGCTGGTATATAAGCTGTTGACATCTAAAGTGATCAGAGTATAATCTTCTTCCCAAGAAATTGCATAAATTCTCCTAAGACAATCTTTACTGTCTTGTACAGAAGATGGAAGAGTACTCACAAAAGGGTGTAAAAAATAGTCATTATAATGTAATGCATTCTCTAATAATGATCCTCTAGAGGACACACTTAGGCGGTCATTCTGACCGCGGCGGTCGCCGCCCGCCATGCGGTCACTGCCGAATGACCGCCCGCGGTCAAAAGACCACGGCGGCCATTCCAACTTTCCCGCTGGGCCGGCGGGCACCCTCCAAAAGAGCACCCGCCGGCCCAGCGGGAAAGCCCCTGCAACAATGAAGCCGGCTCCGAATGAAGCCGGCAGAGTTGCAGGGGTGCGACGGGTGCAGTGGCACCCGTCGCGATTTTCACTGTCTGCTAAGCAGACAGTGAAAATCTTTGTGGGGCCCTGTAAGGGCCCCCACGACCCCCAGGGGCCCCACGACACCCGTTCCCGCCTGCCTGGTTCTGAAAAGAGGCTGGCGGGAGGGGGGTCGGAATCCCCATGGCGGCGCTGCAAGCAGGTTCCCCTTTTCTGATCGCGGCTTTACCGCCGCGGTCAGAATAGCCCAGGAAGCACCGCCAGCCTGTTGGTGGTGCTTCCGCTGCCCTCCGCCCTGGCGGTCAGAGACCACCAGGGTTGGAATGAGGGCCTTAGTCTCCCAGGTGGGGGGTATATATATATATATATATCTATCAGGCATATATAGCTTTTAGGCAGCAATAAAAATGTCAGAATAACTTTTGTGCTTATGTTCCTGTTACAGAGAGTGAGATCGGACTTTTGTATAGTTGCAGTTTTGACGCCATAAAGTAGTGAAGAAGGTTTAAATGCCTGCTGCAAAGAGTAGATCTGTCATTTATGTGAACATCTGAGTGAATTAGTAAAGTCAGCTGTTACCTACACTTTAAAACAAATGAAATGTATGAGTGAGAGGGTCTATGGCGAGATGAAGGGCTCTTTTTTTTGGGTGGTAGTAAGGGAATGTAAGAAGGAGGTCATGGGAGAAGAAGAGCCAAAAAACATTGTCACACTGAGCACCACCAGTGCTAAAGGCTGTGATGATGGGTATGTGGCTAGGTGAAGTAAACCTGTGTCTTTTTTGTTTTTTGAGTGTCTTTGGATAACTTGTTAATTGAGGGAAGAAGACAAGGTAAGGTAACCAATGTTATTTGTTGTTGCACACATTACTCACACACTCAAACACCCGAACAACTGGAGCAGTGATTTTCCAGTATAACTCACTTCCAGTGATTCTGAAGGAGATAATGATGACAGTTGTGCTGTCCCTTCCCAAGCACAGTCTACGAAACGGGACAACAGTAGCAGGTTAGACCCACCCAGAGAGCAGGCACGTATGGGGGCCAGCACAGACAGAGTGCTCTCTTGGCAGCCCCCTAATTTAGTTCATCTTTAAATTCTGCTCTCACTGGCAACACTGGATGTAAAATCAATACAGCCAACTTTTTGCCATTTGACTATGTCCATCTCTTTTTGGATGTTGACATCCTTGAGTAAATTGTTTAGCAAGCACATTTGCATGGTGAACAATTTCTGAGGAAGCATGGAGGTGCTCTAGGGCCCTGTTCTAGGGCACGCCACTTCGCTGGCTGAGTTGAAGATATTTTTGGGCCTTACACTCAAAATGGTTTTAGTGCAGAAACCAATCTTGCATTCCCCGAATTCTCCCAATAAAATGCTGCCTCACTTGTGTTTAGGGAAGGGCCTTAAATTCATTGTGGATACATCAAAATGGTTTTGTACGGGGTGCACCAGCGTTTTTGGTCCCAGGCTCTGCGACATTCTTAGGGAAACCTACCAAACCTAGACATTTCTGAAGAATAGACACCCAGAGAAATTGAGAGATTCCCCAAAGTTTGCTTACCCAGAACACCCTGCAAAGGTAAAATGTTGAACAAAAATTCTTATTCCTTCCATTTATGTGATGTAAACTACAGGAATGTGCAGGGATCCACAAACTTCTAACCAACCAGCAATCTTCGCTTGTCCAAGCATTAACACTACCCCACTTGCATTTCTAGAGCTAGTGACTGCATCAGGAGTGGAGTACCCCAGGGTCAACAGTAGACCTCGTGCAAGGACTACTATTGACCCTTGTGTGATCCATATGGTCCCAGACACTAGACCCAGGCACACCAGTAGGGCAGCGTTTTTCATTGGGATAATTTGGAGAACACTTGGTGGTAGAAGGTTTGTGGATCCCTGCATATTCCTATAGTTTACATCATAGAAATGCAAGTTAAAAGTGTTTTTCATTCAATGTTTCACATTTGCACGGTGTTCTGGGTAAAAAAACGTTGGGGGATCGACTCAAGTGATACCTCGCTGGACTCCCCTTGATGTCTCCTTTTCAGAAATGTATTGGTTTGACAGGTTTTCCTACATGGTTGACGATCCCAGAACTAATTAGTATACTCAACGTTGTTATCATTATCGCCTCTTGATCCACCCACACAAGTGAGGCACCATTTTTTGCTGAATGGTAAGACATTTGTGACCGCCTGCAGATTCCAGAACTTTTCATGATGGACATGTGATGAAAATGTACTTTTTTAGTCAACGTTTGAAGTTTGCAAGGGATTCTGGGTCAAAAATATGGTGTGAGCCCCGCAAGTCAGCTCATCCTGGATACCCCTAGGTGTCTAGTTTAAAAAAATGTACAGGTTGGCTAGGTTTCCCTTGATGCCAGCTGAGCTAGGGTTCAAAATCTTGAGCAAATTATATTGGAAAAACAGTTCAGTTTTCGGTGAACAAATATGATGTGTCCATGTTGTGTTTTGGGACATTTCCTGTTGCAGACACTAGCCCTATCCACACAAGTGAGTACCATTTTTATTGCAAAACTTGTGGAATATCAGAACATTTGTTATTACCTTTTGGATTTCACTGCATTTGTGCCTTTCAATATAAGCCAGTGCAAAAGAAAGATGACTTTTTGTAAAAAACCTTCCAAAGCATGCGCTAGTGTGGGTACCCATAAATTCAGAGATGTAGAAATGACCACTGCTCCCAACTCTATGGACCAGATGTATCAAGCCTTTTTGCATTTGCAAACGGTGCGAATGCCCGTTTGCGAATGCAAAAATGCCTTTCAGTATTTATGAAAGGCACTCGCAACACAAGTTTAAGGAATCGCTAAAATAGCGATTCCTTAAATTTGCAAGCCTGTTTAGAGAAACGCAAATTGCAATTTCTCTAAATAAGAAATCGCAAATAAGGAATCCTTATTTGCGATTTCTAAACCACATGTAACAAGCAGTTTCTTAATGTGAATTGGGCATTAAGGAATCGCTATTACCACCAAGTTGAACTTAGTGGTAACCATGTGCAAATTTAAAAAATGCATTAAAAATGCATTTTTAAAATTGACATGTAATGCACACATGCCCCTTTGGCATGTGTCCGCCTTACATGTCCTGAATTTTTTTTTTTGGGGTGCAGCAGGGGGGGCCTTAGGCCCCCAGCACCCTGGGGTTTTGCATTTCCCAAATTGCGAATTCCAGTTAGGAATTCGCTATTTGGGAAATGCAAACAATTCGCAATTATGGGCCAGGCCCATAGGTGTAAAATGGGGTCTGTATCGCAATTTGTGATTCGGTAATAGCATTTGCAATTTTTAAGAAATCGCTATTACCAAATTGCAAATATGATACATTGCATTTTGCGAATCAGAAATAGCGATTTCTTAAAAATCGCTATTTCCGATTTGCAAATGCCTTTTTTGTTACATCTGGACCTATATCTCATGCCCATTTCAGAAATACATGTTTCCTTGATACCCATGTTTTACTCTGCCTATTTTGCTGTACGAAGTGGTCGATACTCAGCACTCAGTGAAAAACCATTGCACAGTTCTTAGAAAACATACAAACCTTAATATATACCTGCAACCACAAGGGTCTAGCAGACGTAATGGTATGTAGCTTTTGTCAATCAGCCATTGTGATGAAAGATTACATATAAAAAAGTCACAAATGTTCATTTTTTCCTACTCATGTGCAATGTTTCTTTATTTCAAGAGCCCTTCGTCTCGGCAAAATCTTAAAGGATCTACATGTATGACCCCTTGCTGAATTCATTTCAGAAATCTATAACTTTTCTGGATCACCCATAGGTTTCACATTGGTTTCTACCACAAACCGTAAGGAGGTTGAGAGCACAAAAAATAGGGAATATATGCTACTTCTTAGAAAAATGGCAAAAACGTGGTACAACATGAGGCTTTTGGATTCAGCTCTGCATGTTTCCAAAAAACGTTCATGCATGAACACTTTTTTTTTTAACACTTTTTCCCTACTGTTCTCAAAAAACAACATTTTGCTATATTTTGACTATTTTCTCAGACCACTCAATGGGAATCCACAAACCCTTGGTACTCTTTCAACACCCAGGAGGCTGGAAAAGATGGACACAAACTTGGAGGGGAAAAGGCCCAGCAGATAAGGGATTAGCATTGTTGAATTATAAGTTCAAATCTGGGAAATATTTTTGGAATTGTGGGTGCTTTAAAATCCCTTGTGGATCCAAATTCAAGACAAGTTGTCTGCTGAACTATTTTGTTCAGTAACATAGTTTTGGTAGATGTTATACCAGCTCTAAATAGGGCTTCTGTTCATTAAAGTTGCTAGGATTTCTTACCCAAATATATTTGATTCAATATTATATTTCCAGTACACATAGCCATACATGGCAAGCTTTTCAACACATTTGCTGGTGTAAATACATTTCCCACTAGGAAGGAAGTTTCATCTGTGGATAACTTTCATTGTATATTACTGTTTACATTTTAAGTCTGTGATTAGTTTCTCTAAAAGTTCTTGCTTTTGCACATGGTTTCCAAAGCACTCCACTGCACTCTAATGCAGACTAGTTTCCTTGACAAACATTCATCTTCATTTAATAGAGATTTTGCATTGGTGGAAAATTAAAAAAGTTCCCTTCCACCGTGTTGAACCTTTTTGCTTATGCAGGGTCATCCCCAATCTTTTTGCCTCCTGCCTCCTATTTTTTCTGATCTGTTGCTGTTGGCTTTTGAACTCTGAGCTCTTTACCATTGCTAACAAGTCCTATGCTCTCTACGTAAATTGTATGTAATTGGTTCATCCATGATTGGCATATTTGATTTGCTAGTAAGTCCCTAGTACAGTGCACTAGAGGTGCACAGGGCTTGTAAATCAAATGCTGCCTGCAGCACTGGTTGTGCCACCCACATTAGTAGCTCTGTAATCATGCCTCAGACCTGCCACTGCAGTGTGCAGTTTTAACTGTAAATTCGACTTGGCAAGTGTACCCACTTGCCAGGCCTAAACCTTCATTTTTCTTACATGTAAGACACCCCTAAGGAAGGCCCTAGGTAGCCCCAAGGGCAGGGTGCAGTGTATGGTTAAGGTAGGACATATAGTAATGTGTTTTATATGTCATGACAGTGAAATATTGCTCAATTCATTTTTCACTGTTGAAAGGCCTGTCCCTCTCATAGGTTAACATGGGGGCTACCTTTAAATCTGATTAAAGTGTAGATTCCCTTTGGGAGCGGATAGACATGTGGTGTTTGGGGTCTCTGAGCTCACAATTTAAAAATACATCTTTTAGTAAAGTTGATTTTAAGATTGTGTGTTTACTTTTAGAAAGTGAGCATTTTCTTGCTTGAACCATTTCTGTGACTCTGCCTATTTGTGGATTCCCTGTCTGGGTCAGTTTGACAGTTGGGCTGGTTGCACCTCTCACTAGACAGTGACACAAAGGGAGCTGGGATCTAGTCTGCATTTCCTGATGAGCCATCTGTGCTAGGAGGGAGGGGAGGAGTGGTCACTCACACCTGAAAGGGCTGTGTCTTCCCTCACACAATGCAGTCCCCAACCCCCTGGTGAGGGTCTGGGGCCTGGCCTGGCCAAGGCAGGATTTCACAATCAAGAGAGACTTTGCTTTGAAGTCTGTCTACTTCAAAGGAGAAAATGGGTATAAGAAGGGCCCCCAAAACACTTTAGAACACTTCTGGAAACCAAGAGGAACCTCTACCTCGAGAAGAGCTGAAGAGCTGAGGAAGAAGAGCTTCCCTTCCTGTGACTGTGCTTTATGGAGCTATCCTGCAGTTGATGCTTCTGCCTGTGCTAGAGGACTAAGACTGGACTTTGTGTTGCCTTCCTTCTTGTGAGGAACTCTCCAAGGGCTTGATTTAGAGCTTGTCTCCTGTTGTTTTAAGTCTCAGGGATAGCAAAGACTCCTCTCTGCCGGCACCTGGAGCCTCTACTGAGATTCCTACTCTGCCAAGTGGTGCCCATCCAGTTCCTGGAACCCTGAAAAGAGAAGCTGGCAGCAGAAGAGTAAGAAATCCATGCACAGATTGCCGTGCGGGGAAAAGATTGACGCAACTCCGGTCTGTGGCTGAAAAATCGACGCGTCCTTGGCTTTGCGACTGAAAATCAATGCTCGTCTGACGGAGGACGATGAGATCGCAACCCGTGCTGCATGGGGTTGGGATCATCGTGCGGCTGGATTTACGAGGCAAACACTGCTGGGCATGTAAAACCGGCGCATGGCCTACTCAGACCCAAGAGTGCTGACCGGATCGACGCATTGCTCTCCTGCGGAGGGAAGAAACGACGCCCGTCGACCCGACTAAAAGAGAAACGATGTAAGGTCTCGCTCATGAGTGATATTGACGCATCACAATCGCTTTTTGATGCACACTTACCCACGTGGGATTATTTTTGATGCGCCCAAGGTACATTTTCACGCTAACAGCGTTAGCGTTGTGTTTAAAATTACATGAAGACTCTTTTTGCATTTTTAATGATAACTTGACTTGTGTATTGTGGATTTTTTTCGTTTTGGTCTTGTTTTGTTTACATAAATATTTTTTATTTTTCTAAACCTGTGTTGTGCCATTTTGTAGTGTTTTCATTAAGTTACTCTGTGTGTTGGTACAAATACTTTACACCTAGCACTCTGAAGTTAAGCCTACTGCTCGTGCTGAGCTACCAAGGGGGTAAGCAGGGGTTAGCTGAGGGTGATTCTCTTTTACCCTGACTAGAATGAGGGTCCTTTCTTGCACAGGGAGTAACCTGAGTGCCAACCAAAGACCCCATTTCTAACAAAGTAGAAAATAGGTAAGGATTTAGATCACAGTAAAGAGATAGTGTGAGACCGAACTAGGGAGAAGGATATGTAGAGTGAGACAGAAGAGTTCAGTATTCCAAGGGGTGAGGGAGAGAGAGAGGAAAGTAGTAAAAAAGTGGTAAACATAGACAAGAATCAGTGCAGAAAGAGGTAGAAGTGAGACATGTGGAAAAACAAAGAGATGCAAGGTTGAGAGAGGTTGATAGCAAAATGAGTTGTATAGAAAAAGAGGTATGGTAAATAGGTGAGGTAAAGGGAATGGTTGGATAGAGAGAAAGACAGAGAGTAGGGCAAATGCAATGCTTCAGTTGTAAAAAAGTAATTGCCAGGGTCAAGGGTCATTATCCGGCACTTAGACCCTGTTAGATCTCCCAATGACAGTACAAACACAACTACTGTCACACCCCTACATGTGCGACAATTCCGACAATTTTAGGCCCTCAAAAGTAGACTTATTAAACACAGTTGTGATGCTCCTCTCAAAATTAGACAGTGTGAAGAGAGAGCACCACCATGTGGTGGCCTGTTACTAGAGCTGGCGCTGACAATTAAGTGCTTCTGTCAAGCACCGGAAACTACTAGCTAAAATTAATCCCTTGATGACATGAAAAAATACCAGTGTGTGTAGAGTAAAAAGAAGAAATTGGGAGACATATCTGAAACAGAGAAAGAGAAGTGTGGTGTGGTTCGCATATGAAATAAAGAGTGATTGGAATAGATGGTGAGGGAGATATCTATAAAGAAGGATAGTTGAGGTGAAGAGGTTGAGTTGAAATGGAGAAGGTAGGACAAGGACTGATATGGATTTTTGTGACAGACAGATAGGGGGACAGAGAGAGAGAGGAAGAGAGACAGGAGTTGATGAGAGAATGTAGTGTAGCCATTTTTATGTAGCTTTTGCGCGCTTGCTTCAGGCGTTAGGCCTTTGTGCGCCTTGCCCTAGATGCATTTTATTTCTTTGCTCGCAGCATCAGGCCTCTGTGCACTTTGCTCTAGATGCATTTTATTCAGCTTCGTACTGTTATTTTTTAATAACCAGTTCTACGGTCTTGTTTTATTTTTTATATCACACTGTTTAGCCTACTTCAGCATCGGAGTTTTCAATAACACATTCTCGCTCACTCTGTGCTTCAGTCAAGGATACAGTCTGGTATATTGCCGATAGACGTGGTAGGAGTTTAGTCTTTGGGTTGTAGACGATACACATTCTTGCGTAGGACGTTTTGTTACCACATCTACATGTTAGTTAAAAAAACACTTCCTTGTCCTAATACAAGCAAGAGGGAGATTCTGACCAGGGAACCACAACTAGACACTGACTGCCCTGTTGCAGATGCTGATCCAGATCACAGGCCTTTGCTCAGGTATGAGGGTTGATGTCTTCCCAGGGAATCTGAAAGGCAAGCTTAGAGATTAACATGCTGTGCTCAAAATAGAACAAAATTAGAGAGAACGTAGTTTGTTAACACTATGATAGCGTTATTCCTATGTTTCACTCTCTTGGTTACTATTTTAATCCTACTGTGTTGTATGGTTCTGGTTATTGCGGCTCACACCTTATTATCTAGAAAGCAGTCGTTTTATTAAATCAATCTATAAAACTTAAACTGTTTCTGTCATTTGTATATGAGATCATACTGTAAATGAGAGAGCTGGTTGGGACCTGAGTGACCACGACTTCCCTGAGAAGTTCTAAGATGTCATGCGCTCGGCTGCCAAATTTTCCCCTTGGGAGAGATGAGGCACTGCTAGTTAGCCGGAGGAAAACCGGATTGAAGGCGACAAGGGTCCTTCTTAGTGGGTCAGACTTAGTCCCCCACACCAGGAACGACTCTGCCACCTAGAAATCCAGTAGTCTTATTTAGGATAATGAGAGCCAACGCGACAAGAAAAATGGGTAGAAGTATAGAAATAGAGGTAGCTGGAGAAGAACAGGCTATTTGGAGAGTTAAAGGAAAGACAACAGAACCAGTTTGGCAGAAAAGCAAGAGTTAACAAATGGTGCAGGATAGAGAATAGAAAGAGGTGAGGTAGTGACAGAAATGTGAACTAGAGAGTGAAATGAGCTAGAGAAGTGGAGTGGTAGAGAAAGCCTGCTACAGAGGTAGAGAGATAAAATAGGAGAGACATGGTGAAAAAAGAGTTGCATGAGGATTGAAGTAGATGAAAGAGAAATACAGGCAGGTCAAATTGGAAAAGAACAATGAGGTACAGAATGAGGGATGAAGTTAAAAGACTTGAGATCCAGAGTGATGTTGTGTAGCCATTTTAGTTATAGCTCCATGCGCGTTATTTTAACACACTAGGCCGCTGTGCGCTTTAACCTAGATATATTTTATTCCGTTTCATCTTATTATTGTTACAATAACCATTTTTATGGTCTTGTTTTATTTCCATCTATCTAACTGTTTTTGCCTAGGCCAGCACTCTGTTCTCAAACAAGACATTCTTGATCACCCTGTGCTTCTTCCAAGGCTACAGCATGGTACATTGCCGGTGAACGTGGTAGAAGTTTAGTCTCCAACATTCGCAGAAAATACACATCCTTACATAGGGACACTTTCTCAGAATATCAGCTGTGTTATTATAAAAACACTTCCTTGTCCCTTACACATTAGAGGGAGATTCCAGCCAGGGAACCACAACTGTATGCTGATTGCCGAATGCTTTGCTACAGATGCTAACACAGACCGCAGGCCTTTGCTCAGGTATGGGGGTTGATGTCTTCCCAGGGGAACCTGAAGGGCAGAATTAGAGCTAACATGCTGTGCTCTATCCTAGCCTAGGTAGGGATTAGTCCATTGAAAATAGTGCCAGTATGATAGCATTGTGTTTATGCTTTACTCTTCTCATCACAATTTTAATACTGTCCTGCTGTGTCTTCCTAGTTTTTGCAACTCACGCTTTGCTATCTAAGGTGCAGTGGTTTTATTAAACTCATTATTGAAACATATACTGCTTCTGTTTGTCATTTACATATGGGACTGAATTATAAGTGTGAGAACCAGATGAGACCTGAGTGACCACAAATTGCCTGAAAAGCCAAGTATGTCATGCACTCGGCTGCCCAATCATCACTATCCTTTGGTGGGGATGAGGCACTGCTAGTTAGCTGGAGCAAAACCCAGATTTGAGCGACAAGTGTCACCCGCAGTGGGTTAGACTTAGTCTCCCACACCGTGGGCGATTCTGCCGCTCAAAATCCAGTAGTCTCATTAGAATAATGAGAACCTCAGCGACATGGTGCCGCTAACTTTTGGTCAGGCTCCAATTTTCGGGTCCTCCGGAGTATCTCTGTCTCATTATATATAATGACGCCTCAATCCCATATACGGAGACGTCCGTGGTACCGAGGATTTCCACCCCATCTGCGTAGGCTATCCTATTTGCAGCTGGAGGTTGTTCAAGCTTGAACTTTAAAAGGAAAACCCTATTTGGTGTGCCTTCTCTGAACTTGTAGTCTGTCTATGATAGCGAATCCACAGCAGGTACAAATAGCAGTTAATATGAGACAACCTCTAACTACACATTTATTAGCAAATGGACTAACGCCCCAGGGAATCCAGTCACATTTGTGGTGGATGTCCATGCAGCTTATAGAACAGAACTTTTTTATTCTTGGGTCACATTTCCAGCAGTTGATGGGAACACAAATACATTTCATCATTATACATTTGCCAATGCGCCTGGACAGTACAGAGCATACGCATATTTAGAAATACCTTTATCTTATCAAGAACATAACAATTGGCTTGATGGCGCCCTACCCCACACAATATTACCAGTAACATTAGGTCCTCTAAGTAATGATGGTCCTACCTGGCCTTTATTGGCCACCTATATACCACATCCTGAATTGCAAATTTAGCAGTGGCTGAGGTTTGTTGCTTATATACTGAATTAACAGTGATATATAGACGATTAGTACAATTTGTGATGCAAACATTAAATACAAACCCAGCACGTGCTGCTCCAGCACATCGACATGCAGCAACGCCAGGTATAAATCCTCCGACTCTACATTCAATAATGGGTAAAGTACCTGCCAAAAGGGAGGAAACTCTGTTTTGGTTAGCACATAAGATCAATGCGCTGGAGGCAGTATTTCCCCTTACGGGATCTCAGGATAAACATAGAATATTAACGATGTGCTTGCCTTTTGGGATGGTCTCTACAGTAGATAACTGTAATACCTGGGGCAGGGTATTTGCCACGCTCCATACAACCGCACACAGTACACAGACACTTGCCAATTTACCGGAGGTGTTGCAACACATTCAAGATGAGCATGGGGCTGCCCTGGCCCTAGATTTGGGGATGCAATTGATGGGCAATTTTGCCAAAGTTTCCTCAATCATTTTAAGTAACCTTAAAGGGGAAGCAGTCGCACTTGCAGTGCACATGCGGCTCTGTGACGTTCCACAACAGGAACAGGAACGCAAGTTGCCTAAAATAATCGCAGAAACTTATTCTAGCATAGGTCGAGACAGTTTAGGGGCCAGACCATCTAAACCACAATTTCAAGGCAAATCAAACAAAGATTTTCCCAAGCAAGCTCCTGAGGGCCTTTAAGAAATGGTGGGATAAAAACAAACTCCTAAAAAAAAGAGGGGAGAATCTCTGCGTATGGAGACCCAGCAGAACAGATATAATCTCAGAAATAGAGATAATATAAAAACACACGCCAATCTCGTTTCTTTCAGGACTCATCGGAAAAACTAAATGAGAGAGGTGGGCGATCAGAGCGAAGGACAGAGTACGTGAAACCGAGACAGGAATCACAACGCTCTTCGGAGGTTTCTGTTAAAAAGGAAGAGAAACTGGCCCAACAAAAAGCACAATTCAAAAAGAAAAAAGTGGTAGCAGTCACAGTTCGACATGCCACTCAGGAAGAGGGTCCTCTTGAAGAAGAAGAAGTGGGCTCTAGCACTACTAGACAGCGCGGCAGAGGTCACAATAGTTTGCCAGAATCTTCTAGAGCATCTGGAGATGAAAGCAACTGATGACTTTATACAAGTAGAAACTGCAGACATGAGTGTCTCCACGCCTGATAGGGTATATAAAGTAATGCTACAGTTAGAAGGAGACATTGAGTGCATAATAGATGCAATCTTTTGGAATCATGTAGTAAACATATATGATGTTTTGTTGGCCAAACAAGATTGGCCACATGAATTTGTCCACACCTGCCTATATGGAGAAGGCGTTATTAAGCCTTTCTTCTCGCCCCATGTTCCAGAGGAACTCGCTGAATCATATGCCATTGATTGGGCTTTGGCACAGGCATCTGCGATATACCGAAATCACATAGGATGGGATAAAGAATCCCCCTATCATGTAGTTCCAATTAAAAATGAACCTCACCCCCAACCTCGGTAACCTATAAAACACAAAGCAAAAGCACCTGTGAGAAAAATACTCACGCAATTAGAATACCAGGACGTAATTGAACCCTGTGTCTCCCCAATAAACAATCCATTATTCCCAGCAGCTAAACCAGACCATTCATATAGAATAGTCTTAGACTACAGACACTTAAACAGTCATACATGCACTTATGCTATACAAAACTCACACAGCACAGCACTAATGAACAATATAGTGCGTAAAAAATACAAAACAACACTGGACATTTCCAAAGGTTTTTTCTGCCAGAATACAGCACATGAGAGTAGATACTTAACAAGTTTCAGCGCACTAGGCTCCCAGAAAAAATTCTGTTGTTTACCTCCGGGGTATAAGAACAGTCCAGGACTGTTCGCAGCTAGCGTGACAGCAATTTTGCACGAGATTGATCCAGAAGCATTGTCCTATGTAGATTATATCTATTTTACGGATGATGAACTACTACACATCTAAGATGGGTAGCCCGCATTGTTGTAGGATTTGCTGAACGTGGCTACAAATTCAATTTAAAAAAACAAACTTTGTCTTCCTCAGCATCCTGTTATTGGGATATGAGCTACCAAGTGAAGGAAAGAGTCTAGAGCCACAATTCTTAGAGAAATGCGCACAGTTACAACCATCAAATACGATTAAAAAACTCCAATCTCTATTGGGTTTCCTAAATTTCGGCAGAATTTACATTCCAGATTATGCTACACGCATAAAAACCTTTATATGATCTGATACGTCCCGATTTTTCAAGTACATTCTGGACAATTGAACATACACGCATTCTTCGAGATTTACAAACAGACATGCTTGCAGCATAACACTTACACACGAGTGACAACAAAACACATTTGGCCATCAGAGTAATAGCTGGTGCCATCGGTTTAACCTATGTGACATTTAATGGAGGTGAGACAGTCCTGATTGCATAAAATTACACTTATATTCAGCGGCAGAACAACGCTTTGCTCCCACTGAGAAAATTCTCACTGCTGTACAGATGGCTGTCATTAAGGAAAGACCTCTTGCCCAAGGAAAATGCATTATTGTCATTTCTCCGATCCCAGCCCTAGAGGCTGTTTCAAAAGCCAGCGTTCCGAACGCAGAAGCATTACATCCACGTTGGATACAATGGGCTAAGTCTTTGACAGCCACTGATGTAGACTACATTTTTGACCCAAAATGACAAACTCAAGAATTTTTACAGTATGAAATAGAATAACCAGTTCCAGCAAATACATTGCATATTCAACAATATCATAGAGTCATATATATCGATGGCTCAGCACAACCTTCAATTGGTGCAAAACACTAATATTCTGCTGCTTGCAGTCGTAAGTGGCTACATGGAAGGCAATACATTTTGTCCTCTACATACTTTTACACAAATCCTAGGGGATTGCACAGCACAGCTGGCAGAACTTAAAGGTCTGCTGATAGCACTGGAGCACACGGATCCTGCACAGCCTATGCTGATTGTTTGTGATTCATATTATTGTGTCCAGTCTTTTAATGAATACCTGCATTATTGGCACCAGAATGGGTTCAGAGATTCCAAAGTCAGCACCATCAAACACAGACTTCTGTGGGGGAAAGTAGCAGATCTGAAAGAGACGCTACCAAATGTCCATGTCGTACATACACTTGGACAACTTGGACACCAGCGCGTTGGGAAACACGTTGCTGAAAATACATTGGCTGATGAAGCCACAAAGTCAGCAGTGGCTGTGGCTGCTGTAGCTGCAGTGACTCGTTTGAGTTCAAAACTGGACACAGACATATGGGCTGCCATGACAGCTACGGCTGATGGTACGCCCTATCCAAAAGGATTTCCTGACAAATATTCCTACTGAATGGGAGGTATGCTGAACGCTGAGGTTAAGATACCAGACGTAGTGGTACAAGACATTCCTAATAGAGATTTAAGATCACAATTGATAAAAGCAGAGCATGAGGGAGTGGCATCTGCCCATGCTGGTGTGGCGGCTACAATTTTGATCTTGCAGGCCCGTTATTGGTGGCCAGGTCTCTATAAAGAGACCAAGCAGTATGTCCTTTGTTGTGACATCTGTCAACAAATTAAAGTTTCTATTGCCACCTGCTGCAGACACCCCTCTTGATTTCAAACAAACCATTACAATGTGTGTACTTGGATCATTGTGGTCTCCTAACACCGGATAGTGCATACAAGTATATTTTAGTCACTGTTGATTCATGCTCCAGATTTTTATGGGTGTGGCCACAATGCTCGGCTGATGCTCGGACTGTTATTAAAGATTTGCGAGTCTTTATCAGTACATATGTGGTTCCGCCTTTCCATTTGGACCAGGGCCCTGCTTTCGCCTCAATGGCATTCAGGGACGCCATGGCTTCATTGGGGGTCCAACTTCAGTACTCGTCTTCATTTCATCCCAAGGGAAATAGTGTTGTAGAGCAATTCAACCGTGATTTAGAGCAACCCTTAACAGCCAGAGTCTTAGGTACGGGTCGTAGTTGGCTTAACCACCTATATGGAGTCCAGAGAGCACTTAATAATCTGCCTAGAAGGTCCCTGGGGGGTCGTACTTCATATGAGTGCCTGATCGGAACTCAAATGTATGTTCCGGATCTTGATGATCCTGGCGTGGAGGCAGCAGAAACACCTTTTGACATAAATGAATGTGCCACTGTCTTACAGGAATTGAAACAGTTCTGTGACGATAATTCTTCTATCAGTGTTGCCTCTACAGGAATCAAGGATGTGCCTGTAACATCTACCAGCTGGATTCCCAGAGTTGGGGATCTTGTACGTGAGAATGTCACTGTGAAAAAGGAATTTGGGCCTTCTTATCGAGCACCAGTCCTAGTATTAGGGATACACTGTACCAGAACTGTAATTCTACCACCGTTGGCAGGTGCCAAAGAAAATAGTTTTATCACCATCGACAATGTCAAATTACACCATGTGGCCAATCCTGCACAGCCGACCAAGAGAAACATCCAGTTGTTCCCGAATCCCTCTTACTACTGGTCAAGAAGTTCCTCTACAAGTTGTTTATACCAACACCGAAACCTCTCCGAGCTTGGGGAGGGTGGAAGATGATCTGTCATTGGTTCCACTGACATCACACAATATAGAAACGGTTGACCGAGTTGACTCAACTCCAACACAGACGGATGGTTCTATCTATAGTGTGCCACCAAGGGAAACACCAACTCCACCACTGACCACGGCTCCACCATTTGCACGAACTGCTTCTGGATATTTTGCTGACTTCAATGAGGACTTCTCAGACTCATTTGCCTCTTCGACAGCTGACTTGTCAAGAGCCCGTAAGCTAAAAAGCTGTCTTAAAGAAACTTATTTTGTTCACTGTCCTAGCTTTCCTACTTTGGATTGGTTTTGTTATTACCTACCTTTTTCTTATTAATACATGGTCATTTTCTTCCTGAAAAATCAACAGTTTAATTGGTTGAGGAGGTCTTAAAACCACAATTTTCATCACATAAGGTCCGAAAAGACTTAACATTTGTGAACATTTCCGCAGTACCAATACCTGATGGGATTGTTTGGGACAAAGTAATGTTTGATATATATGGTCCCTCAGAACTAATTCAAATACCATCTGTGTTCAAATTATCAATGAATGATATTGTAATACCAGGCATTGTTTCTGATAATTGGGATGTGAAAACAGTTGATTCTATGATGATTGAATTGCAGTATTATACTGTCTTTGAAAACAAATATGTTTATCAATCTAAAGAGAATTATGGTGGTATGTTTTGCTATAATTATTATGGGCACCATTTCATACATAGAGGAAGCAGCCCCAAAACAGTTTTTAATTATACACAATGGGAACATTGTCCGACTCCACCACAGGGGAGTTCCAAAACATATTCTGAAACGTTTACATATTTTTCTGGGCACAATGTAAAAAATGCTGAGTCATATTATGTTAAGGTACCACCTACTAAGGATGTACATATATTAATGACGAATACAAAATTTATATATTCAGAATCCTTTGTTTCCCGGTCGTCTATAGCAGCCTATGAATACTGGCTGAAATCGATCGATCTGAAAAGTGTATGGGGAGCAAAAAAATTGGCAAATTAGGGTGAAAGGAAGCTTTATTTAGAGCATGCCTCATTCCTGTACAAATTATATTTTTTAAATAAAACTGTACAATAAACAAGTTGTTTAGGCTTAGCTAAAATTAAGGAATTAAACTTGCCCAGTATACCTGCCCCTGCAAAGTTTAATAAATGGCAAAAATATACAAATGCAACTCAAGATCTGCTCGACAAATGGGTCCAGAATGAAACATTTAATGTTTCACTGACACGTTCTGGCGGGTGGTTAATGTGGCCAATAGATACCAATGGATGTCATCAACGTTTTATTAACTCCTCTGGGTTTTAGAACTAGTAGACCGAACCCTCGCTATATTTCATCCGAACATGCGGGTATAGTTACAACATATAGTGTAGGAAAATTGTGCCAGCAATGGTTAAAATTATCCTCACTAGATGTGGTTAAAAAACACCTCAGTCTCCTGTCTAATAACACTGACTTACAGGACTTCCTGTTAGGCCCAAAAAACACCGTAGGAAGTGTTCTTATATGAAGCATATAATGAAATTTGGAAGCTTTCCCAACAAGAAGCAGCTGCCCGGTGAAGGCAAATAGACCAGGAAAATCTAAAAAAAGCTTTAGCTGTTGTGGATAATGGGAATAATACCTTGTCCGACCGGATATGTACTTTAAATAATATTGTCCCTTCTGCTATGGACATTATTCAAACAGATTTGTCTTCTTTACACCATGGACAGAGTCAGCTAAGGTCCATTATGCAGTTGGGTTGGACCCTTCAAACATTAAAGGCGGGTCACGTTCCCTGGCAGCATGTCAGTGCGAGGGAGATATTTTCTTCCTTTAATTTAACGCAACAACAACAACTGATGGCTAAGAAGGAAGCAACTTATGTCATGCTTAACATCTAGAAATGAGGAAAGATGCCTTTTACTGTGGCTGAAATACCATCTGCTGAGTGGCTAATACATGGGATCATTATTCTGCCTATTTCAATACTTCAATTCACCTCCTGTTTAAAATACATTCCGGTAGGCAGACATAAAAAGCTGGGAGATAGTTACATCCATGAGGTGCGGGAGCTTCCCTTCTCATACAAATGCTTCAGTGGCATGAAAGAAGTCTTTCTTAGCGGCAGTGAATGCAAGACTTCAGTCAGCCATTCAATGGTTTGTAAACAGCTGTCCTTGCATGGGGCATGTAACGCCTCTGCTGCAAACTTGGCTTGTTATCTGAAGGGAGTTCCAGTCCCCTTGATTAAACTCACATTCCAAGTGCTTTCAAGCGCAAGCTACGTCCTCCTCAATGATGAAGACTGTTGTGGCATGCGGGACAGAATAGTTCATGTTGTTTTGGTCCCTAAGGTCGTTACATGCAGCTGGAACGTACTTTTTTCCCCGCACTAAAATTAAAGAGGTAGCTGACTTTTGGCCTCACATTGCTACTTCAAATGTGAATTTTGACAAGTTGAGCAGACTCAAGGCTTTACTGTTTCAAAAGCATGTGGCCCTTACATCTGCGCGCGAGACATACGCACTTGCCAAGGTCTCGGCAGAGATACAGTCCCTCTTAAATACAAACTTTCCGAGACACTTTGGTGACCTCATGGGACAAATATTTAATGCGTCCAGTACAACTGAAATCGCACATTTTTTCAAAGCTGTTGGTTCTGGTTTCATTCACACCTTCTCCTCTGTATTCGGTTTGATACCATCAGCAATCCACTCAATTTTCTCTAGTAGTTTAGGGAGATTTCTGATAACTTTGGCTTTATTAGCTGGCATATTGCTGTTGCTATTTTTAATGTGCAATGGCTTTCCCACTGCAACGAGGAGGAATGAAGGCGCTCCCATCAGCGCAGCTGTGTCGTGAACGCTTGATGCAGTATTTTGGAGCAACACTCCTGGAGCAATTGGAGTGTGGCTGGTCTTTGTCATTCAGACTGGTCTTGCATTGTGTGCAGCCCATGTTTTGGTGCCTCTGGTGCTCTTTTGAACACGCACTAGAAGTCTGTCTTTCAATGAAGCGCTTGCCTACAGTGGATGCTGATCTGTTGATGTTCTCACTGAGGGTTCAATACCGGACATACGTATTGAGGTTGCGTCTGCTACAAGAAGCTACCTATGAGTTACCCTTCTTGGAGAATGTAGCTCATGACTCATCACTGGTCACACGACGGAATTCTGCTTGGCTGAGGCTGAGGCTACGGAACACAACTGCTCCTTGATCCTTCTTGGCGATGACTTTATGACTTTAACATCAGCCGAAGTGGAAGATCTCCTATTCTCCATGACTCAGTAATAAATTGAAACTTTGCAAAATTGACTTGCCCTTTGAATTAGGTCTTATGCCACATGGTCATGTTTTAAATTGTCATGTTGGATGCTCATGTGTCCCTTCGACTTGTCATCATTGACATTGGTTTTTATATATATATCTTAGGTTGAGCTTTTTAGCAATACATTTATATATCTCTGCTTTGAACCACTTTCAACCGACAAGGGGAGGGTGTTGTGTAGCCATTTTAGTTATAGCTCCATGCACCTTATTTTAACACACTAGGCCACTGAGCACTATAACCTAGATATATTTTATTCAGCTTCATCTTATTGTTACAATAACCATTTTTACGGTCTTGTTTTATTTCCGTCTATCTAACTGTTTTTGCCTAGGCCAGCACTCTGTTACGAAAAACAAGACATTCTTGATCACTCTGTGCTTCTTCCAAGGCTACAGCATGGTACATTGCCAGTGACCCTGGTAGAAGTTTAGTCTCCAAAATTCATAGAAAATACACATCCTTACATAGGGACACTTTCTCAGAATATCAGCTGTGTTATTAGAAAAAGACTTCCTTGTCCTCACACGTTGGAGGTAGAGTCCAGCCAGGGAACCACGACTGTATGCGGATTGCCAAATTATTTGCTACAGATGCTAATGCAGACCGCAGGCCTTTGCTCAGGTATGGGGGTTGATGTCTTCCCAAGGGAACCTGAAGGGCAGAATTAGAGCTTAACATGCTATGCTTTATCCTAGCCTCGGTAGGGATTAGTCCATTGAAAATAGTGCCAGTATGATAGCAATCTGTTTATGCTTCACTCTTCCCGTCACAATTTTAATACTGTCCTGCTGTGTCTTCCTAGTTATTGCAACTCACGCTTTGCTATCTAAGGTGCAGTGGTTTTATTAAACTCATTATTGAAACATATACTGCTTCTGTTTGTCATTGATATATGGGACTGAATTATAAGTGAGAGAACCGGATGAGACCTGAGTGACCACGACTTCCCTGTGAAGCCAAGTATGTCATGCGCTCGGCTGCCCAATCATCACTATCCTTTGGTGGGGATGAGGCACTGCTAGTTAGCCGGAGAAAAACCCAGATTGGAGCGACAGGTGTCACCCGCAGTGGTTTAAACTTAGTCTCCCACACCGCGGGCGATAGTGCCGCTCAAAATCCTGTAGTCTCATTAGAATAATGAGAACCTAAGCGACAGTGACAGGTGTAGATGTAGGGCCAAATAGTGATATAAAGAGAGAGGAGAGAGAGAGAATTGTCAGAGTCACCAGATCCTCGGGGTCTGTGCACGTTCCCAACACTTCCACCACAAGACAGCTCCAATACTCTGATTAGATTTATCACAGAGTCTAAGAGAGTCCAAGTGGGGAAAGGGGATTAGGACGGGAACAGCTGGGAAGGAGACCTGTAGGAAGCAAAAGGTTAAAACACAACATCAAAATTACATCTCATGAATTCAGTACCATGCTACAACTCTAAGCTTCATCTTTTTTCCGAAAAACATGAACAACCCTAGAATAGTCCTAAAACTGACTAGGCTTTAGATGACCGAATACCTGAGGAGGAAACAGGAAAAGTTAAATAGGACTTTCAGATTTGAATACTTTCTTTAGCATGAGAATCAGGAAACACTCTGAGCAATTTCTAAACAACCATATGAATCTCCTTTTAAGAATACATATCAGTAACACACAGCATTACATCTAGAACTCTGGTATTGTTGTGTTCTTCTCAGAAAAAACATTGGGAAGTGCGCAGATTGCAGATTTTTATATGAGTATTAAACACCATAAAGGAATGTGCACCATGAAATCACACAACGTAGATTCAAGGAATAAATCACGCAACGTGTCAACTTGAAATGCTACCAAGAAAATGTCTTAGAATAGTAGCGCACAGTAATTTACATTATTTATACACGAGGAAAGAATTGCGCGTCTTGCCGATTCAAATGCCACCATACAAATGCCAAGAAAAGGTAGCGCACAATGAACAACATGAAAAGCACTCAGGGAAAGAATCATGTGTCTTGTCGATTCAAATGCCACCATGCAAATGCCAAGAAATGGTAGTGCACAATGAATAACATGAAAAAACACTCAAGGAAAGAATCGCGCGTGTTGCCGATTCGAATGCCACCATGTAAATGCCAGAAAATGGTAGCGCACAATGAACAGCATGAATTACACACGAGAAGTGAATTGCACGTTTCTCCGATTCGAATGCCACCATGTAAATGTCAAGAAAAGGTAGCGCGCAATGAACAACAAAGTTAAATGCTCATGAAACGAGTTGCACGTCTTGCCAACTCGTAAAACATCATGTAAATGTCAAGAAATATCAGCGCGCAATGAACAACGATGTAATAAAGAAGTCAGATCTTTATGGAATAAATTGCGCGTCCTCCCTATTTGCAAACCACCATACAAATGTCAAAACATGGCAGCGCACTAGTAATCTGTTATTCATTTAAGAATTAAAGTCAAGAATATGAAAATTCTCAATTACGGTGTTGGGAAATGTCCAAACACCGTCTTACTGCCTGGAAACAGTGATCACCAATGAGAGATGAGTGCAGAAGACTGGAAAATCCAAATAGGCCTCCAGGACAGGAGCTCAGGAAGAAGCTGCTGCTCTGCACCGGGACCTCTGAATAGTGAGCACTGGAAGTTGGGCTGACTCTCTTTTATAGAGTCTTGGCCCAGCCTAGAACCACGCCCAGGCATGTTGCAGGGAAAGTCTCTAGAAGGCCCTGGAAAGGGACCACACCCTAACACACTCTGAATGTCTGCAGCAATACATTGCAAATGTACAGTATTTATAAGCACCTTAAAAATGAATCTTTTGGATGGAATTCTGCAATGCAAAAGGTTAAACAATAACATATCATCACAATGCATAAATTACATTATCTTGCGAGTGTTGGGTTTTTGCATTCTAGATGCCCGTAGAGCGCGCACTGTCCTGGTGTTGACAGTACTCCCCTCTCCCAGGCACGCTCTAGGGCCTGGTTTATCTGGATTGAGACGATGAAAGCGTCTCACAAGTACTGGAGCATGAACATCAGATGCGGAAACCCATGAATTACTTTCAGGGCCATAACCTTTCCATGAGATTAAGTACCATAGATTACGCCCTCTCAGTTTAGAGTCCAACACTTTCTTGACTTCATATTCTTCTTCCCCCTGTATTAGAACAGGAGCTGGATCAGGGTGGACCTTTTGGACTGCCTTTTTTTAAGAGGGAAGTATGGAACACTGGATGAATCCGTAATGATTTTGGCAATTGTAGTTTATAGGTCACTGGATTGATTTGCTGAAGAACAGTGTAAGGACCTATAAATTTGGGGTTGAACATGTGCTTCTTCTTGAAGTCTATATGTTTTGTGGAAAGCCAGACTTTGTCACCAGGTTGATACTGCGGTCCCTCACAATGTTTCTTGTCATATTGCTTTTTGTATTTTTTTTTGGCTTTTTCTAAATGTTGTTGAATCGATTTCTGAGTTTGATGCAAATGTTGAATGATATCTAACACAGCTCGAGTCAGAGAACTTTCTTGAGGAATTGTGATGGGCAAGGTGTCAGGATGATAGCCAAACAAACCAAAGAAGGGTGTAACGCCAGTGGAAGTGTGGAAGGAGTTGTTGTAGGCTAACTCAGCTAACCAGAGCATTGATGTCCATGAATTAAGTGCTTTTTCAGCGTAAGCACGTAGGTATTGCTTAAAAGTCTGATTTAGTCTCTCCGTTAGACCATCTGTTTGAGGATGGTGGCTAGTAGATAGGGTAGATGTCACTTGGAGTGTTTTACACCATGTCTTCCAGAAGTTGGAGGCAAACTGCGATCCCCGATCGGAGAGGATCACTTTTGGCAGTCCATGATAACGAACCACTCTATTCAGTAAGATAGTTGCCAGTTCACTAGAGGTGGGTAATTTCTTACAGGCAATGAAATGTCCATATTTCGTGAGACTATCTACTACCACCAGAATTACTGAATGCTGTTGAACCACTGGCAGACCTGTAATAAAGTCTAAAGAGATGTGTTCCCACGGACGACTTGGGGTTGGGAGTGGGTGGAACAACCCTTTCGGTTTTGAATGACTTGTTTTAGTGCGAGCACAGACTTTGCAGTTGTTTACCATTGTTTTTATATCCTTTGGTAAGGTAGGCCACCAAAAATAGCGTTGGATTAATTCAAGAGTTTTAGGAGTACCAGGGTGACCTGCTGTAGGTATAACATGCAACCAATGAAACACTATCTTGCGAAGTTTGGTAGTGGGCACGAACAAACGAGCATCGTGAAAGGGTAATCCTTGCTTGATTGATCTTTTCGGATCTGCTTGGGCCCACGCCTGCCATTTTTCAACAGTGAATGAATTGCGGATTTCTTCAAAGAAATCTTCTGTTTTTATGATACACAGGACCTTGTCAGGAGCAATGATAGCTCTGGAGGTTTGAACTGCAGGCAATGTGGTAGACTCTTGGCGGGACAAGGCGTCAGCTTTGCGATTATCTTTACCAGGCCGGAAGGTTACCACAAAATCAAACTCGGCAAAAAACAGCATCCAGCGTAATTGCCGAGGAGTCAAAAGTCTGGCAGAACTCATGAACTGAAGATTGCTATGATCAGTATATACCGTGACAGTATATTTAGCTCCCAACAAATGATGTCTCCATTCTTTAAAGGCGTCACGAATCGCAAGAAGCTCTTTTTCAGCAATGACATAGTTCTGTTCGGCTTCGTTCAACTTCCGAGACATGTAAGCTACAGGATGAAGCTGACCAGTGTCTTTGTTTCGTTGTGACAAGACTGCTCCTATCGCCACATCTGAAGCATCAGCTTCCACTATGAAAGGTCGATCTGCATCTGGATGAGTCAAGACTGGGGCAGTGGAGAAAGCTTCTTTCAAAGTTGAAAAGGCTTGGTCTGCTTCTGGGGACCATAAAATTTTTTCTTTCTTTCTTAATAACTTAGTAATTGGAGCCACTGTCTGGGAGAAATGATTGATGAACCTCCGGTAAAAATTTGCAACGCCCAGGAAACATTGTACATCACGAACAGTCTTTGGGATGGGCCATTCAGATACGGCTTTTACTTTCCTTTCTGCCATCACCATACCTTGAGGGGTAAGGATAACCCCTAAAAACTCAACTGTGCTAACATGAAACTCACACTTGGTTAGCTTGCAATATAAATGGTGTTTACGAAGGGCTGCCAAACTTTTCTTGACATGTTGAACATGTTCATTCTCATTGTCTGAGTAGATCAAAATGTCATCAATGTAAACTATGGCAAAGATATCGAGGTACTCTCTAAGAACGTCATTTAAGAAAAATTGAAATGCTGCTGGAGCATTGCACAGACCAAAAGGCATGACGGTGTATTAAAAAAGGCCATATCTTGTTTTGAATGCCGTTTTCCATTCGTCACCCTCTCTCATTCTGACCAAATGGTAAGCACCTCGAAGATCAAGCTTCGTGTAGACTTTCTTTACTTGTTACAGTAAGACCGGAATTAGAGGCAAAGGATATTTGTTCTTGATGGTGATTTGATGTACAGTATTTATAAGCACCTTAAAAATGAATCTTTTGGATGGAATTCTGCAATGCAAAAGGTTAAACAATAACATATCGTCACAATGCATAAATTACATTATCTTGCGAGTGTTGGGTTTTTGCATTCTAGATGCCCGTAGAGCGCGCACTGTCCTGGTGTTGACAAGAATACAGTTCATTGGAAAGAATAAGAGTGACCATTGTTTATCCAGGTTACAGTTTGCTGGAGAATTCAATGTAGGGCACACAGGAAATTAAAAGGGTCTTATTACGAAGGTGAACACTGGTGCAGTTATGTGTGATCTAAAATATGACTAGTGTAAGGTGGTTGATGAAATGCAACAACAAGGTGAGGAATGAAGAGCTTGAATTAATCTCAGCCTTGGCAATAGCTCGGGCTGCATTGCAATCCATCCTTTTTCATCCACCTCCTCACCTCAGTTTGGTCCAAGCTATATGCAAATCAGTCTTGACATTGCTTCAATGGGAGCAGTCTACCCTGAACTGCCAAGCCAGGTCCTCTATGAACCCCAATACAAGCAACCTGGAACCAGTTTTGCCCTTATTATGGGCTCTTCAGCCAGGTGTATCTTGTTTCCAGTGGCACAGTGATCACAGGACCCATGTCTGGGCATACCCATCGCACCTAGGGTGTCACCTGCTAAATCAATAAGGTGAAGGATGAAATGCTTGAATTAATCTCAGCCACTGGCAAACACTCAAGCTGCATCCAAATCCATTGTTTCTTGCCTACCATGTCATCTGAATGTGGACCCAACCATATGCAAACCAGTCTCGATCCTGCTCCTATGGGAACAGTCCAGCCCAAACTGTCAAACCTGGTCCTCCCTGAACCAGAATACAAGCAAAGTAGGACCAGTTTTGTCATTTTTATGGGTTTTTCAGCCAGGTACAGGTTGATTCCAGTGGCACAGTGGGCAGAGGACCCGTGTCTGGGGATATGCATCACACTTACGGTGTCGACTGCTGCAACAATAAGGTGAAGGATGAAATGCTTGAATTAATCTCAACCACTGGCAAACACTCAGGGTGCATTCAAATTCATAGTTTTTTGACCAGCAGGCCACCTCAGTTTGTAACCAGCCATATGCAAATACATTTTGATCCAGATCCAGGGGGAACAGTCCTGACCAAACTGCCAAGCCAGGTCCTCCCCAAACCAGAATACAAACAACCCAGGACCATTTTTTTCCTTATTAAGGGCTTTTTAGCCAGGTTTAGCTTAATTTCAGTGGCACAGTGAGCACAGGACCCAAGTTTGGGTCCACTCGTCGCACTTAGGGCATCAAGTGCAACAGCAATAAGATGATGGATGGAAAGCTTGAATTCATCTCAGCCGAGGGCAATTGGTCAGGCTGTATCCACTCATATGCAAATTAATCTTGACTGTGCTCCAATGGGAACTGTCCAGCCTGAAATTCCAAGCTAGGTCCTCCCTGAACTGGAATACAAGCAGCATAGGACCAGCTTCAACCTTTATTATGAGCTCTTCAGCCAGGTATAGTTTGAGTCCATTGGCACAGTAAGCAAGAGGCCTCAAGTCTGGGCACACCCATCACACTGCAAGAACAATAAGGTGATGGATCAAATCCTTGAATTATTCTCAGCCACCTACAATTGCTCAGGCAATGTCTCAGTCCATTGCTTTTTGCCCACCATGAAACCTTAGTTTGCACCCAGTCATATGCAAATCCATCTTGGCCCTGCTCACACCACACCACACGGATGAGCCCCTAACTTGGGTGAAACTGGTCCTTGGTTGATTTAAATGCCAAAGTAAGGTGGCAGTAAACTGTGCATGCAGGCCATGCAATGACAGGCTTAAGACAAGTTTGAAGGGCAACTTAGGTAAGTGGCACAATCAGTGCTGCAGGACTACTAGTAGCATTTAAAGTTCAGGCCCTGGGTGTATTGTAATCCAAATATGCCATTCGGGTATACTCTAATGTAATCATGTTTAGAGTAGAAGCACATGCATGACATTAGCACTGTTCAGAAGTGGTAAAGTGCACAGAGTCATAAGGCTAGGAAAAAGCATCATTCAAAAATTAGAGCAAAACGGCAAAAAGTCTGAGAAGAGAAAATCCTTCGGATGATGGGTCTAACAACATGCTTTTCTGTTTGGGACGGATATGATGATGTGGTGAGGAGCATATTTTAATGCCATCAAACTATACCAAATGTGGTCACAGGAAATAAGACTTTTGAAGTGATTCACCACAGAGTGTTGTGCTCAGAAGTAAGAGGATGAGAAAGTGATTCAATAAAAAATTAATTTGGGGCAGCAAATGAAAGTGTCACAGAGAATATGGACAAACAACAGGGATGGATGTGAGATCTGCATGATACCAATACAGCTGCAAAGTTGAATTTTGTGTAAGTGATTGGCCTGTGCATCAGAAAAACTGGTTTTGTACAGAATGGATCATTTCATTTTATGTATGCTTTTGTATGTCATAGTCAAGCTGGATAGAATGTGAAATTTGTTGCCAAAGTCAGAAATTGTATCTAGCACCTCCTGAGCAGAGACAGGTTATGGTATGAAATGCCCAGCAACATGCTTGTGAATACTAATCAACATATGAAATGGTGGGTTTTCTGTGCATGTTATTTTGGCACCTGATCACACATTCTCTATCTTTTGGCATGCATCAGTTCAATTTATTTGTGCAAATTGAGCAGAATTGATTTTTGAGAGAATGTACCACTGTAAGTTGCAAATCAGCATTCTGGAGCTTCATACATCTGGACCCAAGTCAGAATGTAAAATCTTTGATCAGGAAGAACTCACTTGAGATATCCAAGATGCGCTCCATCATAGTTGGTCTGAAATCGCACCTAGGGCCTGGTCAGCCATAAACAGTTGCAACTAATTGGTACTTTACCTTTCTGTGGTGCTTTGTACTTCGAAAATCATATCCTAGATTCCCCTTATTTGATCTCTGCTATTTTGTGTAATTTTAACTAATTACATTTTTCCCCATCTTTCTAAATTGGTCATGGGATTACTATTCCTCTATGATTTGACTTTTTAACTATTTTGTTACTGTTAAATACATTATTCAGTTTCCTAAGTTAATAATGTTTGCTTTGTGGCATGGCTATGAAAGGGTTCAGCCCAGGCTTAAGTTATTGAAACTGGGTTTTAAATTAACAAATGTATGTTCTTATTATTTGTATTGGTCTACATCCATTCTAATTATAATTAGAGCTCCAGATGTTATAGTATCTTTTTAATGTTTCCATCTGTATTGATCCTTATTTGTCCATATTTATTTTTGGGCTATTTTATTGGTATTCATCCATATGTTTCGTTATGATTTGTGACTAAATGGAGTTTTAAAATAGTATATTTTCACATCTATTTAAATGATAAACATGCATTCATACTTTGATGCCTGTCGCACTTTAGCTAATTAAGCAGCCAAATATAGCAAACCACTACACCGACAGGTAAGTATTAGCATTATATACCTATATATGTTAACATACACATGTATTTAAGGAAATCTCATCCTGTTTTTAAATCCCCATGATGTCTATCTGCTTAGCAGTTGGTCTGGAATTCATGAAGGACAACAAGAAGTGACACTCATAAGAAGCACAATTTTCTGTATTTTTCCACTTTTAAAAATAAATACAGACAGGAAATAGATTGTTTTCGGTCTGTATTTATCTGTAACAATCAGTAGAAACAGAAAACTGGAAGCCTCTTGCAAGTTCTAAGTGTCCATGCCTAACATGTGCGTTTGGTATAAAAGATGACTTTGGGCCCTGACATTAGTTTAACCCCTTCTGTGCCGCGGGCGTAATGGTTACGTCCTGCGGCACAGTGCTCGTGTGCCCAGGACGTAACCATTACGTCCTGGGCACAGAGCCCAGAGGGAGCGCTAGCGCTCCCTCTGTGGGGTTCCCCCAAAGGCAGGGATGGAAGGGGAAGACCTTCCCCTTCCACCCGACCCCCCGACCCCCGGTGACATCAGCGTGCGATTGCGCGCTGATTGTCACAGGGCCTCCTCCCATCGCGCTAGAAGCTCAATGCAAAGCATTTCTCTTCCGATCACGTGGGGGAGGCCGAGAGAGGCTTTAATGGGAAGCAAAGGAATTTCCTTCCCTTTGAAGTCTCTCTCTGCGTTTCAAAAGCTGGATTGTAAAGCAATCCGGCTTTTGAAACGCCCACTACACACCAGGGATTTATTTTTCAAATGAAATTGTCATAACGGAGCGACCCCTTGGGCAAGGGTCGCTCCCAGGGGGGGCATTTTTTTTAAGGCCTTTTCTGCCCCCAGGGGGCCAGATACCTCTAGGCACCAGGGTTACTTTTTTTGTTTGTTTTGTTTTTGTTTTGTTTTTTATTTTAGAGGTGGGGAGCGACCCCTTAGGCAAGGGTCGCTCCCATAGGGGGCAAATTATATTTAGGCCATTTCTGCCCCCCTTGGGGGAAGATTGGCCTATTTTTATGAGGCCAATCTGCCCCCAAGGGGGGCAGAAACCACTAGACACCAGGGAGGTTTTTTTTGTTGTGTGAATATCACGCAAGGGGAACGACCCCTTAGGCAAGGGTCGTTCCCCTGGGGGGAAAATTTATTTTAGGACATTTCTGCCCCGCACCGGGTATTTTTTTTTTTTTTGCACCGTCACGCAAGGGGAGCGACCCCGTAGGCAAGGGTCGCTCCACTAGAGGGGGAAATGGTATTTAGACCATTTCTGCCCCCCTCGGGGGCAGATAGGCCGATTTTAGGTCAATTTTAGGTCAATCTGCCCCCAAGGGGGGCAGAAACCACTAGGCACCGGGGATCTTTTCTTTTTGCACCAATGTCACGCAAGGGGAGCGACCCCGTATGCAAGGGTCGCTCACCAGGGGGGTGGGGGAGGCAGGGGTGCAAATTTATTTTAGGCCATTTCTGCTCCCCCAGGGGCAGATCGGCCGATTGTTATTAGGCCGATCTGCCCCCAGGGGGGGCAGAAACCTCTAGGCGTCAGGGCTAATTATTTTTGTGTTTTTTTTTTGTTTGTTTGTTTTTTTAGAGATGGGGAGCGGCCCATTAGGCAAGGGTCGCTCCCCTGGGGGGCAAATTGTATTTAGACCATTTCTGCCCCACTAGGGGGCAGATCGGCCGATTTTAGGCCAATCTGCCCCAAGGGGGGCAGAAACCACTAGGCACCGGGGATCGTTTTTTTTTGCGCCAGTGTCACGCAGGGGGAGCGACCCCGTAGGCAAGGGTCGCTCCCCAGGGGGGTGGGGGAGGCAGGGGCACAAATTTATTTTAGGCCATTTCTGCCCCCCCGGGGCCAGATCGGCCTATTGTTATTAGGCCGATCTGACCCTAGGGGGGGGCAGAAACCTCTAGGCGCCAGGGCAAATTTTTTTTTGGTGTTTTTTTTGTTTGTTTGTTTGGTTTTTTAGAGATGGTGAGCGACCCATTAGGCAAAGGTCGCTCCCCTGGGGGGCAAACTGTATTTAGACCATTTCTGCCCCCTTGGGGGAAGATCGGCAGATTTTAGGTCAATCTGCCCCAAGGGGGGCAGAAACCAGTAGGCACCGGGGATCTTTTTTTTTTGTGCAATGTCACGCAAGGGGAGCGACCCAGTAGGCAAGGGTCGCTCCCCGGGGAGGTGGGGGAGGCAGGGGTGCAAATTTATTTTAGGCCATTTCTGCCCCCCCGGGGGCAGATCGTCTATTGTTATTAGGCCGATCTGCCCCCGGGGGGGCAGAAACCTCTAGGCGCCAGGGCTAATTTTTTTTTGTGTTTTTTTTTGTTTGTTTTTTTTTTTAGAGATGGGGAGCGGCCCATTAGGCAAGGGTCGCTCCCCTGGGGGGCAAATTGTATTTAGACCTTTTCCGCCCCCCTGGTGGGCAGATCGGATGATTTGAGGTCAATCGGCCCCCAAGGGGGGCAGAAACCACTAGGCACCGGGGATCGTTTTTTTTTGCGCCAGTGTCACGCAGGGGGAGCGACCCCGTAGGCAAGGGTCGCTCCCCAGGGGGCTGGGGGAGGCAGGGGCACAAATTTATTTTAGGCCATTTCTGCCCCCCCCCGGGCCAGATCGGCCTATTGTTATTAGGCCGATCTGCCCCTAGGGGGGGGCAGAAACCTCTAGGCGCCAGGGCAATTTTTTTTTTTTTTTTTTTTTTGTTTGTTTGTTTGGTATTTTAGAGATGGTGAGCGACCCATTAGGCAAAGGTCGCTCCCCTGGGGGGCAAACTGTATTTAGACCATTTCTGCCCCCTTGGGGGAAGATCGGCAGATTTTAGGTCAATCTGCCCCAAGGGGGGCAGAAACCAGTAGGCACCGGGGATCTTTTTTTTTTGTGCCAATGTCACGCAAGGGGAGCGACCCAGTAGGCAAGGGTCGCTCCCCGGGGAGGTGGGGGAGGCAGGGGTGCAAATTTATTTTAGGCCATTTCTGCCCCCCCGGGGGCAGATCGTCTATTGTTATTAGGCCGATCTGCCCCCGGGGGGGCAGAAACCTCTAGGCGCCAGGGCTAATTTTTTTTTGTGTTTTTTTTTGTTTGTTTGTTTTTTTAGAGATGGGGAGCGGCCCATTAGGCAAGGGTCGCTCCCCTGGGGGGCAAATTGTATTTAGACCTTTTCCGCCCCCCTGGTGGGCAGATCGGACGATTTGAGGTCAATCGGCCCCCAAGGGGGGCAGAAACCACTAGGCACCGGGGATCGTTTTTTTTTTGCGCCAGTGTCACGCAGGGGGAGCGACCCCGTAGGCAAGGGTCGCTCCCCAGGGGGCTGGGGGAGGCAGGGGCACAAATTTATTTTAGGCCATTTCTGCCCCCCCCCGGGCCAGATCGGCCTATTGTTATTAGGCCGATCTGCCCCTAGGGGGGGGCAGAAACCTCTAGGCGCCAGGGCAATTTTTTTTTTGTTTTTTTTTTTGTTTGTTTGTTTGGTATTTTAGAGATGGTGAGCGACCCATTAGGCAAAGGTCGCTCCCCTGGGGGGCAAACTGTATTTAGACCATTTCTGCCCCCTTGGGGGAAGATCGGCAGATTTTAGGTCAATCTGCCCCAAGGGGGGCAGAAACCAGTAGGCACCGGGGATCTTTTTTTTTTGTGCCAATGTCACGCAAGGGGAGCGACCCAGTAGGCAAGGGTCGCTCCCCGGGGAGGTGGGGGAGGCAGGGGTGCAAATTTATTCTAGGCCATTTCTGCCCCCCCGGGGGCAGATCGTCTATTTTTATTAGGCCGATCTGCCCCCAGGGGGGGCAGAAACCTCTAGGCGCCAGGGCTAATTTTATTTTGTGTTTTTTTTTGTTTGTTTGTTTTTTTAGAGATGGGGAGCGGCCCATTAGGCAAGGGTCGCTCCCCTGGGGCGCAAATTGTATTTAGACCTTTTCAGCCCCCCTGGTGGGCAGATCGGACGATTTGAGGTCAATCGGCCCCCAAGGGGGGCAGAAACCACTAGGCACCTGGGATCGTTTTTTTTTGCGCCAGTGTCACGCAGGGGGAGCGACCCCGTAGGCAAGGGTCGCTCCCCAGGGGGGTGGGGGAGGCAGGGGCACAAATTTATTTTAGGCCATTTCTGCCCCCCCGGGGCCAGATCGTCTATTGTTATTAGGCCGATCTGCCCCCAGGGGGGGCAGAAACCTCTAGGCGCCAGGGCTAATTTTATTTTGTGTTTTTTTTTGTTTGTTTGTTTTTTTAGAGATGGGGAGCGGCCCATTAGGCAAGGGTCGCTCCCCTGGGGCGCAAATTGTATTTAGACCTTTTCAGCCCCCCTGGTGGGCAGATTGGACGATTTGAGGTCAATCGGCCCCCAAGGGGGGCAGAAACCACTAGGCACCGGGGATCGTTTTTTTTTTGCGCCAGTGTCACGCAGGGGGAGCGACCCCGTAGGCAAGGGTCGCTCCCCAGGGGGGTGGGGGAGGCAGGGGCACAAATTTATTTTAGGCCATTTCTGCCCCCCCGGGGCCAGATCGGCCTATTGTTATTAGGCCGATCTGCCCCTGGGGGGGGCAGAAACCTCTAGGCGCCAGGGCAGATTTTTTTTTGTTTTTGTTTTTGTTTGTTTGTTTGGTATTTTAGAGATGGTGAGCGACCCATTAGGCAAAGGTCGCTCCCCTGGGGGGCAAACTGTATTTAGACCATTTCTGCCCCCTTGGGGGAAGATCGGCAGATTTTAGGTCAATCTGCCCCAAGGGGGGCAGAAACCAGTAGGCAACGGGGATCTTTTTTTTTGTGCCAATGTCACGCAAGGGGAGCGACCCAGTAGGCAAGGGTCGCTCCCCGGGGAGGTGGGGGAGGCAGGAGTGCAAATTTATTTTAGGCCATTTCTGCCCCCCCCCCGGGGGCAGATCGTCTATTGTTATTAGGCCGATCTGCCCCCAGCGGGGGAAGAAACCTCTAGGCACCAGGGCTAATTTTTTTTTGTGGTTTTTTTTGTTTGTTTGTTTTTTTAGAGATGGGGAGCGGCCCATTAAGCAAGGGTCGCTCCCCTGGGGGGCAAATTGTATTTAGACCTTTTCAGCCCCCCTGGTGGGCAGATCGGACAATTTGAGGTCAATCGGCCCCCAAGGGGGGCAGAAACCACTAGGCACCGGGGATCGTTTTTTTTTGCGCCAGTGTCACGCAGGGGGAGCGACCCCATAGGCAAGGGTCGCTCCCCGGTGGGGTTGGAGGGGCAAATTTATTTTATGCCATTTCTGCCCCCCCTGAGGCCAGCTGAGCTAGAGGCCAAAATCCACAGGTAGGCACTTTGCAAAAAACATCTCTGTTTTCTATGAAAAAATGTGATGTGTCCACGTTGTGTTTTGGGCCATTTCCCTTCGTGGGCGCTAGGCCTACCCACACAAGTGAGGTACCAATTTTATCAGGAGACTTGTGGGAACACTGGGTAGAAGGAAATTTGTGGCTCCTCTCAGATTCCAGAACTTTCTGTCACCGAAATTAGAGGAAAAAGTGTTTTTTTGGTCAAATTTTGAGGTTTGCAAAGGATTCTGGGTAACAGAACCTGGTCAGATCCCCACAAGTCACCCCATCTTGGATTCCCCTAGGTGTCTAGTTTTAAAAAATGCACTGGTTTGCTTGGTTTCCCTAGGTGCCGACTGAGCTAGAGGCCAAAATCCACAGGTAGGCACTTTGCAAAAAACACCTCTGTTTTCTATGAAAAAATGTGATGTGTCCACATTGTGTTTTGAGCCATTGCCTTTCGTGGGCGCTAGGCCTACCCACATAAGTGAGGTACCATTTTTATCGGGAGACTTGGGGGAACATAGAATAGCAAAACAAGTGTTATTGCCCCTTGTCTTTCTCTACATTTTTTCCTTCCAGATGTAAGGCAGTGTGTAAAAAAGACGTCTATTTGAGAAATGCCCTGTAATTCACATGCTAATATGGGCACCCTGGAATTCAGAGATGTGCAAATAACCACTGCTTCTCAACACCTTATCTTGTTGCCATTTTGGAAATACAAAGGTTTTCTTGATACCTATTTTCACTTTTTATATTTCAGCAAATGAATTGCTGCATACCAGGTATAGAATAAAAACCCATTGCAAGGTGCAGCTCATTTATTGGCTCTGGGTACCTAGAGTTCTTGATGAACCTACAAGCCCTATATATCCCCGCAACCAGAAGAGTCCAGCTGACGTAACGTTATATTGCTTTCAAAAATCTGACATCGCAGGAAAATGTTCCTGGGTAAAGTGTGGAGAAAAATGGCAGTTTTTTCACCTCAATTTTAATATTTTTTTATTTCAGCTGTTATTTTCTGTAGGAAACACTTGTAGGATCTACACAAATTACCCCTTTCTGAATTCAGAATTATGTCTACTTTTCAGAAATGTTTAGCTTTCTGGGATCCAGCATTGGTTTCTCACCCATTTTGGTCACTAACTGGAAGGAGGCTGAAAGCACAAAAAATAGTAATGATGGGGTATGTCCCAGTAAAATGTCAAAATTGTATTGAAAATTGGGTTTTCCAATTTAAGTCTGCCTGTTCCTGAAAGCTGGGAAGATGGTGATCTTGCCACCACAATCCCTTTGTTGGTGCCATTTTCAGGGAAGAAACCACAAGCTGCCTTCTGCAGCCCTTTTTTCCCATTTAAAAAAAAAATGTTCACTGTATTTTGGCTAATTTCTTGGTCTCCTTCAGTGAAACCCACAAAGTCTGGGTACCTCTAGAATCCCTAGGATGTTTGAAAAAAAGGACGCAAATTTGGCATGGGTAGCTTAAGTGAACAAAACGTTATGAGGGCCTAAGCCCGAATTGCCCCAAATAGCCAAAAAAAGGCTTGGCACAGGAGGGGGAAAAGGCCTGGCCGCGAAGGGGTTAAAAGAAAATCAACGTAGCTGCAGAGTATTTACTGAATGTTTATTTGAAATAGTAATTGTCACATACTTCTTTTTCAATTATACTTATCTGGCTAATTATGCAGACATTGCTTGGCCAAAGGCCGCAAAGAGGCCATCCACCCTCCCTACTACAACCTATAAAAGACGTGCTATACCTCAACATTTCAGACAAACAAAAAGATCTGTATGGTGATTGCCATTTTGTCATCTGCATTTAAGGTAAAATTTCTCTCAGCAGACATTAAATAAAAATACTTATGCGTTCATTTTTCGAATTGCATCGTATTTCAATGTCATATTTTATATGTTTACATTGAAAGTATCTTTTAGATTCCCTTCAGAAATATCGCATCTTTACTCGTATAAATCACTCCTAGGTAAGTAGCTTGGAATCTCTCGGTAGGCCTGTCTTTGTAAGGTAGGTTCCCTTTGATTTTGGATATCTTGATTCTACCATGTATTCAATGTTATCCTTATAAATGTGTTTCTCATGCTCAACCTAAATCATATATTCATTTTGTTACAAGAACTAGTACGCCTTTTTCAGACAAAATACAGATTTAAAGAAAGTGGTGTTCACAAATGATTACAATACATACTGTCCTCCCATTAATAGCCTTTATATCATGCTACCATTTTAATACGACCCTGCTTTAGATTTCTGATCGTCATCTATTTTATATAAAGGAAGCCCTCTTGTATATCCACTTGCTCCATGCTCTTTGCCCTGTTAGAAAATAACTCCAGTTTCGTTGTAAAACATTGTAAAATAATTTGGACAGGCATGGACATGATATAAAGACTCTTTTGCACTAGTGAATTCAATCTAGAAGGGCAAATGACATGAATTTCGGAATGAATTTACATTCATGAATTCACTCACTCATACATAATATCACGCAATAGTACGTGAAAGTATTTGTTCTTCCATGAGCAAGGAATGTGTTCCATGTGTTGGATACAGAGGAACGTTTGTGCATATCAACAAACTAAAACGTCCTGATGTTCTCAAAAACTTTCTCCGAGGAATTCGCAACATCTGTCCTTCAGTAAGATTAAAACTCAAGGCTAGATTGAGAACAGAAAGTGAGCCTGGCAAATGATGCCATGCGAGCACCCATGCTGTGTATAGGAAGAAAGTACAACATCAGTGTACCAAGCACTTCTTAGTGGCAGGAGCATCTCTCTCTTAATACATAGAATTTGTAGAAAATATGGCAAAGTTGTGAATTAAAATGCTCTAACTATTAAAGTATAGCGAATTAATATTTCACAGAACACTATGGCATGAAGTAATGGGTTTCATGTAAAAATATTTGTAAAAATAAATCTTCAGCTCTTATAAGACTATAGCAACATTATGCCTCCAATTTAACTTCAGTACCATACACACATTTTCCCTAAAAATGAACATCTCTGAGTTTCCCCAGCTTTCCTACAATTCATCACTGGGGCTGCAACAAAGAAAACCAGATTGGAGTCTCGCACTCAGTGATTGGCCTCTGTCTCTCCTGTACTCTTCCTCTGATCCTGTCCTCATCCACATTCAGCGCAGTGCATTAATTGCAAAGATGCACTCAAGTGTTATAAAAATTGTAATATCACGCACACACTCCTTAGTTTTCACACTCCTCTTGCCACCCATACATTTCGTAAAATACATTAAAATACCGCTTGTAGAATGCCATAGTATGACTACAGATACAGCAAGACTCGTAATGTCCACACTTGCTCAATTATCTTGTAATGCACAAAGGCATTGATCTCTAGGCTCTTCCCATAGGGGAACTGAGAGTCTAAAAGAGTTTACAAAGATCACACATGTGGCCAAGTAGTTAAGAGATTAAAAGGCACAGAAGCTGAACTGTGCAGTTGTGACAGTAGACTGCATTTTCCTTTATAAGCCAAATTGATGTGTTATTTGTCTGGTATGTGTATGGTGTAGGTGGCCAGAGTTGTAGACAATAATCTGCTGGACACAACATTCGGAGCGGCAGTACCTCTCCACAGTGCCCATGGTTGAGAAGTGTACTTAATTCTATTTGTTTGGCCTACTGATCTGCTGGTTTAGTCCCAGCAGTGTCTGGTGCTGGAGGGACATATGTGGATGCTTGGGCAGGTTATTCGGGAAAACTTGAGATACAGAGAGCTGAGAGGACTCGGGCTCTCTTTAATAATTCCGTTACATTTTATTCAATAGTGTGCTACTTAAAAATAAAATAATAATAATAATATCCCACTGGCCTTGTTGTTGCTATGAGGAATGATAATACTTTCACTTGCGCCCTAATGTGCTCTGCGGTGCCCACTCAGACAACGAGTAGGCCGGGCATGAAGAATGTCATTTGATGTTGTTTGTCTGATTTTAATAAAGAGGTAACCCCTTACCTAAAGATGAAGTCTTGTGAGGATTTCTCCATCATCGTAATTAAAAAACTCACTAGGTCAGAAACTATCCACATTTTGCACAAGTGCAATGTCCAAAAGTAACACAAAACAGTGCGAAGTGTTAAGTTGGGAATTACTTTCCAGTGCTAAACTTATTCAGCAGTGGAATGTTCTCCTAAAGTAACACTACTTTGCCTCAAAGTGTTGTCCTGTGGGGTGTCCTATGGATGCTATTAGAGTGTTCCACAAATAACCTCCCATGATTTTTGACACAAAGCCCTACCTGATAACATTTCATCACACCTTCTCCTACAGACTATTGCAAAGCATTCATGCTGCACAGTGCAGCGCACATTCAGAAATACTTTTAGTTAGCACAAACATAGCATTTTGTACTGTAAGGGTCACTTCAATACAAAACATGTGCTAGAATTACATACATAACTTTGCATGTAGTGCAAAAGTCTGTGGGCCATATTTATTAGGGCCTTGTGTCAGGTTTGCACCATGCAAAGTGGTACATGCTTGATGCAAGGCTCTGAGTCAGATTTATGAAGCCATTCAAAGCTGCATTACATGGCTTTGAGTGGCCTCATACATCTTGAGTAAGGCAACAAAGCGCAAATCGCTGCATCACCCTACTCTGCGCCAGGGAGGCGTTCCATGGCTGTTGCAAGGGGTGTTTCCATGCAACTGCTAAGGATTTTGCCTCATTCCTAGATTTACAAGAGCGTTTAAACCCAGGAATGCATCAAAATCTTATACCTCCAGGGCAGGCATATCTTTATTTATCCTTGTTTTTCCCCTTTCAATGTGGTGTGCATTCAACTTTAGAGCCAGAGCACACACACACTGCATGGAGTCCTAATACCAGCAAAAATAGGATCCAGAACAAAAGTGATCGTCCAGAAAAGGCAGAGTTCCTCCACACTGCCTTCAGTGAAAATGACTGACAGTCCACACAGAATAGCTGTCCTGCATCCTGATCAAAATGTAAATGACTGCCAATACAGCAATGGCTGAATGGGGTAACCCAAAAACCCATCTATGCAATATTATTCTAATTATTTACAAAAGCTGCTTTAGCACTAAATCTGCCTGTAGTGTATACTAAATATAACATGAGCTCAACTTGATGCATGTTGTGTGGATTGCTCGTGATCAATATTGTACACACTCTGAAAATTCACCAGTTGGTATCTCTCCTTCGATTCACCCTGAGAGAAAGTTACTAAAACACAGAAAATAGAGGAACTTGTGCAAGTGAAGATGTCTGCCCTAGTGTATATGCCCAGCTCACACACTTTCTTAAATCCAGGATAAATAAGTGTGTGCTGATACCAATGTTTGTTAGAGATGGCTGAGTAAGGCCACATTTATTTTATTGTATCTTTCAATACCAGTATTATCACAAAGGAATGCACATTGTTACCTCTATTTGATAGTCACTGGTAGTAAATAGACTCAATGATAGTACTTTGATGTTGATCTTCTAGGTTGCATCATTGTACATCTAAGCTAACCCTCCAATTAGTAAGTCAAACTCGATTTAAGCATGCACTTGATATAATTCTCTTATCATGTGCAATTCTACATCTTTTCCATTTATAATGGTCTGTATTTTATTACAATATTTCCATATGTTATCTGTTCACATCTCTTCAGAATTGTCGCTTTATCAACTTTATCTTTTTCATCTTTTTCAGTCTTCACACTGCCAAGTCCTATTTCATTATGCAAGCTTGCCATTTACTTGCACCTATTTTCACAATGTGGCATTTTAAAGATAAAGGCTAGACAGTCCATCGAAAATGAATGAATGAATGAATGAACGAATAAATAAATATTACAGGAGTATGCCTACGATTTTTTTCTTGTCAGATTTATTGTCTGTGTCTAAAAAATATTCGGTAATAGGCATTAATTAATTATTGTTTCCTCATTTAGAAAACATACATGGAACGCACAGCGTGTTCTAAAACCCTGACCATCTCTGCTGAGTTCGCCCTTCGGGGTTTTGATGTGCTTTCGGGGTTGCAGCCATTACACTTCCTCTTTTTTTATAACCATCTACATTTTAACAATAGCTGGCAATATTCTGATCTTGATTATGGTTACTGTTGAACACCAGCTTCACTTACTTACCCATGGGCGCTTTCTTGGGGAATTTTTCATTCCTGGAAATCTGTTGCCCAAACCACCACTGTTCTCACAATGCTGATCTGCATATTATTTGGGAGCAACACCATGTCATTGACTGCCTGTATCATACAACTGTACTTTTTCGGTTGGTTGGTGATAACTGAATGTTTTCTTTTAACACTGATGGCTTATGACAGATATGCTACCCTCATGGGAAAACAGCAGTGCTGTAAGATGGTCTTTGGAGCTTGGTTGGTTAGTTTTGCAATTGTACTAGGCTCACCTACAATTCTTGAAACATAATGAGATTGATCATTTCTTTTTTCATATTGCTCCTTTTCTAAAGACCGCTTGTTCAGACACCACCTTAATTGAAATGGAAGCATTTATATTATCATTTATTCCTTCCTGTTAACTATTATATCCTATGTCTACATCATCTCATCCATATTGAGAATCCCCCCTTAACGTTTGGGAGGCACAAGGCCTTTTCCACCTGAACCTCTCATGTTGCAGTGCTGGTCACCTACTTAGGGGCACTCATTGAAATGTATGTGGTACAGACTGCAAGCCATTCACTTAACCTAAGCACAGCTGTATGTTTTCTCCATTTAGTGGCAACTCTGTTGTGCAACCCTGTTATATACATGCTGAGGAACAAAGACATTATTGGGTCTTTGTGTTAGAACTGGCATCCTTGGCGTTGTCTCCCCTGTCTTTTTTGCTTCTGCTTCCCATGTTTAGACTGTGTGTTGGACTCTTTATTTGCTGATTTTGGTACTCTGGGCACTTTATCACTGCTGACCGGTGCTAAGCTGCAAGTGCTCCCTGTGAATATTGTATATGTAATTGGTCTTTTCACGACTGGCATATTTGATATCCTTGTAAGTCCCTAGTAAAGTACATTAGAGTTGCCTAGTGCCTGTAAATCAAGTGCTACTAGTGTGAATGCAGCACTGGTTGTGCCACCCACATGAGTAGCCCTGGAAACACGGTTCAGACCTGCCAGTGCAGTGTCTCTGAGTGCAGTTTTAAACTGCCAATTCGACCTAGCAAGTGTGCCCACTTCCCAGGCCCAAACCTTCCCTTTTTCTACATGTAAGGCACCCCTCAGGTAGGCCCTAGGTAGCCCCCTGGCCAGGGCGCAGTGTACGACAAAGGCAGGACATGTACTGATGGTTACATCACAGTGAAATACTTCCAAATTCGTTTTTCACTGTTGCAAGGCCTATCTCTCTCATAGGTTAACATAAGGACTGCCTTTAAATATCCTCAAAGTGCAGATAGAGATGAGGAGTTTGGGGTCTCACAATTTAAAAATACATCTTTTGGTAAAGTCGGTTTTTAACTTGTCATTTTGAAAATGCCACTTTTAGAAAGTGGCCATTTTCTTGCTTACACCATTCTGTGACTCTGCCTGCTTGTGTATTCCCTGTCTGGGTCAGACTGACAGTTGGGGTGTTTGTGAATCCCATCTAGACAGTGACACAAAGGGAGCTGGGGAGTAGCCTGCATATCCTGATGAGCCATCTGAGCTAGAGTGGAGGGAGGAGTGGTCACTTACACTTGAATGGGTTGTGCCTGCCCTCACACAATGCAGTCTCCAACTAGCCCAGCTTCAAAGCCAGAATGGGGTATAAGAAGAGCGCCGAAAACCCCTAAAAATCAGATCACTTCTGAAATCAATAGGAACCTCTGTCAAGGAGAAGAGCTGAAGAGCTGAGGAGAAGTGCTGCTCCTGCCTGTGATTGTGCTTTGTTGTGCTATCCTGCAGTTGACGCTTCTGCCTGTGAAAGGGGACAAAGACTGGACTGTATTGTGCATTCATGCTTTAGAAGAATCCTCAAGGACTTGACCTGAGCTTGCCTCCTGTTGTTGAAGTCTGAGAGCCATCAAATACTTACCTCTGCCAGCACCTGGACCATCTGCTGAGACTCTTGTCCTGGCAAGTGATGCACTATCCAGTCCCTGGGCTCTTGAGAGGTGACGCTAGCAGCTAAGAACTGAAAATCCATGCAAAGCCCATTGTGCCGGGAAACTTTCGATGCACCACCCACCTTGTGGGTGATAAACGATGTGCCACCGGCCTCATGGCTAAAATCATCACTCCATCTGTATCAGGGATGGAGAAACAATGCACAACACCTGCAGAGGCTTCTGTTAATGATGCAAGCCCCCACGCATCGCAGTTTCTGGACTCCGTGCGACCGGATTTCAACGCAACATCGCTGGGTGCAGAAAATCTACACAAAGCCTGCCCGGACCAAGAGTGACTGCCCGGATCGACTCATTGCTCTCTTGCGGGAGAGAAGAAACGACGCACCCTGACCCAACCGAAGGAGGAAAGATGCACGTCCTCACTTGCAGGTGAGAAATCAACGCATTGCTAGCCTTTTTCGATGCACACTCCCCTGTGAGGCTTTTTATTACTCTACCCAGGTACGTTTGTGCACTAACAGCGTTCTCACTGTTTTCTAAGGACTAAGGGCCATATTTATACTCCGTTTGCGCCGAAATTGCGTCGTTTTTTTTGACGCAATTTCGACGCAAAACTAACGCCAACTAACGCCATATTTATACTATGGCGTTAGAGGCGAATAGCGCCAAAGTTCCCGGAATGTGCGTCATTTTTTAGCGTGAACCCCTTCCTTGCGTTAATGATATGCAAGGGAGGCGTTCCCGTCTAAAAAATGACTCCCAGGACTTTACGTGGTATTTATACTCCCGGGCAAAAGAGACGCCCGGGAGTTGGCGTGGCTAAAAACGGCGCATTTGCGCCACTTTTTAACGCCTGCTCAGGGCAGGCGTTAAGGGGCCTGTGGGCTCAAAATGAGCCCACAGGTGCCCTCCCATGCCCCCAGGGACCCCCCCTGCCACCCTTGCCCACCCCAGGAGGACCCCCAAGGATGGAGGGACCCACCCCAGGGACATTCAGGTAAGTTCAGGTAAGTTTTATTTTTTATTTTTTATATTTTATTTTGGTGGCATAGGGGGGCCTTATTTGTGCCCCCCTACATGCCACTATGCCCAATGACCATGCCCAGGGGACAGAAGTCCCCTGGGCATGGCCATTGGGCAAGGGGGCATGACTCCTATCTTTCCAATGATAGGAGTCATGTTGATGGGGGATGGGCGTCGTTAAAAAATGGCGCAAGTCGGGTTAAGACGATTTTTTCGACGTAACCTGACTTGCCCCATTTTAAGACGCCCATGCGCCATTTTCCCCCTACGCCGGCGCTGTCTGGTCTACGTGGTTTCTTCCCACGCAAACCAGGCAGCGCCGGTCTGATTGCGCCGTCTAACGCCATTCCATAAATACGGCGCCCGCATGGCGCTTCAGAATGGCGTTAGACGGCGCAAAACTTTTTGACGCTAAACTGCGTTAGCGCAGTTTAGCGTCAAAAAGTATAAATATGGGCCTAAGACTCTTATTCTTTTAAAAATTCATATCTTGACTTGTTTATGTTGGATTTTTGTTGTGTTGGTCTTGTTTGTTTAGATAAATATTACCTATTTTTCTAAGCCTGTGTTGTGTCATTTTGTACAGTTTTCACTGAGTTACTGTGAGTGTTGGTACAAATACTTTGCACATTGCTTCTGAAGTTAAGCCTGCCTGCTTGTGCCAAGCTACCAAGGGGGTGAGCGGGGATTAACTGATTGTGATTCTCCTTTACCCTGACTAGGGTGAGGGCCCTTGGTTGGGCAGGGGGTAACCTGACTGCCAACCTAAGACCCCATTTCTAAACAGACCCCATTAAAGCTCAATGATGGCAGTGAAGTCGTTCCCATCATTAGGGTCTGTTAATGAGCATGGGGTGGGTCTCAGTATATCATCAGCACGCATCCCCAGGTATTTTGTCAGGGGAGACCAAATATTTTGAGGGCATGAACCAGGCGGCATTAAGTCCCGGTAAGTCTGTAGTTGTCGGCAGTAAGCTGCATCCCAGAGCCATTAGGTTTCCGGGGGACACAACGCCCTCCCCAGCACATTGCAATCCTGAGCTTTCCCAATATCAGCAACATGCCTGCTAGCCTCTGCCCTATCTTGGGGATATCATTAACATAGCCAAGCAGCGCAAGCACTGGGAAGCGGGGGACCTGCACGTTTACCACTTCATCAATAACATCAAAATGTCCTGCAAAAAGTCTGCACAACGGAGCAGGTCCAAGCCAAATGCAGGAAGTCCGCCATGGGGGTGGAGCAGCACTGACAGTGTGTATCCATCCAAAGGCCCAGTCTTTGCAAGGGTGCCTGGTTTTAATATAGACAGTGACGAAATTGAAAGTGGATCAGACATAGCCTGTAATTAGGGGAAAGAGTGCAAATGTGTGCACTGCAGTATTTCCACATATCACCTGAGAGAGGGGCACCCAAGTCCCCTTTCCATGCCTCCCGGGAGTAGGGGCCATCACCAGGGTAGCAGCCTGCATGGCAAGGTAGAGTTCAGTAATCAAGCGACGTTGGGAGGAAGAGAAGAGCAGCACCTCCAGCTCTGCGAGCACCTCAGGAGCTCTCAGGAAAGAGCCATGTTGGGAGCTAACAACAGTGCTCATGTGGAATTACCTAGCCTGTACATAAGGGTGTTACGGGGATCCTGCAAAGCTTGCTCAGGTACAATAAACTGAACATCTGGGTACACAGTCCCCATATTCATCAAATGCAGTGCTTGGAGCCAGGCACGAGTACCCTTCAATGAGTGAGTAAAGACAGTCAATGAGGGGGTGAAAAGGGAGTTCAACCAGGCCCTACAATGAGGCTCATGCCAGGCCCATGTTGTGCAAGCCACCCTGTCCAGGTATGCCTGTGGGAATCATGGAGGCAACTATAATGCCATTGAGACAAGGCAGGGGTGAATGCGGTCATGCTCAGGTGCTGTGTGGTTAGTAATGGATAAGTTGAACCCAGAAGTGTGCAAATTGTGCTTGTGCACAGTTATAATAGAGTTCCATGTCTGGGGCTGCCAGCTCCCCCTGCTCAAAAGGAAGAGTGAGTAGTTCCAAAGATACTCTGGGCTGTTTCCCAGCCACGACAAGGGAGATCATGTTTGAGCCCAATTGTGTGCAGAAGCAACACAACCAAGGCATAAGAAGATTCACAAACAAGTAGAGGAACATGGGGAGCACTACCTTTTTGGCTAGCGCTTTTCGACCTGTCCAAGAAAGTGGGAGGGAATGCCATCATTCTATTTTAGCATCAAACCACAAATTTGCCTGGCTGTAGTTAGCACTCCTTAGTTCACCAAGGTCCTTATTAAGTGGGATTCCTATATATTTGACAGGCTGTGATGACCAGCAGAGGGGAAATGCAGAGACAAATTGGGTAGTGGCATCGGGCAAAGGAAATATGATGGACTTGGCCCAGTTGATCTTTGTTAAAAAATTGGTTATTGGTAAGGGCAGGTAAGTACCTACACTTAGCAATATGCCACTAACCCCCACTTAGGTCCAGTTAGGTCTCAATAAACTAAACCTAGCTCAACCCTCAGTAGCTTGGCAACAAGCGACAAGGCTTAGCTTAGGAGAAAATCCAAAACCAATGTATAAAAATAGGAAATAGTTTTAGCTTTAAAATGACACCAAAACAAATCAAATCGGATAAAGGGAACCGGAGATAGGATTTTTTAAAGAATTAATGCTTTCTAGCGCTTAGAAATGAATAGCGCCAATCTGGTCTTCTGGTCGCAGCTCAACTGGGGCAAAGTCAAAGTTTAAGGCTGACAGTGATGGAGCCCTGCTCGGCTACAGCTCGTGGGAGGCCTCGGTCAAAAGTTTACCTTAGGACTTTTTTCTGGAGATTTTCTCAGCCGGACCAAGTCGCCAGTCCAATCCGACCTCCTGGAACTCTTCTTCGGATACGCGTTGCGGGACCTGAGGTGGATATTTTTACCTTCGGACTTGGTTGTTTTTTCAAGATGCAAATCCTTCGACCGGGGCAAACCTGAATCTTGATCCGACGTCCCTGGAGCCCTCTTCGGATACACTGCCTGGGAGGTCCCGATCAACTTCCTACGTTCGGACTTAGTCACTTTTTCTGAGATTTTCTTCAATGGGACGAACCTGCAAGTCAGGCCGGGTCGCGGTTGAGGCAAGTCGGCTACAGTTGACACAGTGGGTCGATCCCTTTATGGAGCTTTTTTCTAAAAGTTCTCCAAACTTCTCCATACTTCTGGATCTTCTTCCAGATGTCCCTTTGAGGTTCTTTTGAGGTCCACAGCTCACCCCAAGTTTCCAGAAGCTTTGAGATGCTCCTTGAAGGTGCGGACTACAACTCCCAGAATGCACCTGGTGCAAACTCCTTTTTGGGCTCTGGACAGTGGTCAGCTGGTCAGTTTCTTCAAGAGTTCGTGCAGGGGACTCTGGGTAGGATGTTTTTACCTGTAACAAACAGGGAGTCCCTTCTCGTACCATTTGAAGACAGGCAAAGTCCTTCTTGTGATGATGCCCAAGTGTGCAGCTGGTGCAGTCCTCCAGAATGCAGTGTCTAGGTGCAGGTCAGGGGTCCAGCAAGGCAGTCCTTCTTCTGCTGTAGCTCTTCCTGATAGGGATTTGGGGTGTGGATGCAGGTCTGCCAGTTTAATCCTTGCTCCTCGGTGAAAAACAGGGGGGTCCTGGTTCTGCAATCAGGTGCAGGGTCCTTCACCCTTTGATGACCACTTCCTGGGAAGTGTGGCAAAAATCAATCCCAGGGAGCAACAGTCCTCAAAAATCCATCAAGGCTGAAAATTATTTTTGGAGGTTACATCTGGCTGAGCCCACCCACTGGTGTGGCTAAAAATCCTAAACACACCCCTCTCCTGCCCTCTCGTAATCTAATCAAGGGAACACCTAATTGTCTGGGTTTGCAGGATGTGATGGAGATGCTGGGTTGCCCCTGATGTCCTTACCTGCCTTTGAAGACCAGTTTGGCAGCCCTCCCTCCTTTCTGCTTCCCCATCTGCTGAGGGAAGATCTCCTCCCCCAGGCAAATCTCTTTGTGTTGAGCCAGGCCACCTCACACATCATCAAGGCAGCCTGGCCAGAGGGTGGCCAATCAGAGCAAAGCAGCAAAAACACTGAAGGGCTGAAGTTGTCAACTTTTTAGGTGAAGTTTAAAACTCTTTAAGTTATACTAAATCCAACAATTGTGAGTTGTGGGATTTATTATAACAATTAAATTGATACCAAACTGGTCGTATCTGTCACTTAAGGGGACTTTATAAATTAAAATAAAGTCTCCCCAGTCTAGCCTAGGGAGGCCATTAACTACAATGTAGGAAAAATGAATTTGGCTGTTTTACCTCACCAGCCCTTATAAAAATATTTTTATGAGGTCCCTGCTTATAGTTACATGGCACCCAACCCTAGGGGCACATAGGGCACACCTTAGAGGTGACTCATATGTAAAAATAAGGTGGTTTAAGACTTTGGAAGTACTTTTAATTTCAAAGCTGAATTTGCATGTAACTTTAATTTAAAAGTAACCAGCAATGCAGGCCTGCCTTTAAAGTGACACCGGGCACCTCAGCAGTGCACCTATGGGTGCACTACCTATGCTGGGGTCCCTAAACGTACATGACCTATCATATACTAGGGACTTATAGGTAGGTTAATTTTTCCAATTATAATTAGCCTATTTGCATATCCACTTTACACAGAGCACTAGCTCTAGGACTGGTAAGCAGTACCCAGGGCATAGCCAAGAGTCAGTAACCACCAGTATCTGTCCAAAAAGTTTGGGAGTGACCAGGGCAAAAAGGAGGACTTTCCTACAATTGTGATGCCTGAAAGGCCACTGATATGGATGAACTCTCCGGTAGGTCACATCAACATTGCAGCCGGCTCGTAATAGCACCTGCGGCAATGCTTATGTGCAGCATGTGCAGTAGCACCCATCGCGCATTTCACTGCCCGGAATTCAGGCAGTGAAATGCGCGATGGGGCTGGGCCTGGGGACCCCTGCACTGCCCATGCCAGGTACATGGGCAGTGCAGGGGCCCCCAGGGGCACCCCAAGTCCCCCTTACCACCAGCCTTTCCATGGCCGTGTTTACCACCGTGGACAGGCTGGCAGTTGGGGACTAATAATCCTGGCGGTATAGTGGAGGGGCCGGCGGTATGGCTGTGGCTATTGTGCTTACCGCTGGCCGCCAGTGTCATAATGAGGCCCTTGGTGTTTATGCTGAATCGGGCCAGCAGCGAAAATAGATTGGACCACTCCAAGTAGTCAAGTGCCTTATTGGTGTCTAGAAATACCTCAACAGACTTGCTAAGTGGGTCAACAATCTGCATTACTGCACAGTAGGTGCAGAAAGTTTGAGCCGTAGACCTTCCTGGTATGAACCCACACTGGTCCAGGTGGGTAATAAGGGGCAGCAGAGGGAGCAACCTTGAGGCAATCAGTTTGGCCAGAATGTTTTTTGCTGATGTTGATTATTGAGAGTGAGCAACACGAGTCACATTTGCATACATCCTTACTAGGCTTTGGGACTGTCAGAATCAGTGTCTGCATCAACGATGGGGGAGAACTCCCACTGCCTTAGATTTGGCATAGATATCAAGGAGATACGGTGCTAACAGTTCAGCAAATTCCTTTTTAAAGGCAGCCATAAGGCCATCATGGCTGAGTGACATTTCTCCGGGCAATCCTAGAATTGTTTGACTTATAGCATCAACTGTGAATGTGGCATTTTGAAGCCCCTGTGGCCATCAGTCAGCCACATAGCTGGAGTGGGTAAAAGTAGTCAGTGTAGGTCGCCCGGGGGTGTGACCTCATGCGACATGGAATAGAGTGAGGTAAAGAAGGTAACCATTGTTTGCTGTACTGATTCTGTACCGACCTGAAAATTCAGTTGATGATCTTCCAGTTCAACCATGTAGTCACTAACCCATGGGCCTATGCAGCAGGTTTGTGGGGAGTTTAATCGACCCTGTCTCCCTCACTATAATGACAGGCCTGTTCATCGTGTCTCGAATAGCACACCTCACGCCACACTAGCTCCTCAAATTTACCTATCTTTGCTCTAATCTGCTCAAGAGTGGACTGGTCCCCTATCATATGGCATTGGTGTTTCAGGTCATGTAGTTCTGTCTCATGCAAGGCAAGTTGATGATGCAGCATCTGGAGGATCCCAAATTGTTTAGCAATACAGACTCCCCCGATGACTACCTTAAATGCCTCCCACAGGGTGGAGGAAGACTGGACAGAGACCTTATTACCGTTGAAGTAATCAACTCTAGCTTCTCTGACTTCTCTCTGGAAGACCTGGTACCTGGGAGCACTGCTGGGGAGATGCCAAGAGAATGATCGCTGGATGCTGCCATGGCTGTGCAATTCCAGAAGAACTGTATCATGGTTGGAGAGCATGCATGGGCAGTGCACAACTCAGTGAGTCCAATACTCCACATCCTGAGTTGCAAGCTAAAAGTCAATGCATGACTAAGGTGGTCATTCCGAGTTTGGCGGTAACTGGACTGCCATGTCGGTGGTGAGACCGCCACCAGGGTGGTGATGCAGACCTGCATAAAATGGGTAGAGCGGAGAACCCAACGTAACACAGACAACTTACCACCAGTACCGGCTCCGCCGACGAGCAGCAGCCAGTGGCAGAAGCCCACTTCAGGCTGGCGGGAACCAATGTCCCACTGTATTACGAGTCACCAAACTGCCAGGATATCCAGGGCGGGCTGACCGCAATGGAAATCTTGGCAGAAACAGAATGTACAAAAAGAGATACTCACCTCCAGGTACACAGACACATCTGCGGCCACCATGGCAAATGAACTGCAAGTCCTCCCAGCGTTGTATCTCACCATACACCTTCAGGGCCAGCGACATCGACAAAGACCACAACCGTAAGTGCGCCTAGCACATAGTGGAGGAAATGGCAGTGATACACACCCACACATAACACACACTCCCAGCATGGACAGTGAAGGCCACATACACTTGTATACAAATGGGATAGTATAGGAAAGTATTTAAAAAAACAAGAGATGTCATTGGGGGCCCTGACATAGACCTTCCCTGCATGGCCTGGGTGCAATGGCCATGCCCAGGGGAACCTGGTCCCCTGTGCTGGCCGTTGGGGTGGTGGTCATTACTCCTGTTTTTTTGCCTCTATCCAGCCTAGCGTCATTTTTTGAGGCAAAAACCCCTTCACCCCTACCGCCACACCCATCCGGCCAACACCATTTTTTCTGACGCTAGCCCAACCTGAGCGCTGGCTTGCGGCCTTCCATAAATTTTGCACCCGGCTGGTGCGTTGGAATGACGCAAGCCTGCGTGATACTTTTACAAACTACTTTGTGCAGTGTTGCGGCAAAAAGTATAAATATGGGGTAACTGTGTGTGAGAATTTCCCAATTTGGTGCTTGGCCTATCATTTATCACGATGGTGAATATAACTAAGACTAGGCTTACCTTAATCTCTCTCTTGAGCATGTCTGATAAAATCTTACCAACTTCTTGCCTGAAGGGTTGGACCATCAGACCTTCCAGAATAAATGTATATTGTCAGCTACTTTCAGACCACATTTCGAACAACACCTTCTGCTTAGTCCTCCTAGCTTCATTAGTCTCTTCTGAGACCATTATAGCCTATGAACTGTAAACAAGTCATTTCTCCTTAAAAAGGCTGATTTGACTACTTGCCAAAGTGTAGACATAGATACTTGCCAGATATTCATTAACTCCAACTTGGCACTGTCAATTGTCCATCTTCCCCCTGTACCAACATCCATTACCACTGAGACACTTTTTTCTTCTGTGGGACTGACCCCAGTAATTTCTCTTCTCTTTCAACATCTCCAGTTCCAAAGTCTCCTTGCGTTCCTACCCAGCTGACTAGTTGGTAATTTAAACTTCAACATCCTCTTTTTGTAAGCCAATCAAGTTCGTCTCACATTACCAGTGCCCCCTCATTTTGCAACTGTCCCTACATTGTCACCCCAACATTTTTTAAAGTGAGAGTTAAGGCATTGTGTAAACACTCTGGTGTGCCTGGAGAATTCCATATCGGAGCAAAACAGCTATTATACATAATTTTTAAGATCCTCCTAACTTGTATCCATGTTGTACACACAGCTATTAATGTCTTTAATCTAATCATCTTAAAATATTTGGGGTGGCCAAATTTAAATAAAAAGTGTGCGCCTCCTTCCTTCTGATTTTTAGCTAGCACATGGTATAAGGGGGAAGTCTGCTAAAAATTCGCTCGTAACAGTAATCGAACATTTTTTAGTTGGAAAGCCCACTTATATATTTGAAAGTCAGGTAACAAAATTCTCCCATCAACCTTTTTTTTGGTGTAATTTTTTCTAGGCAATATGCACCCCTTTGTGAGCCCATACAAAACTATTTATTTCTCCTTAGAGCTTGTTAAACCAATGTGTTTTAAACTCGAGTAAGATAGCATTAAAAATAAATGTAAACTTTGGTAGTATCATCATTATAACTATGTTACACCTCCGAATAAGTGAGCATGAAAGACAGGCCCAGTAGTTCAAGAGCCTCTTTATTTCTACTGTCAATTTATTAAAGTTAATTTGTGCCAACTGATTCATGTCCTTAAACACTTGTACCCCTAGATATCTGATTTCATTTTTATTCAATGGGCTGCAAGAGTCCATGTTCCAGGACATAAATTCGGTCTTCTACTGGTTTATTTGATACCCAGATAACTTTCCAAAATCTTTTGTACTCTTTTTTATCACCGGGAGGGCATTCCTACTATTCTGAGTCAAGGTCATCAGTCGTCTGCGTATCATGCCACTTTCTTCTCCCAGTTTCTATATTTAAATAGAGTAATCTGCTGTTCCTCCCTCAACTGAACTGCCAATGTTTCAATATCTTTATGTTTAGGACAGTCCAGAAATAAAGGTGGTGCAGTAGGGAAGGGTGGGCTAAAGGTGACTTATAACTTTTCTACGGGGGACCATGGCCTGTCATTAATGTAATGTTTTGTTATATACATAGGAAACACTAAGAACTTAGGATTCCCTGACCATAAGTAACCTAAATTGCCTGATCTCTGTTGGGCACCCGCAAACTCTCAAGTGAAAGGGTTTGGTGATAATTTCCAGATGGCTGCATTAATATGTGTGTGATGTCATGAATGATACCATATACAGATGGACGTGGAAGGATGTTGTGCTATGGGAGAGGCAAAATGCAGCTTCTTCTGCCCCTAGCTCTTCCCTAAACACATTCAGTAGCTTGATGCACTTTTTTCTGAAGATAGTTAAGGGGAAGAGAGGCCATGGGGAGCAGCCCAGCTTCTCTCACCCTCTATCCCCTTCTGCCTCACAAGAAGAAGAAATAAAATAGAAGAGTGTGAAATCTGTTCTTGTGTAGTTACGCACATTTTCTGCAAAAGTATGCAAAATAAACATAATCATGCATAATGCAAATCTATTATTTCATGCTTTATTTAAGAGAGAAATAACAATTGGAAACAAGGGCACAATTCATCCTAAGTACAAAAAATGAAAACAATATGTACAACAGCTGCTCACATTCTGTTCTGTTGTTCTTGTGCATTCACTTCAAATTATTTACCATGAACGGTTTGTAGATATCCAAAGCGGCAATATACCATAATTTGGGGAATTTCACATAACAGTTCCTGAAATTCCCAAAATTATTCCAGCATAATTTAATTTTAGTTTAGGCCTAAAGTAAGTCAGCAGGTTGAGATTGAAAGGGGTTGGACTACTATTGCTCCTATACCATTATTTTACAATTCCCACTTCCTGATTTTACACACCTCCTCCATTTCACAATGCTTCTCCAAACAGGATTTAGAGCCTTGACAATGATCCAGATGTCGTGTTGATTTTTTTCTAGTGCCATGAAAAAATGCAAAAAACATTTTGATTTTTTTCTTAGCCTACAAAAAACACAAACAACTTCAGTTTAATTGCTGGCACACAAGCACACATGACTTTACCCCTAAAAGGAGCCAAACACTGTTTGTATTTTTCGTAGCTTAAGGAAAAATGCAATTATCATTTGGCTTCCATTCACATCTGTGCTCCAGCAATGAGCCCGGTACTCTTTCGTTTTTTTCATACAATAAAAGGATCTCCAATGTGTGTGTAGCTTGTTTCTGTTGCACACAGACACACATCTGTGCCACAGCAAAGACCAGGTGCTGTTTGGGTTTCTCTTTGCATAATGTTTTTAGGAATTCTCTTTGCACAAGTATAGAAATCCAAAAAGCATCTGGTACCTTGCTGGAGCATAGAATTGTATATTGTATATTAAAAAAGAGGGAAATTCAGTAGTGAATGTCATATCATTCTGCATCCCCAAACTTCTCCTGTACACTAGAATTGTGGTTGGACGTATTGCCGGGGGCAGTGAAAGCCCAAGAATGTGACCATGCAAAGTGCAAGAAGAAAATATGTAATACACAGATTTTTGGGATGTGGGTGGCTTTAGTATTTGAGCTCAACTTTAACCGTTATCTGCATTAACCTACAAAGCCCAGTAAATTCAGTAAACTACACATGTGGGGAAGTTGTGGGGCATGTGGCTTGTCTGGATGCAACCACTTTTTCTTAATTTAGAATACCCTACAAATATCAATCTGTTGTTCACAAAATGCAATTTCTCCACATTTCTATGACAGAAAGTTTGAACTTGTGGAAAAAGCAAAAACTCCTTAGTTCACAGTGTACGCACTAACCTGCCTGCACTTTGAGAAGGGGGCAGAGATCCAACTACAAGTGGGTACAGTGAGTGACTGCACCTGCTTGCAAGCGGATGTCTGGGACCCCATTTAACTTCTAAAGAAAACAATCCTCAGGAGGCACACTGACAGTGCACCACCTTTTGTCAATGTACCTTCCAAGGGTATGTTTGTCTCTGCACCTGCATTGGTAATTCCTTTAGTTGCATGTTCTCACTCTCCTATGCAAATGGAGGAACACCTTCTCAGGATAGCACTGATGCTACATGTGCCAGCACTAACGGTATTACAGAAATGGCTGCACAAGTACCTGAAGCCTTCAGGAATACCATAGTGCCTAGTGACACAGTGGTTGCACATGTCAGTTGCATCCCTGGGGCACTATCTGGAATATAGCTCTAGGAGTATGGATTAAGCTTTGGCAGGGATATTATTCTGTGGGAGGAAGGCTGAGGGGAATTACCATGTTTTGGGAAAGAAATTGTTGAAAATCTGTCAATTGTGATATTCCACATATTGTTTTGTTACGCAGAGTCTCATTATCCTAGTAGGACTACTGGATTTGGTGGGCAGAATCACTTGAATTTTAGGGAACTAAGTCCAATTCCACACCATAAGACACCTGTTGGCTCAATCTGGGTTTTCCAGACATCTAGCAGTGCCTCATCTCCACCCAATAGCAGGAATGATTGTGGCAACCGGGAGCATGACAGAGAGAACTCTTCAGGGGAATTGTGGTCGATCAGATCTCATATCTTTCTCTCAGTTACGTTAGTTTCACCCATGGAAAGACAAACAGAGGCAGAGTATAGTTCAATAGGATTTATTGAAGTACTTGCATCTTAGATAAAATGTCATGTATTGCAATAACTAGGATGATAATACATGCTAGAAGCAAAACGGTGACAAGAAGAGTGAAACACATGAACAGTCCTACTATACTGTCACTTGCGTCAGGAGGCCGCCTTCCACCTGCCATATAATGGTTACTACTGGATTTCCGCCACACATTGGGCAGATATCCCGCAGTAGCCATGCTGGTGGGCGGTGGCTCTCTGGCATTGCTACTACCTGCAACACCCCTGCAGTAGGATGCCGCCAGCTGTATTAAGATCATTAAGACACCCTGGTGGTGTCCTGCTGACGGGGTGCTGCCGGGAGTGGCAGCGCCCCTTTCCTGTTCTATGCCGGATGACCTCCTCCCTGGACATGGTAAGCCAGGTGTCCGACAGGGGAGGGGGGTGGGAAGGTGGGGGGTGTGGTGCGTGAGTGTGTGACATTTGTGTGTGTGTATGAATGTGTGTGCTGTGTGAATGTGACTGTGTGTGTTGTGCTGTATGCGTGTACGAATGTTGCAGTGAGTGCATGTCTGTATGGCAGTGCGAATGCGTGTGAGCATGCATGTTTGGATGTTTGTGTGTATGAATGCATGTGAGTATCTGTGAGCGAAAGCTTACCTGAATGCGTGTGAATATGCATGAGTGTAGGAGGCTGGCCTGGCTTATAGTGGGTACCTTGTGGTACTTGGACCTTGTGCCAGGTCCAGTTTTTCCCTTATTAGTAGATTAGAGGTGTTCTAGCAGCTTAGGCTGATAGAGGTACCTATAGCAGAGCAGCTTAGGTTAACTAGGAGACATGCAAAGCTCCTACCATACCACTTATATTACTTAGCACTATATCATAAGAAACACAATACTCAGAGTTACTAAAAATAAAGGTACTTTATTTTAGTGACAATATGCCAAAAGTATCTCAGAGGATACCCTCCCTCAGGAGGTAATATACACAAATTATATGTACACAAATCAAAAGCAGGTAAGTAATAGTAAGAAAAGTAGTGCAAACAATGTAGAACCACAAAAGGATGCAATAGGTGGAAATAGGCCTAGGGGCAACACAAACCATATACTCCAAAAGTGGAATGCGAACCACGAATGGACCCCAGGCCTAGTGTAGGTTTAGAGGGTCACTGGGACTGTTAGAAAACACTAAGGGTGTCCAAGATACCCAACCCCAAGACCCTGAAAAGTAGGAGTAAAGTTACCCTACTACCCCAGAAAGACAGTAAAGTCGAGATAGGGGATTCTGCAAGAACAACAACTGCCAGCAAAACACTGAGGACGGATTCTTGGACCTGAGGACCTGTAAAGGAAAGGGACCAAGTCCAAGAGTCACACAAGTGTCCAGGGGGGCAGGAGCCACTAAACCCCAGATTAAGGTGCAAAAGGGCTGCCTCTGGGTGGAAGAAGCCAAAGATTCTGCAACAACGGAAGGTGCCAGGAACTTCTCCATTGGTCAGAAGATGTCCCACGGTGTGCTGGAGGATGCAGAGTTATTCCCACGCAGAAAGACCACAAACAAGCCGTGCTAGCTGTAAGAGTCGTGTTTAAGGATTTTGGGTACTGCTGGGGCCCAGGAAGAACCAGGACGTTGCCTCTTGGAGGAGGAAACAGAGGGGGTGCTCAGCAACTCAGGGAGCCCCCAAAGAAGCAGGCATCACCCACAGAAGTACTGGAACAGGCACTTAGAAGATCTGAGGTCAGCAGTTGACTCAGAGTCACAAAGGAGGGTCCCACGACTTCGGAGTCCAACTCAGCGAGTTGGGCAATGCAGGACGGAGTGCTGGGGACCTGGGCTAGGCTGTGCACAAAGGAAGTCTTGGAAAAGTGCACAGAAGCCGGAGCAGCTGCAGATCCCACAGTACACAGGATTACTGTCTGGCGTGGGGAGGCAAGGACTTACCTCCACCAAATTTGGACAGAAGGGCCACTGGACTGTGGGAGACACTTGTACCCAGCTCCTGTGTTCCAGGGACCACGCTCGTCAGGATGAGAGGGGACCCAGAGGACCGGTGATGCAGAAGTTTGGTGCCTGCGTGAGCAGGGGGAAGATTCCGTCAACCCACAGGAGATTTCTTCTTAGCTTCTAGTGCAGGGTGAAGGCAGGTCAGCCCTCAGAGCATTCTCCACCAGGGAACAGTTAAGAAAGCCGGCAGGATGAGGCGCTACAATGTTGCTGGTAGTCTTCTTGCTACTTTGTTGCGGTTATGCAGGCGTCCTGGAGCAGTCAGCGGTCGATCCTTGGCAGAAGTTGAAGAGGGAAGTGCAGAGGAACTCTGGTGAGCTCTTGCATTCGTTATATACCTAGATGCCCACAGGAAAGACCCTAAATAGCCCACAGAGGAGGATAGGCTACAGAGAAAGGTAAGCACCTATCAGGAGGGGTCTCTGGTGTCACCTGCTGGAACTGGACACTCAGAGCTGTCCATTGTGCCCTCACACCTCTACATCCAAGATGGCAGAGGTCTGGGACACACTGGAGGAGCTCTGGGCACCTCCCCTTGGGAGGTGCTGGTCAGGGCAGTGGTCACTCCCCTTTCCTTTGTCCAGTTTCGTGCCAGAACAGGGCTGGGGGGATCCCTGAACCGGTGTAGACTGGCTTATGCAAGGAGGGCACCATCTGTGCCCTTCAAAGCATTTCCAGAGGCCAGGAGAGGCTACTCCTCCCAGGCCCTTCACACCTATTTCCAAAGGGAGAGGGTGTAACACCCTCTCTCAGAGGAAATCCCTTGTTCTGCCTGCCTGGGACCAGGATGCCCATGCCCCGGGGGGCAGAAACCTCTCTGAGGGGTTAGCAGCAGTAGCTGCAGAGGAGACCCCGGAAAGTTAGTTTGGCAGTACCCAGGCTCTATGCTGGAGACCTGGGGATGCATGGAATTGTCCCCCCAATACCAGAATGGTATTGGGGGGACAGTTCCATGATCCTAGACATGTTACATGGCCATGTTCGGAGTTACCATTGTGACGCTACATATAGGTATTGACCTATATGTAGTGCACGCGTGTAATGGTGTCCCCGCACTCACAAAGTCTGGGGAATTTGCCTTGAACAATGTGGGGGCACCTTGGCTAGTGCCAGGGTGCCCACACACTAAGTAACTTTGCACTTAACCTTCACCAAGTGGGGGTTAGACATATAGGTGACTTATAGGTTACTTAAGTGCAGTGTAAAATGGCTGTGAAATAACGTGGACGTTATTTCACTCAGGCTGCACTGGCAGTCCTGTGTAAGAATTGTCTGAGCTCCCTATGGGTGGAAAAAGAAATGCTGCAGCCCATAGGGATCTCCTTGAACCCCAATACCCTGGGTACTTGGGTACCATATACAAGGGAATTGTAAGGGTGTTCCAGTGTGCCAATCAGAATTGGTACAATTAGTCACTAGCCTGCAGTGACAATTTTAAAAGCAGAGAGAGCATAAACACTGAGGGTCTGGTTAGCAGAGCCTCAGTGATACAGTTAGGCACCACACAGGGAACACATACAAGCCACAAACATATGAGCACTGGGGTCCTGGCTAGCAGGATACCAGTGACACATATCAAACACACTGACAACATAGGGTCTTCACTACGAGCACTGGGCCCTGGCTAGCAGGATCCCAGTGAGACAGTAAAAACACCCTGACATATACTCACAAACAGGCCAAAAGTGGGGGTAACAAGGCTAGAAATGGGCTACCTTCCTACACACACATACAGACACAACCACATCACCCACTCCAGCTCCCTCCATCTCAACCAGCTGATCCACATAGACTGACTCACACACACACAACTCGCAGCACAATAAGACAGGTACAGGTCACCTGGCAATGTGCACACATGGACAATCATAATTTTTAGAAATATGTGAGTTCACTCCTCACCAATTTGTATTTTCTAAACCTAGATGACAGAAAAATTAGATAAGTATAATCTGGATCCCTGGGGCTGAAGGACTGTTTGCAATGCATTTAACTGATCTGTGTCATTCCTTTATTTGCTTCCACAACAGATTTGGTGATGATGATGTTTTGCTTATTGACCTGAAGAATATCATTGTTATGAGGCACTTAGCTTTGTCACACCTTTCCCCAAAACCCTGTTCCCACCCCCTCATCAAACCCCTAACCCTCTTCCCCAAGGCTGTGTGATATACTGAGGTGTGACTAACTAATTTACCCCAGTAATGGATCACACACTTGATGGGGCAGACTTGGTGAAAGTGACACCAACTCCCTGTGGGATCTTCTTACCCAACCAAGCATGAAAGGGATAACATCATCACAGTGCAGAGTCAGAACAATGTCTGTTTGAGTGTTCCATGACATGCATCACTAGTGTGTACTATCTGGCCTGATTCACAAATGTAAATTTGCACTTTTGATGTAAGTTCACTCTTGCAGTTTAATTGAACTACCATATGTTTACCATTTCATGTAGTAACCTTATGAGAAGTAACTAACTAGTAGTAGTAACTCTTTTGTGAAGTAATAGGGATTACTTGCTACTAGTAAAGTTGCTGATTGAAAAAGTTACTAGTCATAAACTTACTCTGCAAGAGTTAGCAAACTAACACCAAAAGAGTAACTTTATCTTTGTGAATCAGACCCTCCCTTTGTTCATTAGAACATCTATGCAACATGAAGTAACCAAACCTTCTCCTCCTGAGACCTGACTCCTGACTTGAAGATTGTGTAAGTTTATTTTTACCTTTTTAATTAGACCCTATATTGCTTAGAAGTTACTATTGCTACTTTTTGTAATAAGAGTTTCTTGTCATGGTAGTCTGGTCTGTTAGTCTTTGATAACCCACTAACTCTGTGTTTTCTTTCAGTTTAGTTCCTGTGATAAATAATCTTTCGGAATAATCTGAAAATTTGAGTTTACCTCATTTGGAATAGGTGGGAGTGATCTTAGTGATGTATTCCTTGTTAGGACAGGAACAATAATACCAACACCATTAATAAAAAGGACCTTTTGGAAAACAGTGGAGTAAGGTGTGGGAAGATTGCGAGAGGAACCATTGCTTAATCATTTCAGGTAAAAACTAGTTGATTGCTTAGTATCAAAATTGTCCTTTGGAAGGAGAGATAATAATAGTACAGTTTTCTGTATGTTGGCAGATCATTTATTAGGTACATAGTTACAGAGAGTAAGACAAGGACAACTACTAGACTAACTACTAAACAGTATAATTGATTGGTGGCTGGGTGCCACAAAACATCCTCAAGTGAAACAGAAGTTAATTAACCACTCTTCTGTTCCTGGAAAATCCCACTCTGGTGAAAGGGTATAAATTATTACCGGACTGGAGGAAGAGGTAAGTAACCTACTGAAGAATACACACATTGCGATGGACTTCAGGTAGGGAACATCTAGGGGAAAAAGTGGATTTATAATGTTTGACAATTTCAGACAGCAGATCTGTGTCACACTCCCATGTCAACAGTACACTCAACAATGCTATAACATGCCAACTAGTGATGAAAAGACAGATATTGATGACAAAGATAAAAAAGTAAATTCCATTTCATTTTATTAAGGTCCACCCTCTCCACCCACAACAGGTTACAAAACCACAAGCAAAGGAATGCCCCAAAGCAAAGTCCAAAAGTCCAAACCCTTCCCCCAACTTTCTGCCATTCCCACCCTCTCCACCCATAACACACCCTCCCACCAAAACAAAAAAATCATAAAATAGGGCTTTGAGTATATCTATCTCCTTGGCCAAGTTCTGCTGCCTATTATGGACTATTGCTGTCTGGCACCTCAGGTAGGATAGATCGCATAGGATGCAGTGGAGAAGGTGTGGAATGGGTTCAAGGAAGGGAGGATGGTGGTGGTATGGGCTGCAGTGGACCCGGCTGCAGTTGGCAGTAGAGGTGGTGGCATGTTCGAGTTGGAGGCGGGCTTGGTTGCTGGTCCCAAGAAACAAAACAGTGCTTCCTCCTCTTTTTTTTCCACGGCCACCAACCAGCGACACTCTGCAGCCACTGACTCCAACTACTGCTTCTGCAGTTGGACGTTTATAAGCTGCCATGGTGGGGCCGGTGCAGGTTGCTGTCTGTTGCTAGGCATAGCTATATGAAGAAAGTAAGAGAAAAAATACAAAAAGACGAATTGTGGTGCTTAGCTCAAACACCTGTTTATACTGTCTATAATGGCACAGTACAGCAGCAGAACATTGCTGTCCTCTAGGGTCAGTGGAATTTAATTAGGATGTGTTGATTAATGATATTGATTGGTCACACAGCCTGGGGCATTTTTTCCCATCCATGCATCACATCATAGATAGGTATTCAATCATAGCACTGACTGCAAGGAATAATTAAGCCAGAAAACCAACATAATCAATTCAAAATGTGATTTTTGTTTAAGGTATTTTGTTGTGAAACGGAACAGAACCTTTGGGCCTCATTACAAGGCTGGCGGTCTTAAAACTGCCAGCCTTGCGCTGGTGGTCAGGCTCGTCACTCCTGCCACATAAAGACCCTGGCAGTCAGACAGCTAGGGTTCCACCGTCTCCCTGGGATCGGTGATCCTGATGGGTTGACGACTGGTGGGTTCATATTCTGACTGTACAGAGCTGCATGCAGCACTGCTTTGCCGATTACAACCTCCTTCTCTGCAAGCATTTTCATAGCAGTTTCACTGCCATGAAAAGGCTGGCAGAGAACAGGTGCAAGGGGCCACAGGGGGCCTCTGTACTACCCATGCACATGGCATGGGTATAGGAGGTTGGCCTTGTTTGTAGTGGGTACCACAGGTACTTACACCTTATACCACGTCCAGTTATCCATTATTAGTGAAATGTAGTCAGTGCCTAGAAGTCGGGCTGTCTAGAGGTAGCAGTAGGCAGAGCAGCCAAGGCTGAACTAGGAGACATGCAAAGCTCTTGCAATACCACTGTAGTCACACAGTACTCACACACAAGAAAGACAATACTCAGTGTTACCAAAAATAAAGGTACTTTATTTTAAGGACACAATGCCAAATATTTCTTAGAGGCTATACTCCCTTAGGAGATAAGTATTATACACAAAATACACATTAGTAACCAAAATCAGGCAAGTAAACAGTCATAAAGTAGTGCAAATAGTGAAAATCACCATAGGCTACAAAAGACCTAGGGGGAACACAAACCATATACTAAAATAGTGGAACGCGAAAGTTGGTTTCCCACCTAGGCAAGAGTAGTGTGTAGAGGGGCGCTGGGAGTGTGAGAAAACACCAAAGATAAGTAAAGTACCTCAACCCAGAGCCCATGAAAGCAGAAGTAAAGTACAGTTTCCTCAGAACACACTAGAAGTCGTGAGAAAGAATAATGCAAAAACCAAGCAAGACTGCAAGACACCAATGATAGATTCCTGGACCTGAAGACCAAAAGAGAGCGGAGAGAAGAGACCAAGTCCAAGAGCTGCTCAGTACAGGAGTCCCTGCTAACCCAGATAAAGATGCAAAAGTGGAACCTCCGTTTGGAAGAAAAAGTCAGGGATGCACCAAAGAAGTCAGCTGCAGGTTCCTGCTTGGTGCAAGAGATGTCCCACATTGAGTAGATGGATGCAGGCTGGTTTTCGTCAGTGGATTCCGCCAACAAGCCTTGGCTCACGCTAGAGATGCCTTTGGTGGAAAAAGGTGGTGTCTGGGTTCAGGAGGGACCTGGGCATCTCAACTTGGACTGAGGAGACAGAGGGGGCTCTCAGTAATTTAGAGAGCCCTCAGATGACCAGGAAGCACCCACAGGAGTCCCAGGAGACAGGGACAAAGGAGTTGCAAATCACGGTCATCTCAGCACTGCACAAAGGGGTACCTCACCGCCAGAGAATAATCCTGGGAGCTGAACGTCGCAGGATAGAGTGCTAGGGATCTGGGCTAAGCTGTGCATGAGGGATTTCTTGGAGAAGCACACAGCAACCCTAGGAGCTGCGAAACATGTGCTGCACAGAGGTACTGTCTGGCAAAAGGAGGCAAGCTCTTACTTCCACCAAATTTGGAAAGCTGGACAGACAAGATCACTTTGGTCCACCTGCTCTGTTCCAGGATCCACGCTCGTCATCAGGAGAGGGGACCCAGAGTACGGATTCTCGCTGCAGAGAGGTGCCTGCTGAAGCAAAGAAGTGACTCCGTCACAGGAGATTCTTTCAGTCCTTCTGGTGCAGGATGAGGACATGCAGTCCTCAGAGCATGCATGACCTGGGAACAGTTGCAGTTGCTAGCAAGTTACAGAGTTGCAGTAGCCTTCTTGGATACTTTGTTGCATGTTGTATAGTTCCTGGAGCAGTTATGTTGTTGATCCAATGGTAGAAGGTGAAGCAAAGGATGCAGAGGAGTCCTGCTGGAGCCTTTCAATCCGAATCTGAGGAAACACCCACAGGAGAGACCCTAATTAGCCCTGAGAGGGGGATTGGTCACCTAACAAGGTAAACACCTATGAGGAGAGGTCTCTGACATCACCTGCTGGCACTGGCCACTCAGATGCTCCCAGAGTTCCATGACCATGCTGAAAAGAAGATGGCAGAACCCAGGGACACTCTGGAGGAGCTCTGGGCACCACCGCTGTGGTGGTGATGGACAGAGGTGTGGTCACTCCCCTGTCCTTTGTCCAATTTTGCGCCAGAGCAGGGACTGTGGGTCCATAAACAGGTGTAGACTGGATAATGCAAGGAGGACACAATCTGTGCCCTTCAAAGCATTTACAGATGATCTGGGAGGATACCATTCCCATGCATGTAACACCTATTTCCAAAGTGAGAGGGTGTAACACCCCTCTCCTAAAGGAAATGCACTTTTCTGCCCTCCTGGGATTGAGCTGCTCAAGCCCCGGGAGAGCAGAAGCCGGTCTATCAGGTGGCAGCAGCTGGGGCTGCAGTGAAAACCTCGGAAAACTGGTATTGCAAAACTGGCGTTCCATGGTGGAGCCCCCAGGGTTCATGGAATTGGCCCCCCAATACCAGAATCAGTATTGGGGTACAATTCCCAGTTGTTAGACACCTCACATGGCCATATTCAGAGTTACCGTTGTGAAGCTACATATATGTATTGACCTATTTGTACTGCACACTTATAATGGCGTCCCTGAACTTATAAAGTCCAGGAAAATTGGCCTGACAACCTGGGGGCACCTCTGCTAGTACAGGGGTCCCCTCACACACTGGTGCTATGCGCCTAACCTTCAGGGCCTGAAAGTTAGATATATAGGTGACTTAAACGTGACCTGGTGCAGTGAAAATGGCTGTGAAATAGTGCTTCCACTATTTCACTCAGACTGCAGTCGCAGTCCTGAAGAAGTGTTTGTATGGGCTCCTTATGGGTGGCAAAAGAAATGCTGCAGCACCATAAGGATCTCCTGGAACCCCAATGCCATGGGTACCTAGGTACCATATACTAGGGACTTATAAGGGGGGTCGTGTATGCCAACTTGGGGTGAAATACTGGGTTACCAGTATGCAGTGACATATTTTAGAGAGAGAGTGTAAGCACTGGGGTCCTCGTTTGCAGGATTCCATTGACACAGTCAAACACACAGACATCAGGGATAAATTGTGGGTAACATGCCAAACAGATGGTACTTTCCTACAACAGTGTTTTTCTGGTCCCGCTCTGACGTGATCCCTGTCCATGTGCGGAGCTGGGACAGGGTGCTCTGCTGGCATCCAGAGCGTGGCAGCAGCGAGGGCCAGTTGGCGGCTTTTTCCTCTTTACCATGTTTCTGGTGTTTGGTGTAATTGAATCACTTTTTCTGCTGCACTCGGTCTTGCGAGGTGAGATTTGGTTGACATGGTAGCCTGATTTAAACGGAAGCATGGGCGATGCTGAGGCACGTCGTGTTGCTTCCGTGTTATTGGGCTTGCGTTACCAACATTATTCTAAGCATGTGGAAAAGCATCTCCATTCCCAGGTTCCTGCGCAGGATGACACTTAGGAGATCCTTCATATTGCTACGGATGATTTGCATTCCTTAGTTAAGGAGGCAGTTGATGCGGCCTTGTTGAAGAAAGACCTTCCTGCTAAGTGCCAAAGGTTGGATAAGGATATTCTTGATCAAGAGGACTGTAGAGGTCGCTATATCCAGTCTGATCAAGTTAAAGAGGTTTTGTCCCATATTCATGCTCAGTTGGGATTTCCTGCTCAGCAAGTGGCTGAAGTGGAATTTTTGTCGCAGTACAATGCTTCTCCTTCTGACTGTTTGCCCTTTCATGAAGTTGTTCACAATCTCCTGCTTAAGGAATAGAGTGACATTGACAAATCGGCTATTCCTCATTTTATTTCTAGGAGATATCTAATGAAGGGTTTTGAAGATAAGTTCCCTCAGCTCCCTAAAGTTAATATTATTTTGGCTTCTATGTCCTTTTCTTCCGATATGGCTTTGGATATAAAGGTGGAGTCTGCCTTTAAGCGGGCTTATGCTGCCTCTAATTATGGAATCAGCACCAATGCATTTGCTGCGTATGCTAATCTGGCTCTTCTAAAGACTTCCATGCCTTGTTTGATTGTCTCCAGGCTCATGATGATCCTTAGAACATGTTGGCCAATATGGAAGTTTTGTCTCAGTTTTTGCCTGATGCTACATTTGATAGTCTTTGGGCCTCCACTGCTGCAGGACAGCACTCCTTGTGGTTGAACTCCTGGCAGTTGGAATCTGGACAGCATTTCCTCAATTGTGAACTTCCTTTTTTGGGACAGAAGTGATTGGTCTGAATTCAATGATATGGTGGAGAAGGCGGCTGAGGGATAGAAAATCCTGTGTCCTTTCAAACTGGGAGTGGATAAAATGCAAGGGTTTTTCAGACGTGGTGCTTTTCAGTCCATGGAGTGTCGGCCATTTCATGGAAGGACCAGTGGTTGGGGGTTGCCGTCTATATATTATAATAGATCCCGGCCCTCTTCCTCAGATATCTCTTCTAGCCAGTAAGACACGTGACTATATGGCAGTGGGGGTTGTATCAGGGCTTTTCTCCTTCAATAGAAGCAAGTCATCTAGGTACCATATACTGCCTGGGTCCCTTCTGTGGTGGAACTTGGTTATCAGATCCAGTTCAGAGATGTAATTCCGCCCCCTCGGATCCAAGTTATTCATTTTCCAAAGTCTCCAGAACTGTGTCGCAATCTCCAGGTGGGCATGCTTTTATTGAAACAGGCAACTGTTCAAGTTTCGGAGTTGCAGAAGGGTTTGGGATTTTACTCGACTCTGTTTTTGGTCCCAAAACCAGATGGTTCCTTTAGCCCATCCTCAACCTCCAGGCTCTTTCTGCTGGTGGAACATTACAGGATGGTGTCCCTTCCTTCAATCATTCCTTTTCCCATTAAGGGGGATTTCTTGGCCACACAAGATCTTCAGGATGCTTACTTTCACGTCCCAATCCCTGTGGAGAGTCAGCCATTTCTGAGATTCATGGTATTCGTCCTGCACTTTCAGTTTCAGGTCCTCCCTTTCAGCTTGGCCCCTTCGCCAAGAGCGTTCATGAAGGTATTGACCCCTTTTGTTGCTTTCTTGCATTTGCAGGGTGTTGTCCTTTATCTTTATTTGGATGGTTGGTTACTTTCTGCTTCATTTTTTTTTCAAGGCTCAGTGACATGTGAAGTTGGTGCTGGCAGCCCTGCACAACTTTGGCTTCCTGGTGAATCTTCCGAAGTTTCACCTTCCTCCCACCCAGTTGAAGATGTTCATTGACGCTTGTTTGGATACTCGGCTGGGTGCTGCCTTCCTACCGGATAGCAGGATTCTTTCTCTTCAATTGGCAGTGTCAGACTTGTTGACTCGTTCGCGCAGTTCTGCAAGGTGCTGGTTGAGGGTGCAAGGCCTGTTGGCAGCCTCCACTGCTGTGGTCATCTGGGTGTGGTTTCATTTGAAGCCGATTGTGAATCACATCCTCGTTCACTGGGATCCCTGCTCCAAGGACATTTGATTCCTCTTTCAGATCAGGTGACTCATGCCCTGTTCTGGTTGTTGGTCAGGGGCAGTCTGTTGAAGTGTGTCCTTTCCCAGCTTCCACCCACTGTTCTCTTGCCAGCGGATGCAAGCAAGTGGGGTTGAGGTGCAGTTTTGGATCACCTAGAGAGGAGGCCTCCTTGGTCTCCGAGCGAGAGTCGGCAGTCCAAGAATTGGAGAGAACTCATGTCAGTGATGCAGGCCCCCCTTGGTTTTCAGCCTCATCTGCTGGGTCAGTAGTCCAGACAGACAACCAGGTGGCCAAGGCTTACCTCAACAGACAAGGGGGTATGAGGTGTGGGTCCCTAAATCAGGTTGCATCCAAGATTTTTGCATGGTCAGAGACTCATTTTCTCCTTCTGAAAGCGGTGTACATCAGGGGAGAGATGAATTATTGGACGGACAGTATCAGCCCGACCCTTCCGTCCTCTGTGATGTTTCTCCTTGCCCAACCTTTGTAATTTGCCGGAAGTTCGGGGTGCCTTGGCTGTATCTGTTTGTGTCCCCGCACAATGCCCATTGCCCTCAGTTTTGCACTGGGCTTCCTTCTCCTCTGGCCTGGGCGGTGGACGCTCTGTCTGTCCTTTGACCACCAGGGCTTCTTTTTGCTTTTCCTCCGATCCCTCTCCTGCCCCGGGTTCTGCAGAAGATCCGGGGAAACACTATCAGGTGATCCTCATTGCTCCTTACTGGCCTCGCCATCACTGGTTTCTTCTCCTGCTTTCGCTGGCATGGGGCGCTTTCTGGTTCTCCCTCACAGGCCATCTCCCCTTCATCTTCCTGCTCTGTCGGGCTTGTTGGTGTCCCGGTTGCATCTTACGGCCTGGCTCTTGAACAGGTAGATTTGGTTCAATTGGGCTGTTCTTCTCAGGTTGCTTTGGACATTCAGTCTTCCAGGAAGCAGTCTACACTGAAGTCTTATAACAAGCATTGGATTTTTTTTTTCTCCTGGTGCAATTCTCATTCTGTGGATCTTGCTGCTATGGATCCTTTTCGGATCCTGGACTTTTTGAGGGATGGGTTCTTGAAGGGGTTGGCCCCCAGCACTCTTTCTTCCCAATGGGCTGCTATCCTCGCTGTTCGCTCTTTTTCTGGGGACTTGTCTTCCTTGATTCTCCCCTGGTGTTGCGCTTGCTCCGTAGTTTCCAGTTGCAGCGTCCTCCTGTCTTCTGTTGATTCCTTCATGGAATTTATCTATTGTCCTGAGGGGTCTGCAGGGTCCTCCTTTTGAGCCTATGGAAGACGCTGATTTACTTTGGTGGTTTTCCTGTTGGCCATTACTTCGGCCAGGCGTTTGGGTGAATTGGGTGCTCTCATGGCAGTTTTTCCTTACCTGGACTTTTTCCTGGATTGGGTTGAGCTCCAGTTCGATCCTAGGTTTGTTCCTAAAATTTCTTTGTCATTTCATTTTTCTCAGGAGGCGGTTTTGCCTGTTTTTTTTCTGATTCCTCATCATCCCTTCCCTCCTCCTTGGATGTCAGAAGGGCTGTTCTAATTTACTTGGATCGTACTAGTCATTGTCTCAGTCCCTGTTTGTGGTTTCGTCTCCAAGGGTTCCTATGTTTCCACCCAGTCTTTGAGTAGATGGGTCAGGCAGGCTATTGCCCATGCTTCTATTGCTGTGGGGGAATCTCTCCTGATGATATCCAAGGTAGGTCCACTCGGGCTGTTTCCACTTCCTAGATGGAGGCTGGGGGGCTTTCCCTTTTGGAGATTTGCAGGGCTGCCACTTGGTTGTCTCCTCTTACTTTCCTCACTCATCGTCTTTCTGTGTGTGACGATCTTGATGGTCATTTTGGGTCCGCAGTTTTGTCTACTGCTACTAAGTAATTCTGTTTTGCTCATTAAACATGTTTGCTGGTGTCATTTTATTGCATCCGTGTTTTCTTTCTGCTTGGTTAATTCCTCAATTGTTTGGACTAGGACGAGGAGGACCCCATGAGTGGTAATGTTCTGTTACCTACCAGTTATATTCATTACCCCGATTAGGGGTCCTCCTCGTTCCAGTACTCTTCCCTCCCTCCTTCCCTGTTGCACCTTGTCTGCCTCTGCTTGGTAACATACAGGGCGAGGCAGGGGGAGCTGTTTTATTAAAATACAAATAATAATAATATTAATAAAAAAAAATAAAAAAAGGACTTTCAATGTGAATACTGTTGAGTGGAGGGCAAGCCTCAATTGTTTAGACTGGGACGATATTACTGGTAAGTAACTGAACACTTCCTTCAAATGCATTCCATCTCTTCAGTAAATTCCAGACATGTCAAACTAAATGGTATTGTTATAGATGTATCCGATGCTATGGTCCTGGAGATATGTAAACATCACCTTGTTGAAATGTTTCTGGGATTTGTCAATTTCTGGAGAAAAATTGTCAGACTATTTCCACTTCTGCCTTTGACAGATATGGGAATTGACAAATGCTATGTGAGAAAAGATGTGCTTTTATTTCCAAAGGTGTCTTTCATTTCAAATTATAAAGCTACACAATTTACTGTGCAAAGTACGCTTGTTATGTCTGGTTGCTCATGCCAAAATGCTCTCCACCACAGAGAGTAGTTGAAGCCATCTCGTTCCATGGATGCTAATGCACATTGGTCATCCGTGTCTCCTTATTAACACAGCAAGATTATGCTTACCCATGAAACAAGTGGCTAACTAGACACACACACAAGCCATCAGGCTGTAGTCCTAGTGAACCCCAGAGAAAAAGGTGCATAATGATAAGTCTTCTCCATGAAACACTGATTTAGGTAAGTGCATTAAAGTAATTAAATTATGACTGTTTGTAAAGTACAATCAAATGCTCAGTTATAGATAAAAGGCACCTGTGAGAGGTAACCAATAGGCATGGGTAGTGCCTCACAGAAACTTTGCAAGTGAAGACCATGCACTCCAAACCATGCTGTTTTCAGTATTTATTAAACCTATGAGGTGATACCAAGGTCTACAAATGGTTTTAAAGTTACAGACTTCTGAAGAGCAGGCTACATATGTGGAACTTTAAACCTGAGTAAAAACTGGGAACATGCATGTTTTCATGCATAGTTCCAGACATCAATAAGGGAAATACCCAATCACTGTTGTTATGTGTCTACACCTAGTCCGACTCGGCAGCTTATAGGTTAAACCTTTGAAGGAAGGCTTTGATGGTGTGATAATTTAAGAAGTAGAGAGTAAAAATGATTTGTCTAATGCTGCATGTACTTCCAAAGATGTGGTTAAATAGTTTGTACATGATACAGAACTTAGGGATTTATGTACAAAGTCTGTAAATACCAGCTCATAATTTGTAAATGTTAATAGATTACAAACTGGAAAGTATTAATTCTGATATAAAACAGACTCAGTACTAAACAGAGATTCAGTATTTTAAGAATTCTCAAAATATTGAATCATAATTAAGGCATAGGAAGGATTAGTTAAAATAGGAATGCCTCACTTGGCACTAGGTGGTGATCGTATCATTAGCAGAAAGTAGTTTGGACACCATCGAAGGATAGAGTGGAAGGAAGTGATTTCTTAATCAGCCATGTGAAGGAATCCTACAGCATTCACCTCAAAATGTTTGCAAGATGGCAAGCCCAGGGAACGAACTCCAAGAGGGTGAAAACAAAAAATGGCATTTAGTGAAAGAGAAGTGGATATTTTACCAGAATAATGTGTACTACATAATGTCTTCTCTTTGGGACGTTTTGCATGACTTTCCTTGAGTCACAGGAAGAAAAATATTTCTCAGCATTAACCTCTGCACCACTTTGAACTCGGAGAGATAAGTGCTCAAAAATATATTATTCATGTACACTGTAAAATATTTTTAATTATATTACTTGAGTTATATTTTTTATGTAAAGGTGTGAGTAACATACATTTAAAGTGCATTATGGGAATTGTAGTACTGACAATATAACAAATCCAGCATACATATCGTACAGAGGGTGGATCAGAAATACATATACTGGTATAATCTATTGTGAATATTGACAGCGTCATATCTTAGAAGCTTATGTATAAAAAGGATATAGCTGTTGTAAACACTGCAGTTCTATGTTTGCCACTGCAAAAAACAAATTTCTACTGGTCAAATTCCATATAATAAATGGCAAACTGTTTTGCTGTTCAGTAAATAGATTTTGGTAAATAGGAAAAGAAGTGAAGGGGTATTTCCCTTTCCAATCGTATAGTATTTACCAGATATAACAATGGATGTGATCAGAATTCCAGTTGCAAAATATTGTGCCGTTTACCAGTTATAATGATGAGTTGGTAACCCATTCACAGACAGGAGGTCGTCCTGTTAGGACCACTTCCCGTTTGTGATTATTTTTTTTACTCTTTTGGGGAGGCAGTGGTTCACACTCATGTTATTTTAAGGAACATCGTTTATTTTAAAAAGCTTTAAAAATAAACATCAGTTGGTGGTCTCTTGACCCTTGCAGGCACCAATCCCTTTACTTTAAACAATCAGAGGGGATCACAATTTGAAATCTGCATCAACAATATTCATAAGGGAGTTTGAATTGTGATTCCCTCAGAATCACAAATCCAAGATTTCTTACCTTAATACATTTATGAAGTTGTGATTCAGTAAGATTCACAAATCAGGAAACGGAATGTTAGCATGCAAGACACCTAATTTTAAATAATTTAAACAGAGGGAATATCCCATGGAGGCAAAGAAAGACTAGAAACAGAGTAAATATCCCAATGAGGAGGCGAAAGTGAAAAACACCTCAGGACTGTGAATTTGATATTGATGTCACCAGTAAACCAATACACAGTACCTCAAAATTACAACAACACGAACATGCCTAAGAAAGAGTATCTCATTTGTTGTGCCCTGTTTGAAAGCCTATACAATACACTACGGCAAGACAACAGGACCAATTATCATTAACAGTGAAGTGTAGCCAGTTCAGTTAAGTATTACTAGCTGTGGAGCACAATTTAGGATATGTGGAAATGCAACTCTTACTTATGATTCAGTGGCAAGAAAAAGAGCTTTCCATGCCTCGGAGTAATGAAAGTTAGATTTGCAGCATCAGCAATATAAGTCTGTGAAAGTCATTAGCATACAACTAGAGGACAGAGACAAATCTATTCCACTATAATCTTGAAAAGTAGATGACGAAAATACAAAATGAAAATAATAACTGATGCTGTAAGTAATCTCTGGTGTGTAATTCGGAAAGAATCCATTCTACTGATATATATATATATATATATATAAAATTATTTTTTAAGAAGGTCTATGAATCACTTGAACATGCCACAGTATGTAGATATACTGTAAATCCTCAGGTAGATATGATCAACTGTAGTCCCATAGCCTTGTTCAGGGCAACGTCTCTTTATATAATACAACAATTCAATATGTTGCTACTGAGGGTCAAATGAGACCAGCAAAGGCTTTAAGCCTTAGCAATATTCCCATAGAGGAGACAATGTATAACATAAGCTGTGTGCCAGGTAGTGAAAGTTCTGCTATTGGACCATCATCTGAAAGGGACAGTGTAGACTAAGGAAAGGGAACCCGCTGAATAATCACAAGTGATATTTTTTCAAATTTATAATTTTAATTAGAATTGAATATATTAAAAATGTATTTAAGTCTGTGGACCTCGATGAAGGAGAGTTGCCTCAAGCTAAATACCGAAAAAACAGAAGTAATCGGCAACAACCCCTCAGCCTGGGATATCTCATGGTGGCCCACTGCCCTCGGAAGCACTCCGGCCCCCACCGACCACACCCGCAACCTCGGTTTCATCCTGGACTCAGCGCTCTCGATGAACCGGCACAGTCTCCTCCGCCTGTTTCAACACCATGTGCATGTTCCAGGAGATCTTGAAATGGATCCCCACCGAATCCAAAAGAACAGTCACCCAGGCCCTCATCAGCAGCTGCTTGGACTACAGCAACACACTCTTCGCAAGAACCACACCAAGGTACAGAATAGACTACAACGCATCCAGAACTCCTCCGCCCATCTCATCAAGAACTCCCCAAACACAGCCACACCTCTACCCTACTCAGAGACCTGCACAGGCTCCCATTAGACAAGAGAATCACATTCGAACTTCTCACCCTTGCATACCAAGCCCTCCACATCGCTGGACCAAAATACCTCAACCAAAGACTCCATTTCCACACGCCCACCAGGCAACTCTCACCCTCGCAGCTGTCCCATGTCTGCAGAAGGCCACAGCTGGAGGAAGGTCCTTCTCCCACCATGCCGCCAAGACTTGGAACTCCCTTCCTATCCACTTCAGAAGATCTCCCACTTTATTACAATTCAGAAAGGACATCAAAATTTGGCTCTTCCCCTGATACCCTCTGACCTACACTTCTGCCCCCCCAGCACCTTCAGACTCTAACCGGTGAATAGCCGCGTTCTACAAATACATTGATTGTATGATTGATTGATTAAAAAACAAACGTTCATTTTATTTATTCTACTTCTTATAGGATATTTAGCATAAAAAATTATGACAATTTTTGAAGGCCATTGTGTAGTAATATTTGTATTAATAGTTAGTTGCATTTAATAAATACAAATCTCCTAAGGTAAATAATTTTCATTTGTCATTCAAAAGGACTCACAATTTAACATCTGTTATGAATATTGATGAGGCAGGTTGTAAATCACAACTCTCTCCGATGGGCTGGAAAGACTGGGATTCTGGCCTGCAAGGGTCAGCAGGCCAACACCCTTGTACTTGCTGTTATTTTGGTTTTTAAGTTTGAGCATAGCAGCAAGCAAGCGCTGCTTTTCTGACGTGTTGTTTTCTATTTGGGCTTTCAGCCACACCCACATCACTATCTCACTATCGCTCGTTCATTTGCTTGCCCTTCAAAAATCCTTTGTTATAATTGGTAAATACTTTACATTTGTCCCTCCTCGGGCGGTTCGGTTACTGCCTTGGACATTGACTCTGTTACATGGCTAAGTGCACTTTTGCCAATACGTTTGACTGCGAGCGAACTTCTTTTTCCTTTTGTGTCTCTCCTCCACGCTAATGCTCATGGCGGCCGTGGCGCTTTGAATCGGCTGGCTTATGTAAAAATGTATTACTTTTAATTTTTAATTTATGTGGCAAGCAAAGTACGGGTAGGAGTTTACAATGCTAATAGCTCTAACTCGAGCAAATGCGAGACCCATTAAATTGCAAATGCTTGTTTTTATTTTAACCAGTCCCTGTTCCTTAACAAACACAAGTCAGAATTACTGGCTACTCTCAAGAAAATGTAAAATAAGTATTCACTAAGGAGAAAAGGTCCCTTCGGACTGCATCTAATTTGTCAATGGGTTACCAAGTTATTTTTGGAAATGGTAACAAAATCCAATTTTGATTTCAAAATGTTATTACCTATGATACCAACTGAATAAGTAAAAGGGAAAGTTGCTTTCTATTTGTAAAACATTCCTATTCACAGAACCAATTTACCAAATTGTAAAAGTGTGTGCAATTTGGTAAATCTTTTTTCTACATTTAAAAATGGATTTTAGTGCTCAAATATTGCGAATCACATTGTGACTGCTGAACAAGTTATTTACTGTTAGTAAAGCTCTTTTGGATTGATTTTCTATCAAATGCAGAACCCTCACCTTTATATCATTTCCCAGACGCTGGACTGAATCTGGAAGTTTTCATAGCAGTGATCCCTCAAACTGAGAAATACCCACTTGTGGATATGCATGGACTTTGTCCTGTCCTAGAAGTGACAGAGCAGAGTCACATTTAAGCACCACACTTGCAAGCTGACAACGATTTCTTCCTTGACTTTCTGCATCCTCGAACAGGGAGCACAAACAATTAAAGGTAACAGTGTGCAGAACTCCAATTGGGACCCTTCAGGATGGTAAACATGAGGCCAATCCACAGAGCTGGGAGGTGGGTGGATGGTGAGAACTAAGCAGTTTGACAGAGTATCCGCCAGAAACAGCACTACCTGAGGTAAGTAACTTGTTCTTCTGATGGATATTTCAGATTTCTTGCCTTTGAAATGGATACCAAAGAAGTACCTCCTAAAGGTGGAGGGCCTGTAAAGTGGAATCTGACCCAAATATTTTTCTGCAGGATGAAACACATGAAATGCCCTTCCTGCCATTCCTAGCTGTCAAAGCAAAAGTGCTTTGTTAACATGCATTGCTTCCCATGTCTTGGCTTGGTAGATTTCAAGAACAGACACTCTGTATACTAACGCAGTGATAGCTGATTTGCCTCTGGTGGAATGAGCTGCCAGTCCCTAAGGAGAGTACTTCTCGGGCATTGTGTAGCAGACCCTAAATCACAGGAGTATCCACATACACAAAGCCAGTTTCTGCTCTGCCTTAGCTTTCTTTTCCCTGAGAGCCCAACAAAAAGCTAAGTGGCTACCTGAAAGTCTTTGGTGTGATAGATGTAAAAGCTTGAGGCTCTTTTGAAGTCCAGTAAATGGAATCTTTCTTCCTATGGTGAGTAAGAGATTGAGAGGGTGATGGATTGCCCAACATGAAAAGGAGTCATGAATTTTGACAAAAGATACCTCTGGTTCTAAACACAAATTTCACTGGTAATAAAGGTGGTATAAGTGCCTGAAACTAGGGAGCCTGGACCTCACTCATTTGATGACCTGAAGTGATCACAGTGTAGAAGAAAATTTGGAAATTCAGAAGACACAATTAGCAGTAGTGCATTGGTTCAACAGAGGTGTCCATGAGGAATGTCAGAACCAAATTAGGATCCCACAGAGACACCACACACAATTAGGGGGGGGGGGGAATGCATGGTAAACCTTTTTTTAATAATACCTTTTCACAACAGGTGATTTAAAGAAGGACGGTTAGCCCAGCAAATGCTGCTTGCATATGAACATCCCACCGTATACAATCAGGGAGCTGCCCCAATGACCAACTGACTCCAGATGCACAGTCCCTCTTTCACAGGATCCTAAACACCACTCTTTCTTGCTTGTTGCAGTACCACATGGCTGTGGGGTCTGTGAGAACTTGCACCGTCCTTCCCTATTAAATGGCAGGAAGGCCTTCAAGACAAATGGCCTGCAACTCTAAAAGATTGATATGGATCCGAAATCCAGTGGAGACCAGAGCACTCTGATAGGCACCTCTCCCAGCTGACCTCCCCAAACCAGCAATGTTATATCCATCACCACAGTCAGCTCTGAGTGGGGAAGGGAAAGGGATCTGCCACTTGTCAGGAAGCAGTTGAGCAGCGACCAGTGCAGATCTGGTGCTGTCTACTGCAAAACCTGGATGACATCTGACTGGTTTTGTCAGTGATGGATCCACTGAAATACCGGATCACTTGCTAAAGGAAAACACTAATGATATGAGGAGGTTTGCTGACTGCGGTGACCCGCCTTTACAGTTAGTCTTCAATGGAGGTGAAACTTGTATCCTGAATCTTGGAAGATCTGCAGCCACCACTGCCATCACTTTTGTGAACACCCAAGGGTCAATGGTTAGGCCAGAGGGGGGCACATGAAACTGCAGATAATGTGTGCAGGACTGTATGATGGACACATGAAAGCATGTGTTCTGCATATCCAAGGCTACTATCTAGTCATGTTTGTTCTTCTGCATGAAGGAATTGTAAGGATGAAGATCTAAAATAGGATGAAGATTTTTTTCAACACAAGCAAAAAGCAGGAGTGGCAACCTGTCTCTATTTCCAAGGCGGTATCCCTTTTGATGGCCCCTTTGGACAATAGAGCTTGCAACTCTTGCAGTAAGATGGAAAGGTACTCTGCTCATCTGAGAGCTGCTCTGATGTGGCGAGTCAGGAGGAAAGGGAAGGGTATAGGCATATTCATGCTGCACGATGTCGAAGACCCATCTATTAGATGGGGTTGGCTGACTCTCTTGGATAAAATATAAATATCAGATCTTGCCTGGTGGTTGTGTGTTGCTAAGGGCAAACTAAAGTGGCTGGGAGGTTGATGCTAGAAGACAGGGAGATTGGGAACATAGGCTTCCCTGGTGATGTGCATGTTGTCTTCCAGATCCCTGTTCCCAGAGAAAAAAGTGCTGAGTTGGCCACTGTGTGTTGGGAGTCGTTATTGTCTACAGTCCAAACTATAGAGTAGTCTCATAAGGCCCAAAATTGAGGCAGGAAATAGCTGGCATGGGTCAAAGGGCTCAAAGACTGTTCTACGACCACATTTCTTTGAAGTGCTCCATTACAAAATCAGCTTTTTCACCAAAAAGGGTGAATCAGTCAAAAGACACATCTATGAGGGATGCCTGTACATTGTCTGAATAGCCAATGGATCTCATCCATGTGTGGAGAAGAAGAAACAGGCTAGCGGACACTGCTCACCTCAAACATTCAGTAGTACCCTGACCATGACACATTACATATTTATCTGCATCCTGACTACCTTAAATGGTTTGACCGAAGGAGGCTCGAAACATTTCCTGGACCGTTGGGTAGATCTCAATGAACATGCCCTAGATGGTTTGCCTATACCATCTAGAAGGCAACTGGCATTGACCAACCTCAATGTTAGGCTGGCCGAATAGTCCAATTGTTACAAAAATACCTCTATAATTTTTGACTCCCTATCAGGAAGGTCATAAGAATCAATTTAGTATTCAACTTTCTAGTAGAAGTTCTGACCATCAAACTATTGCAAATAGGATGCTTAGTAAGAAAATCAAGGTCAGCAGGTGCCAGTCTTTTTTAAGTCAGGCCACTTGCCTGTTCACTGGATTTAGACCAAGTGCCCATAACTGCATTGGTTTGTGCTTCATTGAATGGTAGTCAGGACTTTGAAGAAGTCAGTCCAGGATGAGAATATTCAGTATGCACATTTGTTTTAGACAACAGAGGGAAGTTGTAGATTCAGAAGCTCTACCGCTCATCTGATGACTACTTCAAAGAAAGCATTCTCTTCTGTTAGCAGCTTGAGGGGGAAAGGCAACATTGTGTTAGAGGAAGTATCATGCTCATTAGCCTCTTGTAAATCCATATACAGACTGTCACCATCATAATGTGGGGACTAATCATCCCTATCATCTCCTTTGTCATCTTCAAGTAATTGGTAAATGGTCAGATTCAGAGCTAAAATGCTTTGGGGGCAACTGATAGCTCAATCAAATTTATGAGACGCAGGATCTAAAATGGAAGTCAGCATCAAAGTTGATGCAGATCCCAAGGTTGGTTCAAGGGGCTCAGGTGCTGCAGAGGATGGATCTGCTGATGGAGACCAGAATCAGGATCACTGCCGATCCTTGAAAACCAAAGGCATGCCACAAGGGGCTGGAAGAGTACCAAACATATGCTGCATAGCCTCACTATCCTTGACTTGCTGTAGCATTACCAATGACCTAGGGAAGTTAGGGCATATCTGATCACCTATTAGTTGACGTACAGCTTTGTTTCATGGTACAATATGGCCTTCAGGTGAATGGAGACATATCGATAACACAGCTTAAATCCTTTCACTGAGATCAAACACCGGAGGCACACCTCATGCTGGTGTGTCACTAACATCTGCTTGCAACAGCAATGGAATGGTTTGGTCACGGTTTGGTTTCATCTAAGGTGTCTTAGGTAGGGACATTGCTCCCTTGCACACAGGAATTCAGTTTAGAACTAATTGTCAACTGACAAAAAAAGAGTAGAGAGCAGCGTTCTAGATCCATGTTCAAAGGATCAAAACAAAGGAACTGATGTTGGCAAGCAGGGATGATGGTTATATGTGGCTCTGCTTTAGCAGTGGAACAAAATCAACACAGTCACATGATGCCACCTGGTGGTATGAAAGAGCACTGCTATGAAAGCTTTTACATCCAGTCTGACAGCTGGGGAATATCCCAAACATAATGTATCAGATTTTAAAAGTATCTATCAGAAAATTATGGTCCAGATTTAAGACGGTCTAGTGACATTCTAACGAAATATTAGCACTATTTTTTTTAACGAACGTGGCGTTAGATGGCCAAAAATGCAGCACCATATTTACAAAGGGGCGCAGTGCACGCATGGCACCACTTTGTAACCCTTTGTGCTACATTAAGCCTGTGCCAGGCATAATGAATGCAAAGGGGGCGTTTCCCTGTTAGGGGGGGCTGAATAAATGGTGTAAAGAAAGAGATTTCTATGCATCATTTGTTTCGCCACCTTTAACGCCTGATCTGAGCAGTTGTTAAAAGGAGGCTTCCATTGGTTACAATGGGTCTCTGGGTGCTTTGCAGAATTAGCGTCAACATTTTTTATGCTAATCGTGCAAAGCGTTGAACTAGTGTAAATACTTCTGAAGCTAGTTCCCTAACTACTGCTATGGTGTGCCATATATTAAATATGGTGCACACATAGGGGGGTGTTAAGGGGCACAAGAAAAGTGGTGCTGCATTATGTGCAGCACCACTTTCATAAATATGCCCCTATTTTTTAAATCTAGCCAACTGTTTAGCCGCTGTCCCTTTCCATGATGTCACTTTACTACTGTTAACCTAGCTGTATGTTTCTTTCCTTGTGGTACGGAGCATGTTTTATTAATATAAACAAGGCTTTTAAGGGATAGCTGGGATTCCTTTTTTTTCACAAAAATGCCACTCTTCTCAATCTGGGAATATTTCAGTACTTGCACATTAATACCAACTTCTTCAACTTGGTGATAAAGTGCATGTGCGAAATGCACATTGTTGGCCCTGGCCCTTTTAGACAGGTTATCCCCAAACGTTGTGCCTACCTACTCCTATTTTTTCTGACCTCTTGTTGTTGGTTTTAGGACTCTGAGCACTTTATCACTGCTGATCAGTACTAAAGTGCAGGTGCTCTCTGTAGGAGGCTGGCCTGGCTTGTAGTGGGCACCAAAGGTACTTACACCTTGTGCCAGGTCCAGTTATCCCTTATTAGTAGAATAGAGGTGTTTCTACCAGCTTAGGCTGATAAAAGGTAGCTATGGCAAAGCAGCTTAGGCTGAACTAGGAGACGTGCAAAGCTCCTACTATACCACTTATATCATATGTACAATATCGTAAGAAAACACAATACACAGAGTTACTAAAAATAAAAGTACTTTATTTTTATGACAATATTCCACAAGTATCTCAGTGAGTACCCTCAGTAAGAAGGTAAGTAATATACACAAGCTATATGTACACAAACCCAAAACAGGTAAGTAAGAGTCAGAAAAGTAATGCAAACAGTGTAGAATTACAATAGGTTGCAATAGGCAAACATAGGTCTAGGGGCAACAAAAACCATATACTCCAAAAGTGGAATGCGAATCACGAATGGACACCAGACCTATGGAAGCTTGTAGAGGGTCGCTGGGACTGTAAGAAAACAGTCAGGGTGTCCAAGATACCCCACCCCAAGACCCTCAAAAGTAGGAGTAAAGTACACCTACGACCCCAAAAGAGCACAATAGTCGTCATAGGGGGATTCTGCAAGAACAACAAACACCAGCAGTGCACTGAAAATGGATTCCTGGACCTGAGGACCTGCAAAATAAGGGGACCAAGTCCAATAGTCGCGACAGTGTCCAGGTGGGGCAGGAGCCCAGGGTGAAGGTGCAAGGAAGCTGCCTCTGGATTAAAGAAGCTTGGAATTCTGCAAGAACGAAGAGGACTAGGAACTTCTCCTTTGGATGGAAGATGTCCCACATTGCGATGAAGGTTGCAGAAGTGTTCCTACGCAGAAATACCGCAAACAAGCCTTGCTAGCTGCAAGGGTCACGGAAGAGATTTCTGGGTGCTTCTGAAGACCAGGAAGGACCAGGATGTTGCCCCTTGGAGGAGGAGACAGAGGGGGTCCTCAGCAACTCAGAGAGCCCTCACAGAAGCAGGCAGCACCCGCAGAAGTACCTGAACAGGCACTTGGAAGATTTGTGAACCAGAGTCCACGCAGAGTTACAAATGAGGGTCCCACGACATCGGAGGCCAACTCCGCGGGTTGAGCACTGCAGGACGGAGTGCTGGGGACCAAGGCCAGGCTGTGGTGGAAGGAAATCCTGGAAGTGTGCACAGAAGCAAATCACACAGTACACAATTTTGCAGTCTAGTGTGGGGAGGCAAGGACTTACCTCCACCAAACTTCGACTGAAGGATCACTGGACTGTGGGAGTCACTTGGATAGAGTTCCTGTGTTCCAGGGACCACGCTCGTCAGAATGAGAGGGGACCCAGAGGACCGGTGATGCAGTCTTTTGGTGCCTGCGTTAGCCGGGGGAAGATACCGTTGACCCACTGTAGATTTCCTCTTGGCTTCTGGTGCAGGGTGAAGGCAGGCGACCCCCAGAGCATGCACCATCAGGAAACAGTCCAGAAAGCCGGCAGGATGAGGCGCTACAATGTTGCTGGTAGTCGTCTTGCTACTTTGTTGCGGTTTTGCAGGCGTCCTGGAGTAGTCAGCGGTCGATCCTTGGTAGAAGTCGAAGAGGGAGATGCAGAGGAACTCTGGTGAGCTCTTCCATTTGTTATCTGAAGAATTCCCCAGATCAGAGACCCTAAATAGCCAGAAAAGGAGGTTTGGCTACCAAGAAAGGAGGATTGGCTACCAAGAAAGGTAAGAACCTATCAGAGGAGTCCAGTGTGCCCCCAAAACCTCTGTTTCCAAGATGGAAGAGGTCTGGGACACACTGGAGGAGCTCTGGGCACCTCCCCTGGAAGGTACTGGTCAGGGGAGTAGTCACTCCCCTTTCCTTTGTCCAGTTTTGCGCTGTAGCGTGGCTGGGGAATCCCTGAACTGGTGTAGACTGGCTTATGCAGAGATGGACACCATCTGTGCCCATCAAAGCATTTCCAGAGGCTGCTGGAGGCTACTCCTCCCCAGCCCTTCACACCTATTTCCAAATGGAGAGGGTGTAACACCCTCTCTCAGAGGAAATCCTTTGTCAGGGCTGTCTGGACCCCAGGAGGGCAGAATCCCGTCTGAGGGTTTGGCAGCAGCAGCAGCTGCAGTGGAAACCCCGGAAAGGCAGTTTGGCAGTACCCGGGTTCTGAGCTAGAGACCCGGGGATCATGGAATTGTACCCCCAATACCAGAATGGTATTGGGGTGACAATTCCATGATCTTAGACATGCTACATGACCAAGTTCAGAGTTACCATTGTGACGCTATACATAGGTAATGACCTATGTATAGTGCACGTGTGTAATGGTGTCCCCGCACTCACAAAGTCTGGGGAATTTGCCCTGAACGATGTGGGGGCACCTTGGCTAGTGCCAGGGTGCCCACACACTAAGTAACTTGGCACCCAACCTTCACCAGGTGAAGGTTAGACATATAGGTGACTTATAAGTTACTTATGTGCAGTGTAAAATGGCTGTGAAATAACGTGAACGTTATTTCACTCAGGCTGCAGTGGCAGGCCTGTGTAAGAATTGTCAGAGCTCCCTATGGGTGGCAAAAGAAATTCTGCAGCCCATAAGGATCTCCTGGAACCCCAATGCCCTGGGTACCGAAGTCCCATATACAAGGGAATTATATGGGTGTACCAGTGTGCCAATGAGAATTGGTAAATATAGTCACTAGCCTGCAGTGACAAATTTAGAAAGCAGAGAGAGCATAAACACTGAGGTTCTGGTTAGCAGAGCCTCAGTGATACAGTCAGGCACCACACAGGGAACACATATAGACTACAACCTTATGAGCACTGGGGTCCTGGCTAGCAGGATCCCAGTGACACATAAAAAACACATTGACAACATAGGGTTTTCACTATGAGCACTGGGCCCTGGCTAGCAGGATCCCAGTGAGACAGTGAAAACACCCTGACACATCATCACAAACAGGCCAAAAGTGGGGGCAACAAGGCTAGAAAGGGGCTACCTTCCTATACTCTCCCTTCTAAAGTTGTTATGATTGGCTAACACCTAATTGGCACATTTAATTTACCTGTAAGTCCCTTGTACAGGCCTGTTAATTAAATGCTATTTGTGGGCCTGCAGCGCAGCTTGTGCCACCCACAGAAATAGCCATTCAAACCTGTCTCAGGACTGCTAACGCAGGGTCTGCATGCACAGTTTACTGCGACAGGGACCTGGCATCTAAATGTAATTGCCAGGCCTGGAACACCCCTTTTCCTACATGTAAGTCACCCCTAAAGTATGCCCTAGCTCGTCCTATGGGCAGGGTGCTATGTATGTAAGAGGCAGGACATGTGTCTGGTTGTGTTGCCTGTCCTGGTAGTGAAAAGCAACCTATTTAGTTTCTCACTGCTGTGGGTGCTGCCTTGCTCATTGGATTGCTTTGGAAATTCCCTGCCTTATGCCTAGGTTTTATTGTCTGATCTATGAGGGATAACGTAGGGATGTTTGGTATGTTCTTATTACCATTATAGAAATGCAAATTCTAGAAAGTGAGCATTTCTCAGTGCTTATAACCCTGGTCTTTTGCAGCTTGACTCCAATCCACATCCGGGGCAGAGTGACAGCTGAGCTTTGTGCATACTTTTCAGACAGCCTGTACATGGGGAGGGTGGAGGTGTCGCAGAGGTGTATCTGCGTATTGAATGGTCTTCCTGGGCAGAGAGAAGGAGAAGTGGGGCACAACTGCATTTGTAAAAGCTGTGCCTTAGTATCACATAAAGGGCTCATTTACCCCCAACTGATGTCTGGAACCTGTGCTGGAGGAGAGAGGCGACACTACCATAGCCAGTTGGAACTGGTTGGAACCTCTTTTCCCCCTCTTTGTAAAAGTTGTGCAAAACTGAGTATAAGTACAAGGGTTTCTCCATGTTTAGAGAGACACTTTTGGACTACTAACTTGAATACAGAATGCTGCTGGAGGGACTCTCCAGGAACCGCCTAGACTCCTGCTGTTGTGCTGACCTGTGACCTGCTGGGTCACTAGGAGGAACTGTCACTGACTGCAACCCCTTGTGCTGGCCTGTTTTCTGGGCCCTACTGTGGTATATAATCAATTGTAAAGTCAATGTAGATTGTACTCTTTGCTCTGCTCTCAGGCTGATGTCATAGTCTGACATCATGTAGAATATGGAATGTTAGAAAGGTTTGAGGAGAGCAGAGCTGAGAGGAGAAGAGTGTAGTTGGCTGTGGATGGGATGCTCTAATAAAGGACCAGATTTCATACCTTTTGATCTAAGTTTCATCTTTACAACACCTACCACCCTGTGCTTCCTTCGATTGTCTCCAGGGGCTGGGTGCTGAGGTCCCTGTTCCCCTGCACCTTTTTCACTGCACTGAAGGGTTGCAGTAAGAGCGCTTTGCTTGAGGAGCAGAAGTACGTCCTGAGCGCTGCACTCTTACTCGACCTCCGGTGTTGGAGCGTAACATGTGAGGGGAGCTATGTTTTATTTGTTTTCGTGTTTTTTGAGCACTTTCTGACATCTCCCCCTGTGGCAGTTATCACCGTCACAACTCGGGCGGGGTGCCAGGAGTGAGCCATCCAAAACCTGCTTCGCGAGGTCCCCCTGGGGCTCAGACAAAAGAAGGATGGAGCGATCATGCTCCGTGTGGTGCCCCTAGGGCAAGGAGCAGTGAGGAAGGTGCCCCCAGGGCACAGGCAGGAACCCACTCCAGGTGCCTTCACTGCCATGACTCGAGGGAGGAAAATCACCACTGTGACCCTTGAGGAGGTTAGTGGAACCAGGTGTCAGACCAGAGGGCCCAGAAGAGCTCTCCCTGTGCTCCCCGAGGACTGGTCACAGGCCCCATCTACCATCAGGGAAGGAGACGAGGCCACAGAGGCCTCCCCCATTCCCCAAAGAGGCGACCAGTCCCATCAGCCTTCCATCCACCAACCACAGTAGGTAGGCGAGGGGCTGGGTAGGAGCACAGGGCTGTGGGCCCCCAGAGCCAGGAGGCTCAGTAGTAATACGTAGTTCCCCTGATTAGGGAGCTGGTTTTCCGCAGCAGCATGGCGAGGAGTGGGGGAGCTGCCCCATGACTTGGGTAGTGTTGGGCCCGGCACAGGAGACCCAGGGAGACCTCCCGGTGGGCTAGGGGATCACGTATGCCCCTCCCAGGGGTGCTTAGAGCGGCACAGAGGCACTACAACCCTTGTGCAGAAAAGGGGAAGAAGGAATCATAGCCCCTTCGGCCTGCAATACACCTACCTGGCAGGATGGAGTGGTGATCTGTGCATTACACTACTGGGCCTAACATATGTCCATGGGGACTGTGTCTCATGAGGAGGTTGTGGCCTCCATGCTTCCTACAAGGGGCATTCTTTTGTGTGATGTATTACAGTATATTAGTGTCATGAGCTTTTAGACTGCGTCATGTTGTGCACATTCATGATTGTGCTTTTGCTGTTGTGATAATGTGCCTTACTATGACCGTATGCATTTCTGGTGATATGTGTTTGTTGGAAAATGGCTTATTGGTAAGGGAAGGTAAGTACCTACACTTAGCAATAGGCCACTAACCTCCACTTAGGTCCAGTCAGGTCTCAGTAAATTAAACCTAGCTCAACTCTTGGTAGCTAAGCAACGAGCGACAAGGCTTAACTTAGGAGATAAAGCGTAAAGCATTGAAATATCACAAAACAGTAATTAAATAAAATACAGGAAACAGTTTAAAAATCCAAAATCAATTTATAAAAATAGCAATTATATTTAGCTTTAAAATGACACCAAAGGGAATAAAATCAGATAAGGGGAACGGGAGATATTACTTTTTAAAGAATTATTGCTTTCTAGCGCATAGAAACAAAAAGCGCCAATCTGATCATCTGGTCACACTTCGACCGGGACAAAGTCAAAGTTTAAGGCCGACCGCGAAGGAGCCGGGCTCGGCTACAGCCTGCGGGAGGCCTCGGTCAAAAGTTTACCTTAGGACTTAGTTGTTTTTCTGGAGATTTTCTTCACCTGGACGGACGTGTCAATCCAATCCGACCTCCTAAAACTCTTCCCCGGATACGCGTCGCGGGAGCCCTCGGTGGAGATTTTTACCTTCGGACATAGTTGTTTTTTCGAGGTGAAAATCCTTCGACCGGGGCAAACCTGAATCTTGATGCAATGTCCTTGGAGCCCTCCACGGATACGCTGGCTGGGAGGTCCCGGTCAACTTCCTACATTCGGACTCAGTCTCTTTTTTTGAGATTTTCTACACTGGGACGAACCTGCAAGTCAGGACGGTACGCGGTTGAGGCAAGCTGGCTAGAGTTGCCGTGGCGGGTCGGTCCCTCTATAGAGCTTTTTTTCAAAAGTTCCCCAAACTTCTTCAAATTTCTGGATCTTCTTCCAGATTTTCTTTTCAGGTTCTTTTGAGGTCCACAGCTCACCCTAAGGTTCCAGAAGCTCTGAGATGCTCCTTGAGGATGCAGACTACAACTCCCAGAATGCACCTGGCACAAACTCCTTTTTGGCCACTTGACAGTGGTCAGCTGGTTGGTTTCTTCAGGAGTTGGTGTAGGGGACTCTGGTTAGCAAATGTTTCTCCTGTAGAAAACAGGGAGTCCCTCCTTGAACCAGTTGAAGTCAGGCAAAGTCCTTCTTGTGGTGAAGCACAAGTGTGTAGCTGGTGCAGTCCTCCAGAGGGCAGTGTCCAGGTGCAGGTCAGGGGTCCAGCAGGGATGTCCCTCTTCTTCTGTAGTTCTTCCTGGTAGGGATCTGGTAGGGAACTTAGGTGTGGGTGCAGGTCTGACAGTTTTATCCTTGCTCCTGGGTGATAAACAGGGGGTCCTGGTTCCCTTATCAGGAGCAGGGTCCTTCCCCCTGTGATGACCACTTGCTGGGAAGTGTGGCAAAAATCAATACAAGGAAGCAACATTCCTCAAAAATCTGTCATGGCTCAAAGTGATTTTTGGAGGTTACATCTGGCTGAGCCCACCCACTGGTGTGGCTAAAAATCCTAAGCACACCCATCTCCTGCCCTCGCCTAATCTAATCAAGGGGGCACCTCATTGTCTGGGTTTGCAGGATGTGAGGGTGTTGCTGGGTTGCTCCAAATATCCTTCTCTGCCTTTGAAGACCAGTTTGGCAGCCCTCCCCCTTCCTGCTTCCCCATCTACTGGGGGGAGATCTCCTCCCCCAGGCACATCTCTTTCTGTGGAGCCAGGCCACTTCCCACCTCGTCAAGGCAGCCTGGCCAGGCTGCCAGAGGCTGGCCAATCAGAGCACAGCAGCAAAAACACTGCAGGTCTGAAGTTGGCAACTTTTCAGGTAAAGTTTAAAACTCTTTACCTGAACAAGTTATATTAAATCCCACAACTGGAAGTTGTGGGATTTATTATAACAGTTAATTTGCTACCAAACGTCTGGTATCTGTTATTTAAGGGGATTTTTTAAATTAAAATAAAGTCTCCCCATTCTAGCCTATGGAGGCCATTCACTACAATGAGGGAAAAACGAATTTGGCTGTTTTACCTCACCAGGGCTTATAAAACTATTTTTATAAGGTCCTGCTCATAGTTACATGGCACCCAGCTCTAGGGGCACATAGGGCACACCTTAGGGGTGACATATGTAAAAATAAGGTAGTTTAAGACTTTGGAACTACTTTTACTTCCAAAGTCGAATTTGCATGTAACTTTAATTTAAAAGCAGCCAGGAATGCAGGCTTGCCTTTAAAATGACACTGGGCACCTCAGCAGTGCACCTATGGGTGCACTACGTATGCGGGGGTCCCTAAACCTACATGCCCTACCATATACTAGGGACTTATAAGTAGGTTGACTTAGCCAATTATAATTAGCCTAATTTCCATACTGATGTTACACAGAGCACAGGCCCTGGGACTGGTTAGCAGTACCCATGGCACCATCAGAGTCAGGAAAACACCAACAAAAAGTGGAAGATGGGGACAAAAAGTTAGGGGGCCTCTGCAATCAGCCTTGTTCTCTCACAGTGTTTTATCATGATGTGTGAATTTTTTGAAATGTGTATCTGACTACTGCTTATTTTGCAGGATAACCAGTAACCTATGTGTGGTATGTGACTACTACTGGCTTTCGCAGAGTAATAATACTGTGTAATGTTCTGACAACTGCTTGGGTAGCAGGGTAGTACTGTCATGTTGTGTTTGGTCGACTAATGTTGTGTACAATACAGTTTATTTTCATACAACTTGGTGTTGTGTTTCCTTTGTGGTGGGGATAGTGAGTCACGTGTGTTGTGTGTATTGTGCAATCGCTTTACACATTGCCTCTGGGATAAGCCTGACTGCTTGTGCCAAGCTACCAAGGGGGTGACCAGGAGTTATCTTGGGTGTGTAATTTCCTCGCCATGACTAGAGTGGGTGGGTTCTGACTGGCTTAGGTGCATGCCATAAACCATCCAGAAACTCCATTTCTAGCACTCATTATGCAACTGTTGACAAATTGCAAATCCTTTGTAAATACAAATACCAATTGTTTAACAGCAAATGACTAATATGGAATTACAATTCAGAGTTGGCACAATAACATTTCACAATTTTCCGGAGTCACAAAAAAAGATCATCTATAAGCCATTGCCCATAGCAAAAGCCCGTTTTTATGGTAACTAACCAGATTGTAACTGCTTAACAAATTTCTAAAATGGCATACACCAGGCTAACCTTACTTCCACCTAAAGTGCCAGACAACAGTGAGGAGAGGACTCACTTCTTTTAGTTATTTTTCCATGGAACCTTTTTGCTCTACAGGCGATCACAATGAGTCAATAAAATATGTGTATGCTTTGGACATTTCCCAGAGGCAGAGCATGTGTAGAAAGATGTTTATATTGTGATTGTTTACACACTAGGATGTCAAAGCAAATTTAGTGATGGTGTTCTGAGCAGTGCTCTGCTGTAGGTGCATTAACCATAGTATTACAAACTGACATATTTAATGACAAAGAACAGTAAACCATTTTAATCTAATTTCCTTGACAGAAAAGAGTACTGTAATGCTTAGGTGAAATGCCCTTAAGGTTTTTCTTAGCACTTAGAGACGTTTTGAATTAATACATTCTCTGTGTCATTCACTTAGCAAGCAGGAAGTGGATAGCACCTTTGAAAGGCTGTTCCCAGTCCTTCTGAACTGGTGAAATGGTTTCCACAACTGCAAACACAACAAATCAGTATTATTGGTGCATTGACAATGCTAAACTAACTAGTTCACACAGTCAGACAACAGCAAGGCAAATTCTTGTTGTAGTTGTGTCTTCCAGAATCCATGCTAACTAATAGTGTAAACAAGAGGGTCACTAAACCTTATGTACACTTTGAAGACATCCTAGACATAGAGCATGAATAGAACAATGTTCATAATGTGAGTTCTTACAAACTAGGAAGTCTACACATTTGTTGATTGTGTTCTAAGGCATAATAATGCTGATTTAAACTGGCAGTACAGCAGATCTTTGCTGCACATATGTTAACCATGGAGCTACAAATGTCTACACATATATTTGCAGGTATTGGATAAATATTGCTACATTATACTGCATGTACGATCAATAGTGTAACCAATGTAGAACATCAAACTCTACAAGGAGGGTTTTTTAATGTGTGATTGTTTTGCATGTGCAAATAGTTCATTATTATTGCTCTGACTCCTGCTGTGTAAAATTAAGCAACAATAAAAAAAATATTTAAACTAAGATTAAGTTGAGCATTTTTCTTTGTCGTAGTATTTGTATTTCTTTTCTAAAATATATTTTTTTCTGTTGGCCATAAAGTAGTTAAATAAGTTATGTATTATGTAGCACTGCCACATGTTCAGTCACCATCAGGAGTGCACCTTCTGGAATTTGATGAAAACAAAGTTAATTGAGACATTTCATGCCTAAAAGAATTTATTAGATTAAAACATTTGTGTACTACTAATTTAGGTCAATACCCTATAATTCAAAACATACAATCTTTAACAAACAGAATTGACTAGAATGGTACGCCAATAAAAATGCACACACTTTTCTGAGGGATTGAGTATTACAAAACAAAAGGAAAAGCAGGTCTAGTAAACTTTGTTGGAGCTCAATTCACTAACTTATCTGAATGTAATTATTATTGTAAAATAATTGTATTTATATCTTTCAGTTAATACCAGAATTGAATAGTATCTACAGAACTATGGTAAGTCTATATGCATATCTTTGTCAACTTTACTAAGTGAAGTCTAGAAAAATAACAATTATTGGCAAATCCAATAGGGCTCCTTTGGGACATATTGGCTTTGCCAGTGCCTCATAGCCACACTGTAAATCATCCTCAATGCAGTACAGCATGGCCAATAATGGAAAAAGCCTATTGTGTCATCTTGTAGATGTGTAGACTATGCATACCTGGATGTCTAAAATGAAACAGAAGCAAAATTGGATGAGGAAAGCAAAACTATCAGAGGTGTTCAAGCAGCACAGGGGACCAGTTGTAGCTGAAGCAACATGGGTACTAGAAGCAATGTGGAGGGTTCTGATGGGTGTGGAAGGAACATGAGGCACCAGGGGAGCAAATGGGCGAGAGGGAGCGCAATGCAGAGCAAGGAGGATGGGGTAGAAAAACAAAGGGGTGGGAGAGAGAGAGAGACAAGTGCACCTGGGGGCAGGTAAAGGCACATGGGCAAAAAGGGAAATATGGGCAGGTCTCAGTAGGCAGGAATACATGTACTGGGGAACACATCATTTTTGCCAAAGGACAAACAATAACACCTGGTCACTTTATATTGTTCCTTAAAAATAAATTCAGTTGGGTCAAATGTAATGACACATCTTGCATTTAAGGACAGGTTGCTAACTATGGGCCTGATTTAGTTTTTGGAGTACGGGCTATTCTGTCACAACTGTGACGAATATCCCATCTGCCATATTACTGTCTCTATGGACTATAATGGGATCTTAAGGCGGTGCACTGGATATCCGTCACATTTGTGATTGGAGTAATACCTTCCCCCGAACTCTAAATCAGGCTTTAAATTAAGAAATGTCTATCAGATATTTCTGGAGCCAAAGTTTTAGATAATTCAGAAAAGTTCAGCATTTATTGGTATACAGAGATGTCGACTTTCCTATACATTGACTCTCTGTTGTCATTCAGCCATTGGGTAACAAACAATATAGGCCAGTAGATTAATTTTGTGTTCTATTAGCAAAAATATATAATTCTGAACAAATTGAAAATATAAAAAAAAATATGAGTTCACAACAATAATGCCCTTCATCTCACTGAACAGTGCGGACATCTTTGTGTGAAAGTATGCTTTTCATGTATTTCAAAAAATCCCTCTTCAAATTTAAAATTTACAGTTGTTCAGTGTTTTTGCTTTTTTTAATTTCCCCATGCCTCCATGAATGAAATGAGTTTGTTTGCAACAGATACAGTGCAGATGATCAACCTTAATTACATGATCATATTAAATATTTGTAGACAAAAGGCAGTATCTGAGAAAATGTATGTGAATCCATAATTTCCTTGTAGACTATTAATAGAAATAATTGTTCTATGCGTGATCATAAGAACAACACATAATTTAATGTTTATAAAGGTTTTACATGTTACATTGTTATATACTGCATGATCTATTTTCAATAAGAAATACTTTTCTTTCACTTCTCTTTATATATGACAGTGTTAGCAGAAAATGTCAATGTAATGGTCTGATCTCTCCATAGGACAAACTTTACGAACAACCAAAGTGCATATGCTTTGGTGGTTACAGAACCTCGAATCAGAACAAAGGCTACAACCTCCAATCAACTCCATTGGTAATTCATTAAAAAATCATATCCAATATTATTGTCTTTAAATTCACTTTTAATAGCAAAAACTATCAATTAAGACCTACATTAGAACATTAACTTTAGAAGTATAAATCCATCATCATAATCATCTCTGTTGTTATGGCACATTAGTAGGAAAAATTGCCATAGAGAAGGTCTTTAGAAATTCATTTATGTTCACTTATTGAATTAAGGAGAATGTGATCCCCTGGAGCATTGAAGCTCAAGCTTAGCAAACATATATTCAGGAGCACACGCAGAGAACTGAACATACACATGACCACTGACTCAATCTTAGTTTAATAAATTTTAATGGCGAAAAAGGCACAGTGCCATACCCAGATTCATATCTGGGACAGGTAGCAACATGTCACAACTCACCCAGACACTCAAGAGCACAGTCAGAAACCAAGACACGCATAGGGCAATTAACTCAGTGACAGCCCAAAAGAGGCAAAGAGTGTATGACATAGAGTCACACCCAGACAAGTGTCTGTATACTGCCATTCACACAGACATTACGAGGCATAATCAAGGGCCTGTGCAAGCACATTGTTACTTACTCTGTGATTGTATAATGGAAGGGAAGGCAGTAAGACGTAGGCAAAGCTACACTCAGAGACTTGTTTCACCTATCTACTACTCACCCAGACACTCAAGGGCACACTCAGAGACCTGAACAAGTGCATTATCACTAATTATTTGGCAGTCCAGTAAAGACAAGGGCTCTCTGATGTAGACATGTCATGTCGTGGGATATTTTTCAGCAGAAAGTAATTCTGCCAAACACTCATAAACAGGAACAAGCTCGCTGTCAATGGTTTCATGACTCTCCAAAGGGTGCCAATGCATTGTGACATAGAGGAATACCTAGGGACTTGTGTTACCACACCAAAAAAAGACACTCAAGGACACATTTATAGATCTGAACAACAACAGCTTCACAAACTTCCACCACCACTGCCCGCATCCAAAGGCTGTGTGCTATGAAGGTTGGGAGCTTGCAGCTGGTCAGTTATAGGGCTAATCCCTCTGACCTGTCCCTAGTGCACATACTCAAATGCCATGCCCAGTTTGGGTCAGCCTTTTGCAAAAGTGGTGCAGGGGCCAGGCTTTGCATTACCAATTACACATGGACATAGGCTGAGTGCATCAAGGACTGTCAGATGGTATTGGGTTGGTTGAATGGTCTGGATGAAGACAAAGACCTTCTGGAAACCTACACAGTAAAATCCCTCTTGCTTGCTTATTTTCATGCAATCTGTCACTGACTGTATGATACACTGTTTCACTTACATATCTCTCCTGTATGCATAACTTGGGCGCATTCTCACAGGAATCACTGGCATATAACCAAAATGTTTTGAACCACAGAATTTGGTTAAAAAATAAATCATATTTTAGTTTTTTTTTTTTTCGTTTTTATATTTTAATCTGTTTTTTTCATTCTAGGGCACAAAAAAGAAACAAATAAATTTACAAATGAAACAGTGGAACAGGAAATTGTATTACTATATATATATATATATATATATATATATATATATATATATATATATATTGGGTAATTTTAAGTCAGCATTCCTCTTAAAAATTTGTTTCTTTAGATAAATATGACTATAACTGTTGAATTTCTATTGTTTTGTGCATGCAAAATCTGAACCTTGTTCTAACCTTTTGGTGTATACATATATATAATTCACTTAAAAAAACAATGGTCACAGGGACGTTATAGCTAAGCTCTCATTTTAAATGTACAAAACAATAGAAATTCACCTGTTATACTTAGAGTAACCTCAAGTAACTATAACTTGTGCGCTAAGGTAAGTATAACGCATGCCCTTGCCATGCACTACTAATTACCCCACAAATAACAGCACTCATGACATCTTTTGATAACAACATTGATAATGACACTGTTACATCTGCAGTAACAAATTTTGATAACATAACTATGCATGACGGGTCGAGAGTTATAGTTACCCTAGGACACGAGTTATAGTTACTTGAAATAACCCTAACTATAACAGATTAATTCCTATGGTTTTGTACAATTTAAATGTGAGTCTAACTATGACATCCCTATACCCTTTGGCTTTTTATTTGATTATTTATGTTTTTTTTCAAATTCAATTTCCTAAATATAACGTCCCTGTAACCTTTGTTTTTTTCTGTGAATTTCTATATTTTTTTTTCATAGGGTGGCCTGGGCCCTGTGGCCTACCCCTATAACCACCCAACCCCTAAAATTAACCAATTCTGTGCTGCACACAGCCTTTGGCCTTGTGCAGCACGAGTTGTTCATAGGGCCTGGTGTGTGGCCAGGCCCTGAGGCCAACCCCTATAGCCACCTAAACCCACACAGCACATGGCATTCAGACGTGCGCAGCAGGGGTTGGCTGCAGGGCCTGAACTGGCGACAGGCCATGCGGCCAACCACTTAAACCAGCCAGACAGGCCCCCTCCCTAGGCCAGTCTCTGCTCTGTGAACCCCATCCCCCAGGGTACAGCCTAAAGTTTGTTTTGAGGAGGGGGCCGTATGCACCCCCTCCCCAGGCCGATCTTGGCCTCAGGAAGCCCACTCCCCGAGGCCCAGTGTAAATTTCAGTTTTTGGGGGTGTGGGGGCCGTACTCCCCCACCCCAGCCAATTTTTGAACCCAGAAACACCATCCACTGGGGTTTGTACATCAATCATACGTGCCCTCCAGGTGGGACAGTGGGGGGAGCCTCAAGGCCCCTGCGGCCCCAGCCAGCTCCCCACCTCCTGTGGGAGCCAGCATTGCTTTGCACCCAGGAAGCTGGAAAACATGCAGCTCCCTGTCTGCAAAATAAATTGTTTGACAGCCCTCACTTACTCAGATAAGTTGTTTGCTGCAACTGTCAAAGCTGCCGCCAAGTCAGAGCAAACAGCTATTTCCCCAGCGTGGGCACCTCAGTACATAGCAGGAACCGGCCCTTGGGTGTGGGGGTCCCAGACCCACTTTGCACTGGGGAGGTGGTGGTCTGTCCGCCTCTCCCACTCAAATAAAGCATTTTACACAAGGAAGGTGGTGCCAAGGATGGGGGGGACATTCAGCTCCCCCACTCCTATACCCTAAATCACCCTGGGGAGGTGGTGGTCCACAGGGCTAATTTAAGCCCAAGGAGTGGGGCCCAGTGTGCCCCCCGCCTTTCTGAATGCCCCCGGGACCTGGTCCACCCAGTTGTCAAATAAAACAAAAGAATGAGAGGCCACCATGTTTTTTTCTAATCTCTGAAAAATCTCCAGATCTGGATCCGCAGATTTTTTAGAGATTTATTTTTTAATGTTTTTTAGCACTGGCAGGGTCCTTCTATGTTGAAAGTTTTGGGGTGATCCATCAAGCGAAGGCAGAGAAAAACAGGGGTCCCAAAACACTTTTTTCCACTTCTAGATCAATGGGATTTTAAAAATTTTTTAACCTGACTACAGCCCGAACAATTGAATGGAATTACACCAAATTTGGCAGAAAGCTCGCTCTTGGTCCAGAAAGAGTGATTTTCATGATTTGTTGTAAATCCCTGCAGTAGCTTTGGAGAAAAGAGGGTTTAAAAATATAGGTATCTAGAGACTAGAATCGTCTGCGGATACAACTGTCCCCGTGCTGATATCTGATTGGCTGCCAACACTCCAACCAAGAAGTGTTGGCAGCCAATCAGCTTCAGCTGTGTCCAAAATAGTGAAAAAAAAGAAAAGAGGCCAGCGACCCCGCCAAGGCCAAAAAGCATTTTTTTTAAATATGGGGAAAATCTACAGATGCAATCCCATGGATTTTCCCAACATTTAAAAAAAAAGGGCCCTTTTTTTTTTAACTAGCCCCAATGTGGGCCAGGTTCCAGGGGTATTGGGGGAATTTGAAAAGATTGGATGCATAGGACCACCCCGCTCGGGCTTTTATAAATGCCTGAGACGGCCACCTCCCCGTGACGATCTCAATATAATACGTAGAGGGCCCAAACAGTCCCTCGTGCCCCGGGGACCACCACCTCCCCCTGGGAAAAATATTAATTTACTGTGGGGAGGCCCCAGTGACCGCTACTTCGCGGGATGAATTTTCAACAGTGTGTGGGGAGGCCGGCTACGACCACGGGACCTTGAGGATCCCTCCACAGTCCTGTCACTTTCTCTCTCTCTCTCCCATGCAATATTCAGATGGAAGAGAGAGAGAGAGAAAGAGAGAGAGATTGTTATCACAATGGTCACTCCATGCAATGACTTCAAAGCATCCCTCTAGCAAAATATTTTGCTAGAATTACATACTTATGTTTTGAGGCACAACAGAACAGGGTCACTTCTGGCCCTATGCTGAAGCTCTTGGACTGTTAGTAGGCTGAAGGTTAACATCACTGTATCTCATAGCAGTGTGACTGTTTATTTTCCAATCTTTTTGGCTATTTAACATTTCTAGTGATGTAACCTTGAAGTATTTTTTCACTCAAAATCTTTGGGCCTCATTCTAACTTTGGTGGTCTCACCACTGGACCACCAAAGCTGCTTGGAGGATGCTGCCGTCATGTCAGTGGCATACCCCCGTTGTATTACAATGTTCCCGCCGGGAGACCAGCAAGAATGTTGTATTACATTTCCACCAGTCTGGCCGGCCGGAACAGTGCTACGATATTGGGAGCCAAGGCCAATACCGTAGCATAGAAGCACCCTCGCAATGAGCACTGACTGCACAGCAGCCACTGCGCATTTCAAGGACAGTGCCCAAGACATTAGGATGGGCAGTGCAGGGGACCCCCTGTGGCCACTTGCACTGTGTTTCCACCAACCTTTCCTGTGGGGTCTCCTCCATGGAAAGGCTGGTGGAAGCAGGAAACGTGATCTGCACTGAGTTCAATGTTTCCTTTGCCTGACCACGGGTCTGACCACTGTCAGCCTGTCAGGAACCAAGGGCCAGATGTAGGTACAAAAAAATTAGCGACTCGCAATTTGCGAGCATGTGCGACTTGCAAATTGCGTGTCGCTAATAGGAATGCAGATACAATTTCCGTGGACAAATTGCGACTCGCACCCGGAGTCGCAACGCAGATAGCGAGTCCGCTGTCTGCGAGGTTGCTGTTTGCGACCGCGCAAAAAACGGACACGCAATTTGCGAGTGGGTGTCGCAAATTGCGAGTACCATGTAAATTGATTGCAGGTGCTGCAGAACACTCCAGAAACCACTCCAGAACACTCTGGAAACACTTCCTGGCACATGATGATGACATCACAGCCAGGAAGTTTACTAATACACCTGGGAGGAGGGAGGACCACACCCATTTTAAACTGCTGAACAGCCAACAGGAGGAACAGCAGCTACAATGGCAGAAACACCCAGAAAGAGGAAATTAACATTTTCTGAGAAGGAGCTGGAGGTGCTGACAGAGGAATGCTGTCAGCACTATGATGATCTTTTTGGGAAGGCAGCCCTCAATGTGCCTGACTCAACAAAAAAACAACTCTGGCTGGATATTCAGGAAAAGGTGAACTCCCTGGGGGTCAGCCACAGGAGTGTGGATGAGATCAAGAAGAGGTGGTATGACCTCCGCTCCCGGACCAAGGAGAGGGTGGCAGAAAGGCTCCGGGAGATGAGAGGCACAGGAGGGGGACCATCATCCGTACCACCACCCACACCCCTGGAGGAAAGGGTGGAGGAGACCCTGGAGCAGGAGGCAGTTACAGGATTCGGAGATCTGGACACCTCTGAACCCACAACATCAACCGGTGAGTACCATGTGATATGCCTGTACCCCCATCAATGCCATACCCCCACCCACCATGTACACAGGGGCATGCACAACCAAGATAGCTCCATTTCAGGGAAGCAAACACCAGAATGATGCATTATGGGCAATGTAGTCAAGTAGGCAGTCAATAGGCAAATGTTTATTAGGAAGTGTGCAACAGATAGTAGACACTGACAGTCTGTTCCCCATGTCCCACAGGTCTCCCACAAGACACCACCACCAGCCACAGCAGCCAGGTGCCAACAGTCAGCCAGCCCCATGAGGAAAGCACAGGAGCTGCCACCACTCCCACCTGCACCACCAACACCATCCCCTTGATGACTACACTTGCTGCAACAGTGGTTCCGGAGGCTGCGCCTGCAACAGCCAGGAGTGCCACGGTACAGCTCACAGGGCATCCACCGCTGCGCAGGCGACGCAGGTTGAGGAGAGCAGGGCTGCAGGCTGAGTCCGGGCATCCATCCACCACCATGACCGAGGCACAACTGCTATGTGGTCAGCGCCTGCATAACCAAATGTTAGGGAGAATTAGTGGGGTTCTGCACCGCTTTGTAAGGAGCAATGAGACCAGCATGCAGCAGCTCCATGCACAATTGGACGTCATAGGAAACAACACTGGGGACCTATCCCTGTCCATGCGGGAACTGATGGCTGGACTACTGTCACAGAGAGAGGGTGGGCGGCGCAGGGACTGCCAGCTGCTCCAGAGGCTGGACAGGATGGCCTCATCAATTTGCAGACTGGCAGTCAACACCACTTGGCTGTCAAGAAGGACAGTCGGCCTCCAAGTGGAAATGGGCCACTTTGCAGGAGATGTGGCAAGAGGCCTGGGCCGGATCACCCATGTGATCGATCTAATGGAGGCACGGCATGTGTCCAGGGGTACAGGGGACACCCCACAGAACAGCGAAGAGGGCTCCAATGTGAGCAGTGTCTCTGCTGGTGACACCAGGGTGCTCCGGAGTGGGAGTACCAGGCAGACACTGCAGAACAACCTGGGACCAGCCAGGCTGGCAGAGGCCGCCGTAGGTCATAGACTAAACCCTGTCTCTGATGTTGGGGCACATGACGGCAATGTGCCCCATGCATGGTTGGCTTTTTGAAGTCCCTGAACAGTTTGTCATTGGAAATAGTTCACTTTCTGCACATATTAAATAGTTTTTTTGTTCCACTTAACAAATGGAGTTTTTGGTCAATAGGTGAGTATGGTTGAAGTTGACACGTACTTCCAAAGTATTGGGTTGCGATGTGTTGCCGTCTCAGTCTGCCTTGATTTGCGATGCTCCGATCCCCATGATGGCGATGTGGTTGTCCCTGCTCTTCATCCCACGGGATCTGGGTCTGCAGGGGTAAGAGGTAGCCCACGTCGGGTGGCAATATTGTGCAGGATGGCGCATGCGACAACAATTTTGAATGCTGTAATGGGGGTATACTGGAGGGCACCTCCACTGCGGTGGAGGCATCTGAACCGTGCTTTCAGCAATCTGAAGGTGCGTTCAATCAGGTTCCTGGTCCTCTTATGTGCACTGTTGTATCACCTCTCGCATTCATTGCTGGGTGTTAAGAACAGAGTCATTATCCATGGCCGTAGTGCATATGCACTGTCACCTGTTGGGCACAAACAGTACACTGTTAGAAAGTCCTGGTTTGTGTGCACATTGTTCTGTGTGTATGTCTACGAGGTGTATGCAGCTCTACCTAGGAGGTATCCGTCTCCAAACTCTCCACGTTCCAGGCGTTGGTGTATCCCACTGTGCCTAAAAATGTAGGAGTCATGGGTACTGCCTGGAAATTTTGCGACAATGTCAGTGATGACATAATGGGCGTCACAAACAACCTGAATATTGAGTGAGTGGGTACACTTTCTGTTGCGGAAAAGATATTCCAGGTTTGCAGGGGGGCATATTTGAATATGTGTCCCATCTACACACCCTATGACATGGGGAATGTTGGCAATCCGGTAAAAGTCCAGCTTGGTACTGTTAATTTCTGCCTCATTCCTGGGTAGGTATATGAAGTGAGACATGTGTGTGAGTATGGCATCTAGGAATGCCCTGTGGAACCTTGATAGTGCACTTTGAGATACCCCACCTGCCACAGCAATGACCCCCTGATAGCTCCCGAGGTCAAGCGGTGCAGTGAGCATAGCACTTGCACATGCGTAGGGATGGCGCAGCCTCGCAGAGTCTGGCGTTCTAGCTGTGGTTTGAGTAATTCAATTAATTCTAGTATAGCTGCGCTGCTAAGTCGGTATTTGTCGTAGATTTCTTCCTCAGTTTGCTGAAAAAGAGTCTGCCTTGTTCTGTATATCTTCTCCTGTCTCTGGCTCCTCCTCCTCCTCTGCTGGGCTGCGTGGACTCTCCTCCTGACTGCTATCAGGTATATCTCCGCCATCTTGAGTAACCCAGATGCCTTCTGGGTCTCCTTTTATACTTTGGTAATGATTACCACCTGCTCTGAGTTAGTGGTAAATGGGACATGCAAACTGGGCTTTTTGCGACTAGTCGCAATTTGCGAGTTGCAATTGCATATGGTTTGCGACTCGCAAATTGCGACTTCCTATTTGCGGGTCGCAAAATGGGGTCGCACATTTTGCGAGTCAGTAACGGCTCGCATCGCTTTTTGCGAGTCGGAAATGGGATTTTTGCATCCCATTTCCGATTTTGCGCAGTCGCAAATAGCGATTCGGGCCATTTGCGACTCGCAAACCTTTGCTACATCTGGCCCCTAGTTCCTGGCAGTGACGGTGGTGTGACTGCCAGGGTCATCATGTGAAAGTTAGACCCCCTGGAGTGCAGCGGTCTGACCATCACCACAAGCCTGTTGGTCCTTGGACAATCAGACTTGTAATGACCCCCTAAGTCTTGGCACCACATGCTAAGGAGTAACTTTCTGCCTAGCGGTTAAGGTCTCAGATCTGTACACTGATGATTGAGGGTTCAAATGTATATGTGCCTGTGGTCATTTCCCTGGGTCCCCGGGCTGAAATCTGCCAAGGTGGGGGGCACATGGTCCCCCTTCCCCCAAAAAAACAAAATGGACAGCCGGATGCCAGAGGATGGGATCTTCAGGGACAAAAGCAGCCAAGGGAGGGAGGCCACACAGACCTGCGGCCAACTTCTATGGCGCACATGGTGTTGGATGGTTATGAGGAGTTTGCTGCAGGGCCTGGATGCATAGGCTGTGCGTGGCAATGGTTGGATTAATGGATAGTAATGAAAATTAATTTACATTACAGAAAACATATAAATTCACTGAAAAAACAAAGGTTACAGGGACAATATAGTTAGAAAATTGAATTAAAAAACATAGAAATTCACTGAAAAACAAAGGTCATTTGGACTGTTAGAAATGAGGGCCTCTAGTTGGTAGTCAGCTTAGACCCTGTGCAAGTAAGGACCCTCACTCTAGTCAGGGTAAGGGAGATACCCAGCTCAGATAACCCTTGCTCATTCCCTTGGTAGCTTGGCACGAGCAGTCAGGATTATCTCAAAAGCAATGTGTAAAACATTTGCAGATAACACGCAGTAATACAGTGAAAACACTACAAAAGGACACCACATCAGTTTTTATAAAAATAGACAATATTTATCTGAGTAAAACAAGACCAAAATTAGATAAATCACACATTCAGTAATAAAGAAATGACTTTTTCAAGAATTAACTTACAAATACAGTTCTTTGAAGTTGATAGCTCCGTCTGGGGCTATCACCTCGTCGTGAACAACAAATCCAACAGCTCAGGCCGGCTGCAGCATCGCAGGTCAGCTATGGTGTCTGTAACACCTGCAAACTTTGGAAATGTAGGGTGTTGTGATCCTTGCAATGGAATCTGGAGTGTGATGTCGCTGGCGTCAGTAGGCATTGGCCATCGTTGGTTCCAGAGGTGAGAGAAGGGGTCATCAGGCCCTTGAAATCAGAGGCATCGCAATTTGAAACTCTGGGCTGATGAAGTCAAGAGCGCTGGTATTGATCGTGTTGGGCTGCTGTGCGAAGTGGGATGATGTGATGTGCAGGTCCCACAGGTCACGATGCATACAATGGCTCGGTGATGGTCATCCTGCGGTGTTGGTGAGACCAGGGCTGCTGTGTGAAGCAGGGGGTGAGACATGCGGTATCTCCAGGCCATGATACAGGCAGAGGTGTCATCATTGCTGAAGTGCTCTCGTCGGTAGGCCCAAGGCGGTGGTAGGAAATGGGGTGGACTTTGTGTGGCACACACAGGTTACGGTGCAGACAGGGTCTTCTGTTGACAATGCTGGAGTTTCTGGCATTGGTGGGCCGGGGCTGCGCTGCGGGAAGGGATGGTGCTTTGTGTACCCCGTGAGTGGTGTCCTCATGCCACAGTGCAGGCAGAAGCATCAGTTTTAGTGCAGAGAATCATCATTGAGGATACCAAGGCTGCAGTGTGAGCAAGGCGATGCGGAGTGCGGGTCCCACTGATCATGGTACAAGTAGCAGCTCGGTGGCGGCGCTGTGGTGGTTTTTCTTGTGTTGCACACTTCACAAGCAAGATACAAAGCAAAGCCCATTCTTTGTCCTCTTTAAAGCAGAAGCAGAAACTTCAGCTCTTCTTCTTGGCAGAGGGTCCTCTTGATCCAGAAGTGTTCTAAATGTCTGGGAGTTTGGGTCCACTACTCCTACGCATTTCTGCCTTTGAAGTAGGCAATCTCTTAGATTTCCTTGTGCCATTTTTTCGGCCCCCCCTAACGGGGGAATGCCCCCTTTGCATCCATTATGCCTGATTCAGACATAATGTAAAGCAAGGGTTACAAAGTGGTGCAATGCATGCTTTGTAAATAAGGCACTAGGATTTTGGCCTTGTTGGGCCACATTAATGTAAATCAAAATGACGCTAATGTGGTGTAAAGTGCCGCTAGGGGCTTATAAATATGCCCCTTAGAGTCCTGTCTATTACAATATATATGAAAGTAAATGTGCTAGAGTATAAAGGTGCGAATGAATATTGATTTGGAGAAGTGCTGTGATAAATCCATGTGCATTTCAGTATAGCTATGAGTATTATGGTACAAGTGTGGTACGTGATTCTAGGTTGTAGCTAGAGGTGGATTTAGCATCCAAAGCAAGTTTCCATAAATATATTCTACTGCAGACCCATGCAGAACTATTCACAACGCATATGTAACTGAATATTAAAACTACAATAAGAGTTCAAAATGTACTGCAGATTTAAAAAATGGTTAATGTAGAGGCAGGGAATGTTTTAGCTTAATGGTGTACTTTTTTGCATTTTAAAAAAGATGCTGAAAAATGCTGCAATGCTTCTTTCTAGACAGAGGGATTTCTTTCTTGACCAAGAGTCTCAAGAATGCCAGATGGTTGAATCTTAAAGAATAACAGCTGCACAGTCTACTTATTATTCAAGAACAAACATGCATATGTTGTGCCATATTCAGTCTATAAATTCAAGTATGCCTCAGTTCAAAGAGCAAACACACACAAATGATGTACGGACATTCACCCCCAGTCACAGATCTGGGTATAATCCATTAGGTTTTTTGCTTGCCATGTCATTCCAGTTTGGACCCACCCATATGCAAATCAGTCTTGACCCTGATCCCCATGGGGACAGTCCAGCTCAAACTTCCAGGCCAAGTCCTCCCTGGACCAGAATCAAGCATCCTGGGACCAGTTTCAGGGCATCACCCTTCATCAACCAGGCTAGCTTGAATACAGTGGCATAGTGAGCCCAGGACCCACGTCTGCATACCGGGCACACTTAGGGTGACAAAGCAAACAAAAACAAATGATGGATGGAATGCGGCACCAATCAAACATTCACCCAGTCACAGATCTGGGTTTAATCCATCACTTCATTTGCTCACCATTCTACCCCAGTTTGGCCCCAGCCATATGCAAATCAGTCTTGACCCTGTTTCCCAAGGAAACAGTCCAGCCCAAACTGCCAGACCAGGTCCTCCATGGCTAGCCTGGCTGATGGAGGGTGACACCCTGGAACTGGCCCCAGGATGCTTATTTCTGGTTTAGAGAAGACCTTGTCTGGCAGCTCAGTCTGGACTGTTCCCATGAGGAACAGGGTCAAGACTGATTTGTATATGGGTGGGTCCAAACTGGATTGACATGGCAAGCAAAAATCTGATGTATTAAACCCAGATCTGTGACTGGAGGTGAATGTTTGATTTGTTCTGCAACTTTGCGGAAGGTTAATTTATGTAATAGTAACATGTTTGTAAATCTATTTTCAATTATAGTGGTACAAGGCAGTATAGAATTGACGCCCGAATTTATACTTTTTGCCGCACGACTGCACAAATGTTGTTTTGTGGCAAAATGTATAGTGCTGGCTTGCGCCATTCCACAGCGCCAGTGGGGCTCCACAGTAAAGGTCTGGCGCAAGCCGGCACTAAACTTGGCCTAGAGTCTTCAAAAAAGACTACCAGCAGGGGGGGGATGGCGGTAGGGCATTAGGGGATTGTGCATCATAAAATGGCGCTGGCCTGGTTTGAGGCAAAAAAATGCCTCTAACAGATTGGCGCCATTTCATGGCGCACTACCATCAAAAACATGACTCCTGTCTTAGGAAAGACAGGTGTAATGCCTACCACCCCAAGGGCTAGCACAGGGGACAATTGTCGACTGGACATGGCCATTGCACCCTGTGCCATGCAGGGGTGCCCAAGTTAGGGCCCCCAATGGCACTTTTACAAAAATTAAAAAAAACTTACCAATACTTAGCCTACTTACCTGGGATGGGGTCCCCCATCTTCTGGTGACCCTCTGGTGTATGTGGGGATGTTCCTGGGGCTTCGGGAGAGCACCTGTGGACCTATTCCATGGTGTTTAACCTTGGAAATTAGTCCACAGGTCCCCTAACGCCTTGTCTGACCCAGGCGTTAAATAATGGCGCAAAGGAAGTTTTGCACCATTATTTAGCCCCTACTCCCACCCGTGCGTCATTTTAACACAGGGGGCTAAATATGGGGCTATGGGGATAGCACTATTTTTAAGATGGGAACGCCTACCTTGCATCTCCTTGACACAAGGTAGGTGCACACATCCCAAAAATAGTGCAAATTCCTATATTTATACGTTAGACGTGTCTAACGTCAAATTATAAATATGGAGTTAGGTTTGTGCCAACTTTTATTAAAAAGTTATGCAAATTCATCACAAACAGAGTATAAATATGCCCCAGAGTTCTTGCTAGAAAAAAAGCGTAAGCAAGGCTAATAGGTTTGGCTTTCATGTGCAAACACACCCAAGGGTGTCTTGACTCCACTTTCTCCTGTTAATTGTTTGGTTTATTATTTTAGATTTATTGCACCTGGAATGTTGCGGTACTTTATAATTTGATTTGAGTACTTTCATGTTTGACATTGTTTAATCACAGTTTATTTCCCACTATTCGCACTGACATGGGACCCTGTCAATCGCACTGGGAGACGCTCCAATTGTATTTCAAAATATTGTACACAAAATAGAGTCTGACATACATATCTTGTCGTAAATACCATTCACAGAAAAAAAAACATACTATTGAGTGTAGATTTGCTATCCTTATATTTAATCGGGCAATACTTTTGTAAACAATATTTAGAACTACTTACTTATGGCAGACAGTTATCGTACTAAGATATTATGGTACTTTACCTTGGGATTCCGTTAGCTGTTATACCAATCTTTCTCCTCTGATATGTTTTGGCACAGTGTGATTCGTTGCCTGATAAGGGTAAACCCATCATCGTGCCCCGTTAGATATGAGCCTGTTTCAGACGAGCAAGGAGTGCTGCCTGTCCCACCACAGATACCCCCTAATGTCTGTACCTATTATAGCAGTTCAACTAGTAAGTCAACTGAACGTGAACCCTTATCCTGCACACCTCATGTACGCAGTGTTCAGCGAAAGTATCCACTTTATCATCCTGCATCGCCTCCTACCTTAGGCAGCTGTGTTTCTCTTTTGGATGTTGACCTTTTAGGGAAACACATCATGGAGGTCCATGACCTCATATTAGAAAACTCCTTTGGCATATTTTTCTACAACCGAAATATGACGTAAAGCCCCTGATGTCGCATTTGTCATGCCAGATAGGTGTAGACACGTGGCGCAGCGCTGCATTCAAAGACCACGCACAGACCCTTTTGGTGTTACAGTCACACTCGGAACTGCGTCACCGCAGTTCCGTCCTTTATTTGTACCCTCGTGCTCCGTGCCCCTCCCGGACACGTTGAGCACGTTAACGTGATACTGAGAGCCCGTACGGCTCTCAGTCCCTCTTTACATCTCCCCCATGTTTTACTCCACATGGGGAGAGCTTAATCACCGAAATTTAAATAAACAAATAAACGTAATAACGCTACACACTTTTAAATGCCACACTCATTCAGTTCGTCATGCAGGATATTTATGCTGTAGCAAACTGTTCACCAAACGAAATCTTTTAGATGACTACTCGGCGTCGGATTAGGGCGTAAGTTATATCTTCCCTTCCTGGTGTTAACACCTCCATGTTCCGGAACCGAACCATGTCCCACCGGGTCGATCCCAGCAGGCTCGAGGCCATTCTTCCTCTCTTTACTCAAAATAGGTGACTCCTCAAAGGTGTCCTCTATGTCTTCACTTTCGCTGGTGAGCTCTCGTAAACCAGCCCTTTTAAAATGTGACACATTTCTCGTGACTCTTTGTCTTCCTCGCGCTGCTGTTATCATCGATCCTTTTATGCCGATCACCTCCCACACCTCCGGCTCAAAAGGCGTTCGGAACTTCCACCCTCCGCGGCGACATCGCACAACCACTCGATCTCCTTCTTGGAAACCCCTAAACTTTGACCGACGTTGGCTACTGGCCCTTAGGTTGGTGGCTTTTCGCTTGTTTTGAGTAGCTTTTATATCCAATGCTGGAGGTTTCCATTTAGGGTAGGCGGGAATATAATCGCGCGGAGACACCTTGAACATCAACGATGAGGGAGCACAACCAGTCGTGCTATGAGGGGTTTGACGGTAAGCACTTAAAAATTGATAAAGACATTGTTCACTGTTCTCATTTTTCTCCACTCCAATCCTAAGAGCCCTATTCAGAGTTCGCATGAACCGTTCTACATCTCCATTGGCTTGAGGCCAATAAGGCATTATCCTACGATGACGAATCGCCAGTCCATCGAGATATGACTTAAACTCTTGTCCATGAAAAGGAGGACCATTATCCGTTCGGATTTCATCCGGCAGACCAAACAAAGCGAAAGTCTTTTGTAGAATGGGTCTTATATTTTCAAACGACGTCGACGCCACCACCTCCACCACTGGGAATTTGGTATAAGAGTCGATTAACACTACCGTCAGTCTTCCGTCTGGGAAACTCCCAAAGTCCATGCTTACTTTAGCCCACGGTTTCAGAGTGGCCGGTTCAGTTATTACTGGGCAAGTCGGAGGTTCTATAGACGTGATGACACACGAATGGCATTTCCCTACCATCTCATCCACCTGCGTATCCATTCCTGGAAACCAGACCTTAGCTCGTAACCTCGCTTTTGTTTTGGCAGCGCCTTGATGTCCTTGATGAGCCAAATCAATGACCCTTGACCAGAGACACTGTGGAAGCACAATTCGCCGTCCTCTTAGAATTAACCCATCACCATCCGTAGACAGTTCATCTCTCACCCTCCAGATGCTCTGCATGGCCACCTTTTGCACAGGGCACGACACCTGAGTCTTCTCTAGAAAATACTTCCATTGTTTGCGACCTAAGGCCTCTTTGACGCTATTCAACATCACATCGTCCCGTGTGGCACTCACAATGTCAGTCACGAGGAGAGCATTTGGACATGCCGACTGTACCACCATGCTCACAAAAACTTCCGTATTCTCTTCCTCTTGTTTCTGGTGACCATCAACAGTATCAGGAGACGGATGTCGAGACAGATAATCCGCCGGATTATTAGCACCAGGCCGATACACCACTGTGAATCTATACGGCTGAAGCAAAACTGTCCACCGTTCTATTCTCGGAGGTGCAAGACGCGGACTTCCCATAAACAACGGGACCAGAGGTTTATGATCAGTTACGACTGTAAACTCATGTCCATACAAATACAGATGAAAATGGCGGCATGCCCATCGAATTGCCAACGCCTCCCTCTCGATCTGAGCATATCGGGTTTCCACCGCCGACAACGCCCGGCTGGCGTATGCAACAGGGATCCACTCCTGATGTCGCCGTTCCTGTAAGAGCACGGCTCCAAGCCCAACGGGGCTTGCGTCAACTACCACTTCCGTTTTCCTACTTGGGTCAAAATAGGCCATCGTTGCTTTATCTAGTAAGGCACCTTTAATCGCTATAAAGGCCTGCTGAGCACTGGAAGTCCATTCCCACCGGTGCTGCCCTTTCGTGAGCTGTCTAAGCGGTTCAGACATGGTGGCAAGTTGGGGAATGAATCTTCCACAATAAGTAGCCATTCCCAGAAAGCTACGAACTTCTGTCGGGTTCAGCGGAACAGGTGCCTGACGGATGGCTTCAGCCTTCCTAGGATCCACTTGCAAACCTTCTTTAGAAAACACGTACCCAAAGAACTCTACCGAGTTTTGAAAGAAAGCACACTTCTTCTTATGCAGCGTCAGCCCTGCTCCAGCCAATCTTTTCAAGGTCGCCCTCAGATGACGATGGTGCTCTTCTCTAGTTTTAGAGAATATCAGAATGTCATCACTCAAGTTAATGACTCCTGATAATCCTGACAGTGTTTCGCGAATTGCATTCTGAAACACTTCGGCAGCTGACGACACTCCAAAACTTAATCGTTTGTACCGTCGCAGCCCTACGTGCGTCGAGAAAGTAGTAATGTTCCGACTTTCCGGCTCTAGTTCTAGCTGATGGTAACCGGCATTAAGATCTAATTTTGAAAACCATTGGGCTCCGTTCAAATCGGCAATAATATCGTCCATAGTAGGGGTTATATGTCTCTCCCTCTTAATAGCCTTGTTAGGCAAGCGCATGTCTACACACAGACGGATCGCCCCCGGCTGTTTGGGTTTCGGTGCTATCACTAACGGTGACACCCAGGGTGTGGGCCCGTCCACTTTTTCAATGACTCCTTGTTCCTCCAACAACAGCAGCTCTTTCTCAACAATCGGGCGAAGATGAAACGGCACTCGACGATGTCGCAAAGCCACAGGGACTACATTGGGGTCTATATGCAATTTGATGCACCTTCCTTTCAAACGACCCAGTCCTTCAAACAGCTGCGGAAACTCCTGGAGAAGGCGTTCCACTTGATTATCAACTATTTGACGCGCAAAGAACACCAACTCCAAATCTTCGGCCGTGTGACATCCTAGCAACGTGCCACGATCTCCAGCTACCACATAAAACTTCGCCTCTGTCGATCTGTTTCCACTACTCACAGCCACTTCTACCGTTCCTTTAAGGGGGAGTGGATCTTTACCCCCATAATTGTATATTTTAGTTGCTGTCATGGTAAGTGGCGGAGCAGGCACCAGCTTTTTGAAGAGGGTTTCATCCATGACATTGACAGACGCTCCCGTGTCAATGAGTACAGACACCAGCGTGCCATTGATGTGCACCTCACTCATGGGTGGGGGTCTCCTTTTCCCCGGCTTTCCTCCCGTAAAAGATATTACAAAAATGTCTTCTTCATCGTCCTCTTCACAAACTGGACCGCTCGCCATCGCTTGATCCCTTGCATCCTCCACACTTTTCGATACAGCCCTGACATTCGTATCCCTTCCTTTCGGCTCTCCTGGCTTATTTCTCCTGGATCTGCACACCTTCGCAAAATGATTAGCTTTCCCACAGCGATTGCACGACTGACCTTTGGCCGGACACCCCGCATTCTGTCGATGTTCATAACCACAACTCCCGCAGACTCTCTCACCGGGTTTGCTGGGGTTCATCTTGCGAGGTGTGGCCGGACGTGTCTGGATAGCCTCCACTTGTTCCTCCTTGATTTGAACGGCACGAGTCGAAGAAGCAGCAGCCAACGACTGTCCTCTCACCGCCGCCATCGCATCAGCTCGCACTGCCGACAACTCATGTGACCTCACTAAAATCAGAATATCGTCAAGGGACATGCCTTGTTGCCGAAGGATAAGCTTCCTTAAGGCATTGGACCGACACCCTTGAATAATCTGCGCTCGGATTTCTTCTTGTTGGTTCAGTCCCGTGCACGAACTCGCCAGTTTCCTCAATCGGGCGTAAAACATATCCATAGACTCTACTTCAGTCTGTTGCGCCTGTCTCAGTTTGAACCTTTCATAATCCGAGTTAAGCTGAGGATCAAAATATCTATTCAGCGCAGTCACTGCCGCACCAAAGTCCGACCTTTCACCTGTATCCGGCAAAGAATCAAACAACTCTTGTAGCTCGTCTCCCCCCATCAGCAGCATCACCGACCTGCGCACTTCACCATCCGTTTCTCGGGTTGCACAAAAATAGTTTTCTAGGCGATTAATCCATAGACGCCACCTCGGCGCAGCAGTGGCCGGGTCAATCAGTTGGCTAAACGGTGGCAAAGAGGTAATCGAGGAGTGAATGCTATTGTTTAGTGGAGCTGGTAGACGGGGATTCCCTGGTGGTGGAGGGGGATTGGCATTGTTTGCATCATCTGGCGGTGGTGCACTCATTTTTCCACCCCTTCAATATAGTGTCTTTCCCGAGGCAATAATGTTCCTTTCTATTCTTTACTTAACTGTGTTCAAACACGTTGTTATGTTTTTTTTTTTTTTTTTTTTTTTTTTTTACTTCTTATTTTTTTTTTTTTCCAAAACAAAAAAAAAAAAAAAATCTTCTTTTCCCTTTTTTTCTTTAACACGCTCTCACCTGCGTGTCACTTTATGCGTCTTCAGCACATCCGCTGCCTCCTTCAGCAAGCGGAGTGCTTTTCACGGTCTTCCAGCCTCCCCCCCACGTGGCAGACGCGCTAGCTCGCTCCAGCGAGCAGAGCGCTGTTCGGGGCCTCCCGACCCCACGTGTGAGACGCGCTGCCTCGCTCCAGCGAGCAGAGCGCTGTTCGGGGCCTCCCGACCCCACGTGTGAGACGCGCTGCCTCGCTCCAGCGAGCAGAGCGTTCTTTCCTTTTTCTTTTCTTTTACGCGATCGCTGCCCCACGTGGCAGTCGACAGCCAGGCGGGGCCTGGTCCGGGCTTCACTTTCAGCTGCTCCGACAGCAGCGAGGACACGCCCGACGGGGCGGGGCAGGGCTCACCGTCTTGGGCTTCCCCGATCGGGAAGCCAAACCGCACCGCTTTCGCCGACGTGGGACTCTACACGAGGCGCCCGGGCACCACCAGCGGCCCTCGCCTCCTCTCAGCGGCTGACACCACACCACGTGGTCTTCTTTGTCTTTTTTTTTTCCGGGGCCAACACCACACCACGCTTCAGGTATGTGTTACATCGATAGTCGCTTCATTGTAACGCAATGTCTTGGATCCCACTCGTCGCCATTGTAGACACGTGGCGCAGCGCTGCATTCAAAGACCACGCACAGACCCTTTTGGTGTTACAGTCACACGGTGACGCAGTTCCGTCCTTTATTTGTACCCTCGTGCTCCGTGCCCCTCCCGGACACGTTGAGCACGTTAACGTGATACTGAGAGCCCGTACGGCTCTCAGTCCCTCTTTACAATAGGCACTTTATTTTGTCAGCTAATCTCTCTCTTTATGGTCAGAAGGGCGTCCGTCCAGTGATCGAAACGAAATGTGTCTCTCCCATGTTTGATTTGGCCCCATTCTTCAACCTACAGGTAAAACTACTTTCATACATGCAGCATAATTACTGTTCTCCCGAGCAATTCTCAAATCTTGGAACTTCTATAAATAACGTACTAACTCCTTACAGGAATAAACGCTTCTGCATCAGGCTCCTTAAGAGAAGATGCCGGTTTTACACAGTGATCTCCACTATTTTGGGTGCAATCGCCTCCATCCTGTAGAAAAAACTTTGTAACTCACATCCTCACTCTCTGTAGTCTACTAATGATCTGCACCTTAGCAAGCGTTCTCAGATGTAAGCAGAGCTATGCTAAAGAAGAACATTGAGCTCTGCTGTGTGTAAACTGCTATTTAGAAGTCAGGTTACTGTTTTACTTTAAACCTGTTATTCGTGTTCCTAATACCCCAATGAAGCTTTTAAAATTGCCTCTTAACGCTCTTCACACTGCTGTCCATATTGTATCTGTGCCTCAAAGAGCTCCTTGAAAAGTTATCACTTTAAGTTCCTGTTCATAATTGATTGAATTTGATCATTTTTATCACTGGTACTTATGTTCGATCCCACACCTCTTGACTGAACACACCAAATGTATTTCCATTAGGCTCTCCTTTGGATGCTTGCCCTTATAAAATGACTAGGCCTTCAGCCAATACCATTGCTCCATCACTAATCAAAAGTAGGAAAGTTACTTCGCACTGCATCAGTGCCTGCAATCATCAGGAATTCAGCTCTAGTATCCCTCTGCTAAAAGAAAAACAGACAAAAAACTGGCCAATTTTTCTTGTCCCTTCCATCATAAAATAACTGAGGCAGTTGTCAACATGCAGTTTTCTACCTTCTTGAGCAACATTCGATTATGGACCTGACATATGCCATAAAATTGAGAGAGGGTCCTTTACAATGGATTCCAATCACACGGTATAGATCTGTGATTAGCGGATCTCACAAGGCTCAGTCTTTATTCCGTGCAAGACTCCCATGCACAACTCATAAGAAAGCACAGCTTTAATGTTTCTCAGATGGTGATGCACAGATTATCTGTCAGGTTCAGCTGACTTTCAATATTCTCTAATATCCACCTGCTTTTCAAGCTTGAGCAAGGAAATTCTGAGTGTGGCTGCCTGCAACCACAGAATTGTGATAAAACCTACACAATCATATGTGGAGACCAATTCTTGGTGGTCTTCATCCATTGGAGCACTACTAGTATCTGTTGAAACCTTACCTGTGTTAGCATAGTTTGCCAATTAAAATAAAAAAATCAGATTACTTTTAAAATCATAATTTAATTACGAAAATATATATTTTTTAAAACATACTTTAACAGGTTCAGTGTTTAATTGTTCCCTAAATTCCTATGCTTGAGTTCATCAGTCTTCCCTGAGGCATTTTATTTAGCTTGTAATACATAGGGCAGGGATACTGCTTACTCTTACCTATTTCAGTAGTGAGGTCCACAAAACCTTCCACTGAGTGAGATGTAGGAAAGGTATCACTATTAATTTGTTTTCCTGTCTAGAAAGAGTTCAGAACTTTAATTAATTAATAAGACGTTGTCTTTGTCCTAAACAAAATATCTATCAAAGACTACCTGAACAACATCGTTGCTACATTATGAGGAATTAAATATCTCCTCTTCCTGTGATCAGAATGTCTTTCTATTTTCTGGTTTCACCCTTACCTAAAAGTTCAAGCAGAATTTAGAAACAATAAGAAAAGTAGTGACGAGGTTATTGCAACGCTTTTCTATTTAGACTATAAAGCAGTGTCTTTCAAGTTAATTTTTAATGCAAAGAATAAAGGAATGTGATTAATCTCTAGAAGCTAGACGTTGCAGACCTTAGGATACACATTGGTATAGAAACTGAACCAGGTCTACTGCTTTTAAAAGGTGTAGAACCCAGTTTTAACATCTCTAGAGCTATCTCTGAGCAAGAGAGTAAAGGGAGTGCGAAGGCCTGGCCAGTGAGCGAGCTGGGCATCTTGGTTCAAAGGGGAGCAAATCTAATGCTATTGGCACCCGAACGATACGGTCAAAATGTCACATGCAGGAGAAGAAGTAACCTACTGTATGGAGTCCATTATTATGGGGATTAACAGAACCATAGAATTTGGGTATTCTCTTATTCTAATCTGGATAGAACTCAGCTTCATAATCAGGCAATACGTTATTAAAAGTTTCAGTAATCTGTAATTACAGTATGCACTTTTCACCCTGGTTTTAATATAAATGCAAATTGTCATTTATTTAAGACTTTTGTAAATTGCTTCCTTTTTTGGCTCTCCTTTTGCAATAATATTGCAGTGTTGTATTGTTTAGAAGGAAAGTAAACAGCGCAGAAGCAATGGGTTCTTAGAATATAGCTGAATAAACAGAAACTCTGTTTTTAATTTGTAATTCCTAAACACACACACATTCAGGCAAATTGTTTCTTGATGGGATTCAGTTTAAGGAGGGGTCAGTTTAAGGAGTTGCTTAAGTGGAAGCAAAAGAGGACCCATTGCAAGGCTACCGATTATTAAGGTTACAACAAAATGTGTCATCAGATGAGTTTTCAGTAAGGGAATTGACTGAGAAAAGGCAGAGTTAAGTAGGTGATTAATACACACAGAAACAGTAGCTGTAAACCAAGAAAAATACTTTTCAGTGTCAGACCTCTGTTAATATTGTTTTAATTGATGTCGATGCACACAGCAATACATCTATGTACACAATCAAAGTCGCATCACCATTATTAGATTCCGCCATCGTGAACTCTCTGTCAACCCCAACATGTAGGTACGTGGTCAAGCAGGATCTGAGACCTAGGCCTGAGATTAATGACTAGCATGTCACAGGTGGGGTTACAGCAGCAAAATGCACAAACAGGAAAACTTAGATCAGATCCCACAGATGGGCAGCAACACCACAATGCTCCCCGGAGATTGGCGCGATTAAAACATACACGGCTAGAGGGACGTGTGCATTCCTAAAGACACCATAAAGTTAGATGTCACATGTACTTAGGAACACATAGCCAATCTAAACACAGCACACACAGTGCATGCAGTGACCACACGCCCCTTAAGTTGAACATCTGGACAAGTACTCACTGGCCCACACTGTGTCCATGCCAGCTGGAGGCCCACCTGCTTTTACTATTTGGAAGTGTATTTATGATTCCATGACAACTGTTCACATTTTTTACCAAGACAAAAATGTATTTTATGGTTTTATGACACTCAGAGAAATCCATAAAAACCTGCTTCAACCTGATGAGCAACAAGAGACAGTCATCAGACCCCAGTTCTGTAACTGCTGTCCCAGCCATTATGTTTAATTAAATAAACCATTCCTAATTTGCCAGACGCCTCTTGCCTTTTGTTAGTAACGTAAATTCTCATTTGAGCAACATTTTGGTGAGCCAGACAGGAGCTGACTGGTTCTTTGAACCCGACTGTGACCAAAGGAAGGGGACCCCAACCAGACGGATTCAGATTTCTGCAACAAGAAAGGTGAGCAATTGATTGGAAGTGCTTTTGAATCCATGGGGTAGAGGTCCACCCTGAAGCTGCTGTCACAAAGGTAAAAGACTACATCAGAGCCTTAGTCCTAGCATTTGGCATGTGGCAAAGTAGGAAAAAGCCTAGCCTAGTTTGCAGAAGTTACCTTTTACATTGTCAGCATCAGGAAGTGTGATCACTGGCTGTTTGGACAGGCTGTTTGGACACAGATGGTACACATAAGGCCCTAGGTGTGACATAGGGTTAGCTCCTATGTTTTAGGAAGTGCCTTTCGCTAGGGTCATTGGGAGTGACACTGATGGTACACATAAGCTCTGGGTTTGATATGGGGCCTACACTTCAATCTTATTAGACTAAAGAGGTTTGCTCATTACTGCTGGTGTCATAACACTGTTACCACCTGAAAGAAGTGAGGTCACTTGGATTGCTGGATGTGACACAGATAGTATACAAGACTCCTGGGTGTGGCATAGGGTGTGATTCAGACATTAGGGAACTAGATGAATTGGGGTCCAGGAGATTAGGCATAGGTTGTGTTTTCCCAAGGAGGGTCTATATTGTTGAAGTTATTTCTTTATTTCTCCACGTAAATTGTTGCAATCTTAATTCCTGAGCTGATATCGACAAGATTATCAGGCTCCTCTAGCCCCACGTACTACGCAAAGCTTCCCTTGGTCACAGGATAACGTGTGCTAGGGGTGGGCTAGGGTACTTATGGCTGACTGTTCCCTTTATTTTTTGTGCCTTGTCAGCTTTTCTTGCTAGTTGAATTGGTCATTTTGATATTGTGGTATTCGTAGATTGATGTAACTGTCTTAAGTGTTGGATCCAACCTGTTCAGGCCACTGAACTCCAGTGGAACAGAGAACACCCACTCCCCCTTGTTCACGAGCACATCTGAGTAACAGGAAGGTTCATAGCAGTTCTGGAGAAAGAGACAACCAGCAAGAGTGAGGAAAGCGGTCCCAATCTTCTGAGATCTGGTGGCAAAGAAGGGGTATGCTAAGGTTGCTGAGGAAACCACAGAGTGAGCTGAAGAGCAGGTCCCAGGTCCCAACTTAGAAGAATAGCACATAGCTCAGAGTGAAGGAGGCAATCTACGTGGGAGTCAGAGGAAAGGCGCACATTACGGAGGGAGAGCGAGAGCGAGAGAGAGAGTGCCTGAGAAGCCCAACAAGAGAGTTGAGCAGCTCACCCTTCACCTGAGAAGAGCGGGGGTAAGTACAGAACCCCAGTCACAAAAGAATTTGAGGTAGCGTCAGAAGGTTTACTTTGACTGTGGTCCATGCCAGGTTCAAGCACCAGTGCAGAAGAGGGGCTGACCAGGAATTAGGGAGCAAGACAGCCTGTTGGAAACCCAACTTAGGCATAGGACTACCAAGATGTCACCTCTGCATACGCATGAGGAAAGCAGCGATAAATATGTCTGCTGCTCCCCTGAACACACAGGACAGGTAAACCAACCCCAAGGGATCTAGTGGTTCAGGAGGAAGGTGAAATCTTCATACAACCCTTTTGCCACCTGCTAGGCCGCTGGACTGAGAGAAGTGATCACCATGACAAACCCTGGCTGTAGGAAGGATCCTTCGAACCAGAGGACATAGTGATCGTGGAAGACTGCATCCGACAAGGAGGGGGAGATCCTAAGTGAAGTGTCTGAGGAGATGGGAACAATATGTTGAGGACAACCAGTGCCACTGCCCAAAATGAGAATATGCCTGGTGCTACAGAAATGCACATCAGGGACAATCTGTGTGCCACGGGCTCAGATGGACAGGGGAGAGCTAAGAGTCAAAATACTGCAGTTGTTGGATGTGGCCAGGAAATGGAACTCATGCTTTCCAAAGTACACCATGGGAATAACTCTAGCGATAGGTGAAGTTGTGAGTCTGCTAAGTAGCTTTATTGGTGAGCAGACTAACACAGTATTTGCCCATGCTGGCATCTGAGTGATTGTGTTGACCAACATGGAGCACAACTGAGCCACATTCAATTCATACAGGCCCCAGATATGGATGGCCCTGAGGGAAATGTTCCCTGACTGCCTAGATGTAAGAGGGTTGGCAGCAGAAACCATGAAATCTGTGGAGATGGTGGGGACAGGAGACAAGACAGCCATGTAATGAGACAGGCCAAGCCGTCATCTTCTACAATATCCTCAAGAAGGTGCTGCCCACCAAAATACAAAGCAGTGTGGATAGCATAGTAGGGTTAGATGCTAACCCCTGGCAGAAGACATAAGCGCACATATTGCCTTTCACAAAAGGAAAAAGGAAAAGGATAAGGAGAAACAAGTGCAGGCCCAGAGGGACAAAGCTAAGTTGGTCCAACATAAGCTGAGGAAGACTGCCCTGGAGGGGCCACATTTGACACAAGTGCACAAATGTCACCTGTTCTGGAGGGAGCTCCAACCCAAAGCCCCAGAGAGTTGCAATATGACCATAATGATAGAAACCAGGGTGGTAGGCAGCATACAATGCTACCTCTGCCACAGAATGGGCCACATGGCTTACAGATGCTGACTAAAGGCACTGACGTGGGTCCATTTTAGTTAGTTGCTTGGGCAAACTGACAGCTTAGCCTTGGCTTGTAGCCTGTGCCCTTTTACCCAGTTATTTTTCTCTGTTGTTTTATTCATTTTAATTTCTTAAAACTTTTAGTGGCATTGTTTTAATTCCAATAACAGCTGCTATTCTGCGAAAGTGTAATTATCAGTGCTATGGATGACATAATTTGCACCATATTCTTTTCTTTGGAACGGAATGCGAGGCACACAGAATAACATTTTATATTGCCAACCCCAAGCCTGCATAAACAGTCCAATGCTTAGGTAAATACTCATGTCAGGCTTTTGTGTATGAACATAAACATGTCCCCAATGAAAAACGTCTAGTAGGACAAAGGGCATTAGAGGGGGTTTCAGCCAGAATTTCCATCTATGCTGCATGCCTCTTTTCTGGCCGACCTCGGACTTTGTGTCTCCACTGATCTTGATCCTGATCTGGAAGCTGGTGGCCTGACCTTGTACCAAGGCAATGGGGGCAGGGTGTGCTTCTAATGGACACTGTACAAACAGATTTGGGGTACATCACCATTCTCTTGTTTAGGGGTTAGAGATTAGGCTTTTAGCTTGGAATTGCGTATTCATGTTATGACAATTATGTTGGGTTTGTTCATATTCACATCTCAAATTTTCACAATTCTGAATTTGTTATTCCTCATTATCCTAATCATTGAAGCTCATGCATTTTATGGTAGATTGCAGTCTTTTCAATAAATGTATTGAAAACTGTCCTGCATCTCTTTACTTCCCTATGTGTGTGTAAGAGACTTGTATGTGGAAATAAAGGGGTAAGACCTGTATCAACGACAATTTCCCTGAGCTGTTTTCAGAGTCCATGCAAGGCTGCCACAAATCACCTTTACAGGTGGGTTTTGGTGAGGTACTGCTAGTGAGCCAGGAGGGCTGGGCTGACAGCTACCATCTGGTGTAGGATTGACTCAGTTGCCTACAACCCAGAGGTACTGCCACCTCAAATCCAGCAGTCTTGTTGCTATGTGAGAGTCCTTATGACATGGCACCACCAACGATGGTCTAGGCTCTAGTTTTATGAGTCTCCTGTGTAACTGTCCCACACATACTAAAGGTACCTCAAGTACCATTATATGGAGACTCTGTGGTTTTAGGGATAATCCACCTCAGCTGAATAGGGAACACCTATTTAGGCTGTAGCCCCTGTTGGTGTTCCCAACCCTAATAGCTTTTTTCAAATATGGCAAATCCCATAAACATCAAGGATCACTGCAGACAACCGCTTCACACAGTTTCCTTTGTCCAATGGCTTAACAGAAGTTGGCAGGGATGTCACATTCGTTGTGGAAGCCCTTGACGCATGTATGACAGAAATATTCTATTCCTGGGTCGCCTTTCCTGAAAGAGATGCAAATACACATATATTTCATGCATACAGAACAGAAAACGTAACTCAACAGTACCGAGATTAGCAATACTAAGCGATACCTCCCTCTTATCAAGAACATCAAAACCTGTTCAATGGTGCCCTTCCACATGTAATACAACCCGTGAGGTTCGGTCATTTAAGCAATGACAGACCAACGTGGCCAACACTTGGCACATTCACACCCCACCCCAATGTGCATGCTATGCAAGTAGCTGACATACGCACACTTAACAATGAGCTTGTAGAAATATATAGATTAGTACTACAATTTGTGATGCAGACTTTGAGCACCGTTACAGCGAGGGCTGCTCTAGATCTTCATCATTTGGCTGTTCTGGGAATTAATCCACAAATAGTCCACTCAGTAATGGGGAAAGCACCCACAAAGAGGGAGAAAATTATTTTCTCGATTGCACAAAAACAACTCAGCTAGAAGCACTGTTTCCCCATACAGGACCCCATGACAAACATTGAACTCTCATCATATGCTTGCCGTTTGGCATGGTCCCCTCAATAGAAGACTGTAACACTTGAGGTTTGTAGGAAAGTACCATCTTGCCTGGAATGTTACCCCCATTTTTACATGTATGTCAGTTTGTTTTTGCCTGTCTCACTGGGATCCTGCTAGCCAGGACCCCAGTGCTCATAGTTTGTGACCTGAATGTGTGTACCTGTGTAGTAATTAACTATGTCACTGAGGCTCTGCTAATCGGAACCTCAGTGCTTATGCTCTCTCTGCCTTTAAATTTGCCACTATAAGCTAGTGATCACTTTTACCAATTTCAATTGGCACACTGGAACACCCTTATAATTCCCTAGTATATGGTTTCCAGGTACCCAGGGCATTGGGGTTCCAGGAGATCCCTCTGTGCTGCAGCATTTTTTTTGCCACCCATATGGAGCTCAGACAAACGTTTACACAGGACTGCCACTGCAGCTTGAGCTAAATAACCCACATGTTATTTCACAGCCATTTTCACTGCACTAAAGTAACTTATAAGTCTCTTATATGTCTAACCTTCATTTGCTGAAGGTTAGGTGCAAAGTTACTAATTGTGAGGGCACCCTTGCACTAGCAAAGGTGTCCCCACATTGTTCAGGGCCATTTCCCCGGACTTTGTGAGTGCGGGGACACCATTACACGCGTGCACTACATATAGTTCAATACCTATATGTAGCTTCACAGTGGTAACTCCGAATATGGCTATGTAACATGTATAAGATCATGGAACTGTCCCCCCCCATGCCGAATCTGGTATTTGGGTGCCAATCCCATGAATCCCTGGGGCTCCACTATGGACCCTGGGTACTGCCAAACCAGCTCTCTGTGGTTTTCTATGCAGCTACCTCTGCTGCCACCCCACAGACAGGCTTCTGCCCTCCTGGGGTCTGGGCAGCCCAGTCCCAGGAAGGCAGAACAAAGAATTTCCTCCGAGAGAGGGTGTTACCCCCTTTTCCTTTGGAAATAGGTGTAAAAGGCTGGGGAGGGGAAGCCTCTCCCAGCCTCTGGAAATGCTTTGAAGGGCACAGATGGTGCCCTCCTTGCATAAGCCAGTCTGCACCGGTTTAGAGAACCCCCAGTCCCTGCTCTGGCGCGAACCTGGACTGACCTGACTAAGTGGCCAATCCTCCTCTGAGGGCTATTCAGGGTCTCCAGTGGGCTTTTCCACAGATAACGACTTGTAAGAATTCACCAGAGTTGCTCTGCACCTCTCTCTTCGACTTCTGCCAATGATCAACCGCTGAATGCTCCAGGACACCTGTAAAACTGCAACAAAGAAGCAAGAAGACTACCAGCGACATTGTAGCGCCTAATCCTGCCGGCTTTCTTGACTGTTTCCTGGTGGTGCATGCTTTGGGGGCTGCCTGCCTTCATCCTGCACTGGTAGCCATAAAGAAATCTCCTGTGGTTCGATGGAATCGTCCCCATGCTTCAGCAGGCACCAATCTTCAGCGTCACTGGTACTCTGGGACTCCTCTCCTCCTGACAAGCGTGTCCCCTGGAACACAGGTGGTGGGACTAAGTGAACCAGACTGTCCAGTGGTCCAACTGTCAAATTTGGAGGAGGTAAGTCCTTGCCCCCCCTCTCCAGACAGTAATGATGTGCACTGTAGGAAAGTACCATCTTGCCTGGCATGTTACCCCCATTTTCACTGTATGTATGTACGTTTTAGCCCCTGTATCACTGGGAGCCTGCCATGCAGGACCCCAGTGCTCATAGTATGTGCCCTGTATGTGTTCCCTCTGTGGTGCCTAACTGTATCACTGAGGCTCTGCTAACCAGAACCTTAGTGTTTATGTTCTCCCTGCTTCCTAAATTTGTCACTGCAGGCTAGTTACTAAATTTACCAATTCTCATTGGCACACTGGTACACCCATATAATTCCCTTGTATATGGTACTTAGTTACCCAGGGTATTGGAGCTCCAGGAGATCCCTATGGGCTGCAGCATTTCTTTTGCCACCCATAGGGAGCTCAGGCAATTCTTACACAGGCCTGCCACTGCAGCCTGAGTGAAATAACGTCCACGTTATTTCACAGCCATGTTTCACTGCACATAAGTAACTTATAAGTCACCTATATGTCTAACCTTCACCTGGTGAAGGTTGGGTGCCAAGTTACTTAGTGTGTGGGCACCCTGGCACTAGTCAAGATGCCCCCACATCGTTCAGGGCTAATTCCCCGGACTTTGTCAGTGCGGGGACACCATTATACGTGTGCACTATACATAGGTCACTACCTATGTATAGCGACACAATAGTTACTCCGAACATGGCCATGTAACATGTCTAAGATCATGGAATTGGCCCCCCCAATTCCATGATCCCCCGGGTCTCTAGCACAGAACCCGGGTCCTGCCAAACTGCCTTTCCGGGGTTTCCACTGCAGCTGCTGCCAACCCCTCAGACAGGATTCTGCCCTCCTGGGGTCCAGGCAGCCCTGGCCTAGGAAGGCAGAACAAAGGATTTCCTCTGAGAGAGGGTGTTACACCCTCTCCCTTTGACGAAGAATGACTAAGGAATACAAGAGTTTGTTTGCTGGCTTACTGCTTAGAGCATGGACACGCAGTGCTTACTTAGGTTCTTCCCTGTCAGGAAATGCAGCAGGAGCCGATCCAGGACACAAAAGCTGTCAGGAAGGAGCGCACACTCCATTTCAGAATACCACCAGGCCATCAAAGAACTGCTAGATGCCGTGAGATAGACTGGATCTCCTGCTTTTGCATGAGCATCAGAATGGTGAGCGGCTTCCACAGGGTGAGGCTGCTCTAAATAGAACACTGCCACACCCAAGATAGCCACCTGCAGGGAAGCTGGGACTTACAGTCCCCAACAGAGATACTGCAAATAAAGGAAGAAAAGGCCTTTTTAAAGTCAAGGAACATAATCCTGGCAAAATACCTTGCCTAATTCAATTCTTGTTATTGGGGCAGCAAAACCACCAATGCGCAGAGCTCACCATATGTTTTTTACCACAGGGGGCAACACCAGCATGACAGTGGCATACAATAAACCAGAAAGGAGTGCACAGGCACACCTGTTTAGTTGGGGTGGGCCCTAGAATGCGCACTGCTGCAGCACTGACAATGCTGTGAAACCGTAGAACCTCTCCACAACTTTACGGTCATTGTCAAGGTACCGAAAGATTAATACAGACTGTGTTTTAGTGGCCACATCAGTGGTGTCATCAGCCTGAATAGCCACAAAGTCTGTGTTTTTCAACTGTTGGACAATATAGCCTCTTATAATCTCTGGCATACACTTAAGAAGTTCATTTTGTATCATTTTAGAGGTGCCCTTAAAGACTGTGGCACTTGCTGAATGTGGTTACATTTCACTGTCTATGCTTGCTATTAAGTCTACCAGGCCTCTGAATATACCTGGATTTGAGGAACTTTCAGGTTTGTCATGCTTTCTAAGGCCAGTTCAAAAACACCACAGAAATTAATACAGTCAATTATCTTTGACAGTATGTGTCTATTGCTATCGGCTGGTTCATTGGGTTTTTTTATTGATTGGTGGTATGCATCACTTATATGGGCTTGAATCAGTGTGTCTTCCAACATTCCCAGTCACGCCAGGATTTCCATATGGATTCGTGAACGTGCATGCTTCCTTAGTTTATCTGACAAGTGCTTCAAGTCTGTTGCTCTTTTTTACCCGTATAGCGAGTGTTTAGCTATTATTACATTCCATGAGGCTAGACTCTAAAAGGAGAAGCAGAAAGTAAAACATTGGAATGTTGGAGCAAAAGGCTTACACCAGCCATTATAATACCTTAGCCAATTAATTGTATTCAATAGAAGTCCCAACATTCCAAGCTTTTAATATTGATTACACAGGTCCCTGCCTTAAACTGACACTGTCGTGATGTGACCCCAGTCACCCCACCTGCCCACCAACATGTAGACCACTGCCAGACCTACACCTTAACTACCATGTAAAAATAATATAGCACCAGTTTCCTTACCTCAAACACTGGGGTTGTGTTGTGGGGGAGCAAGAGCTGCAAATGATGTTGGGTGTTGTACCCTCTTGCTCTTCCCAAAAAGTAAGTAAAGTTTGTCAGGGTTTACCAGATGCTGAAAAAAACACATATAACAATTAGTAGTGGCACTGGCAAGCAAACACATACATTAATTGTCAAAGCCAAGTTAATGCATATTATGATGCCTGTGAAAATAATTTTAGATGAAAAGTGATTCCCCAGCTTTAGTGCCTGCAAATCAATGGGAAGCATTGCCAGAAGTACTGGTTACTATTCCTTTCACTAATATTTTACAAAAAAAGTGAGAGGGTTTTGTAATGTGAACTTTGCATCAATCTTGCTGTGGCAGTAGTACAGGGAGTGTGGGGGGGAAGGCTGTAGGGTGCACACACATTTCTAATTCAATAAAATGTGAATACCTGCTAGTAAACTGTACAAATAGTTCAAAACATATCCGCAGTTAGTGAAGAACAAATTAAACACTTTTTCGTTTTTGTTTGTTTGTTTAAGTTTATTTTGGACAAGTTATAGCCATAAAAACATGCAATTATACATATAACTAAATAACCCACTGAGATTTCCTTTCTCAGTGATTACATCACACTAGAACAACAGATTACAGCCCCATGCAATGCATCATGATAAAATGTGTTACTGGGCCCTATGTTTTTATTTGTGTCCTAACAAATGGCAGCTTTTACTGCTTGCATTTGAATGAGAATGCTTTCTGCAAGCCAGTTTATGTAGACTCATTTATCAGGCTATAAGGACGGCACTTTGGGCTAAGGGTTCAGATGTAAGACGGGGTCAGGCTGTAATTAAACTGTTGGCAAAGTAAATCAACAACATGACAGCCAGCGTCCATTGTAAAAATGTGTGAGAGGGAGACGCAGCCTGCAAGCATTTTTACATTTAACTACTAGTCCTCCTATGGAGAGAGAAGACTTGTGGGCTGGTGTTGAATTGGTTACCCTTAAAAACAGCCAGACTGCTTTAAAAGTATTAAATTATACAGTGAACAAACTGACGGGATAAGGAAACTCTCGGTAAACAGAACTTTCATGTTATCTTTTGAGCAACTGCAAAGGTAATAGGGCAATCTGGCGTAAACTGGGCTTCAATTTAAGTTAACTGACAAAAGCGCCTTTTACTAGCAGTGATCCCTCATGAGGAAGTTGGAAAATATAGAGCAATAAACTGTTATTTTAGGAGCAGAAAATCCAACAGCTCAAACATTTCAAGTTTGAGAGGGATTGAAATGAGTTTGAGCTGTCCTCTCAGCCTGGAATGGAAACATCGGTCTCCCACCGCTATTAAACATAACTCTTTCAGCAGCGGATAGATCTAGATCACACCACCAGATCATTCATGCAAGATTTGCCTGCTTCTAATTAATAATTACCACCTGTAGTGCTCGGACACGTGCAATCTTTTAAGACGTTAACTGCATTAGACTCACACCTGAGGGATGTAATGGTAGATGATACAACACATGGCACTAATGCAGTTACGTGCATATGCCACATAAATAAAATAATTGCCACCAGCGGACGCGCATGCCTTTGCCTAACTCTTTACTTTGTCAATGGGGAACACGATTCCAGCTTCCCATTGACAAGGTACGAGATGAGTCCTGGAAATGCGGAACCACCACGCCCACCAGCCACAAAAACAACAGTTGAGCACAAGGCCCTGGCGCCATGGTACAACTGTAGTGCTGCTGTGCTGGTGTGATGTGAGCCCCGTCGGAGCTGATTACTGTAATATCTTTTTAGTGAGCAGAATGACAAAACAGTAGTTGGCGGCGGTGGGGGGTTACGTCCGTTGCTGTGCATGTCTTTCAGTTTCAGTGGGGGAAGACTTTGGAGTCCTATCACAGAAGATGGGAGGAGCCATATGGCACAATTGAAAGCCTCAAGGTCACTTCTAGTTGCTCAACACTGGCAACAGACTGTGTTTTAAAAAGCAAATTAAAGTCCACCAGCCCTCTTGGAAAACGCAGAGCCCCAGGTTGCACAACAGCAGCAAGGGCCTGGTGTGTGGTGTTACGGTGTCGCGGTAGTGGAAGAAAGTAAACAAGCATTTGGAATGCAATTGGTCTCGCATTTGTGAGCATTAGAGCTACTGGTGTTGTTTATGTTATTTGAAAAGAATACAAATGGTATTGTGAGCATATAATGGTATTTTTGCTGTAATGTAGTATAAAAGGCAACTTTTAATTTTTGTTTACATCCCACACTGCTAGAGGTGTAAGAGAAAGCGAATACCTCCCTGTTATGCTACCAATATACCATTCAAGACAAAGAGAGAGATAGAAAGTGTGTGTGTGAGAGAGAGAGAAAGGGTGTGTGGTGTGTGTGTAATGCGTGTGTATGTGAGAGACAGCATGTGCGAGTGAAACAGATAGTGAGTGCTGTGTGTTTGAGACAGAGAGAGGGATAGAGACAGAAAGGAATAGAAAAAGAGTGTGTGTGTTTGAGAGAGATTGAGAGCATGTGTGTGATGTGTGTGAGAGAGATAGTGCTGTGTGTGAGGGAGGGAGGGAGAGAGAGATAGAAAGAGAGAGAGTGATTGTGTGTGGGAGAGAGAGAGAAAGTGCATGTGTGTGTAATGATTGTGTATGCAAGAGATCGCGTGGGTGAGTGAAACCGATAATGAGTGCTGTGTGTATGTGAGAGAGAAAAGGATAGAGATAGAAAGGAAGAGAAAACGATCGCGTGAAACAGAGTGAGAGCGTGTGCGTGTGATGTGTGAGATACAGAGTACATGTGTGTAAGAGAAAGCACACGTGTGTGAGAGAGAGGACGTGGGTATGTGCGTGAGAGCTTGTATGCATGAGAACGCGTGTGTGTGTGTGAGACAGAGCATGTGTGTGAGGGAGGGAGGATGAGGTGAGAAAGAGAGAAAATGTGTGTGTGAGAGAGAGTGCTGTGTGTGAGGGAGAGAGCAAGAGAGAGAAAGAGTGCCGTGTGAGTGAGAGAAAGAGAGACACAGAGAGTAAGAGAGCGAGAGAAACAGAGAGAATGTGTGTGAGAGAGAATGCTTATTTTGACACTGACTCAACATAAAAAGTTAAGCTGGCTCTGGTGAGATTTGTAATATAGAGACGTGATAAAAGGCTAGTGTGCAGTAGCAAAATTTAAAGTTGTGCTGATGCTTGGAGAAAGGATAAGCGAGTACAATAAAAAATGTAAATTGTGTAAATGCATGTGAAATAACTGAGCCAGCATTAGTGATATTCAAAAATGCGCCTCTGTATAATGGAAGGCTGAGTTGGAAGTAGGATTATTTTAAACTCTGTGAACGCCAAAGAAAATAAAAAGTTGTCACTGGTAGGCTTTCAATCGGTGATAATGGATGATAAAGAGGCACAGCTGAGCAGAGACTGGTGTTATTTTAAGATGTGCGGACGCAAAGTGAAAATCTACCATGGCACTGGTGGGCTTTTAAAAGTGCCAATGCTTGATGAAATATTAAGCAGGCACAACTAAGCCGGTACTAGTGGGGTTTAACATTATGCCATCATATAATTAAAGACTGTGCTGACACTGTTGAGATTTGTAAATTACATTTTTTAAATAGACTCATTTAAAAATAAATAAATATAATAATTTCTCAATTGAAATACAGTAAAGTCACTAATATAAGTGCGAGAAAAACTCTGCAGTACTGGAAGAAGTTTAAAACATTTGTAGTTCTGTTTTTAAAGGTGGTACATTCTGTAAATTACATTTTTAAAACACACTCTTTTGCAAAGAAATACGAAAGGCACAGCTGAGCCAGAGCTGGTGTTATTTTAAGCAGTGACGTAAAGTGAAAGTTTATGATGGCATTGGTGGGCTTTTAAAAATGCCAATGCTGATGAAATATACTGGTGGAGTTTAAAATTGTGACAATGTTTCATTAAAGACTGTGCTGACACTGTTAAGATTTGTAAATTACATTTTTTAAAACAGACTCGTTTGCAAATAAATAGAATAATTTCTCAAATTAAATACAGTAAAAAAAAAAATCTAAACTTTTACGAGACTGAGCAAGCGATTATAAGGCAGAAAGCCGGTTTCTTAATTTAGCATTAAATAAGTAGCAGCTTTGGAAATTACCTGAAACATGTTAGGTAAAAATAAAACATAAAACAATGCTGCACACACACACAACTTGCCCTCTGTGATATTTAGGCAGGTTTATGAAATTACTAACCAAAACTGTGCAAACAATAGATTAAAGGCAAGGCACACACTGCTAGATTTAGGCATATTTATCAAATTACTAACCAAAACTGTGCAAACACGAGATGAAAGGCAACACGCGCACTGCGGTGTTGACCTGACATGGTCCGAACTTAAAATAAAATCTATGTGAATGACTCTCTGAGTTTCATTATATTCCGATCAAGTGTGTGGAACATGCTGCAAGCATCCGCTGTTCGGGGACCAACGTGAGCCAACATGCGTGGTTGAATAGTGTGGATAGCGAGTTTACGACTGTTGCCCAAAACCTGGCGCGCGTATGCTGCAGTGATGTGATATAAACCAGGTCCTTCTTTATAGTTAAACACTTGCTAGTTGTATTAACAGACATATACGGGAATTAGGTGGGCAAATAGCATTAGGTGCTTTATGACCAATTAATTCACCTGCGCGAGCCTCTTGCATCCTGCATTACAGATTTATTTATGTGAGGTAAATGCAGCTCTGCCAATCACAGAAATACAATAACAATGGAAAACATGAATTTCACTTCCCTTTCTTCCCGGTGAAGAGAAATTATCATTTTGACACGGCACTTGGACCTTCACAAATTGGGTTCTTAGATGTGGTTTCTTGCAGGCATTACAGAGATTGAATTATTTATCCTGGAGACCAATGTAACGGCACGAAAACTCTGTAGGGTATCGCAGCGAGGTAATTAATAACCGAAACTGTGCAAACACGAGGTGAAAGCCAATGCGCGCACTGCTAAACTTAGGCAAGTTTATAAAATTGCTAACCGAAGCTGTGCAAACACGAGATAAAAGGCAACATGCACACTGCTAGATTTAGGCATATTTCTCAAATGAATAACCGAAACTGTGCAAACACGAGATAAAAGGCAACGCTCGCACTGCACAACAAAAAAAGTGTGCCACTATAAAATAAAAGGTTATACCAGCACTAAACACAAAACAAAAATCCCAATACATAATGTATACTGATCACTATGGTGCGACTGCAAATGCTAAACAAGTATTTGCAATGCAATGGGTCTCGCATTTGCTCGAGTTAGAGCTTTTAGCTTCCTAACTGGACTTTTCTTGCCACATAAATTGAAATATGAAAAGTAAAGCAGGTGATATAAGCGAGCTGATTCAAAGCACCATGGCCGCCATGAGCATGAGCGTGAAGGAGAGATACAAAAAGAAAAAGAAGTTTGTTTGCAGTGAAAAGTATCAGCAAACGTGCAATAATCCATGTAACAGGGTTGATGGCCAAGGAGGTAACAAAACTGCCCCAAGGAGGGACAAACGTAAGGCATTTACCAATGATAATACAGGATTTCTGAAATGCAAGTCCACAAACGAGGGATAGTGATGGGCATGAGGTGGGGGTAGTTAAAAGCCCACAGATAGATTGCAACACATCAGAGCACTTGCACGCTCGACCTACAAATGACAATATAAGGTACTATCTCTATCACAAAATGTACTGCATTGCGTGGCATAATTTGTCGTTTCTAGCTTCATAAGTTATTCTACACTGCTGCATCATTTGGTTTCCCCCGCAGCAAAATTCCAGTGGTGCTACTTGTGCACAATGACTGTAGAAAACATTAACACAATAGGCTTGTATTACATGTCTTCAAACGGCCTTGCCCTATACAGAAGTGAAATCTGAGGCAGGACCCATTTGAAACATCTGCAGTGAGGGATTTGGGTTCGCCTTTGAGGCACTGTACGCCTCTGCAAAACACAACTGCTGAGGGAGAATTATCACATGGAGACCATGGTTTTCAGTTTATATTTATTCCTGCAAATGCATTCATATCCCGGACTAAAACATGCAAGACCTCTCCAGTTTAGCATCAACACACATGTATCTGCTGGATTCACCTTCCTCATCCGAGCAGCAAAATTGAATACAGTCACTCCATTTCAGTGCAATCCAGAGATGTACTCTGTGGCTGTCAAGAACCGTTGTCGATCTTGGTGGCAAATCTACGTGACAGCAGGCAAGGGGGCAAGAGATGTCGGGGAATAGAGGTATGGTGTTATTATCACCCCAGTACCATTTTCGAACAGAGACAAAGTGAGAGGAAGTGACCTTTCCATGCTGACACCCCAAAGTGATGGCTGTAATAACCTGATTGAATGGTCAGCAAAAGTGACCCACTACAGCAAGTACTGCAGAAAAAAACCACAGATTCCTACTAAAATGTTTCTTCAGAATGGAGGAATCAGTAATCAACATATTAGCTTCTCAAAATATTTTAGCCACACAAGTCAGACAAGGCGATCAGTGTTAAAGAGAAATAAAGACTCGTACAAGTTACAAAATGCAATGTGCAGCTGTCTATAAAGCAAGGGAGTGTAAGATCGTGGCACTGAACATGTGTGCTTATGAACACTGAGATCCAGCGCCCAGCTGTTGCTCCGCTGTTCCCAATCCCCAAAACAAAAACAAATCCCTTAACTTTGGTTATTTATCCATTGTGCCCTCGCCAGCTGGGCCCAGGATACATGCCATGCGCACTGTTTACGCCTCTCGCTGAGATTAATGGCCATGTCCCGACCAGGGGCGGCTCAGCCATCATCCTGCTGGGCCACCACGGGAGAAGGCAGTATGTATGGACAACCATGATAGCAGCTGAGCGTGCCATGCCCCACCATCTTTGAAAAAGGGCGTGTCCTTGCAAACAGTCTGCTAAGGAGTTGCGCAACCTGATCCGAGATGACCGTATTTTGGGCCATCTTTGTTCGCGCTGCAGGAACATGGGAGGAACTGGACGGGCAGTAAATTGCACACATGCGCCACGTGACTCATTCAATGATAAAAAACTACACTGAACAATAACAATTAAACCATAGTAAAACAAGCTGCAACATAATCTTTACCCACTGTGCTCTCCTCGGATAAGCCACTCAATGTAGAAGTCACATAAACAAGACAAAGAGAGTGAGGGTGAGCTGGCCCTGGAAATGCCCCTCTCAACTGTTGTTTTATGTTTGCAGAGGCAGGTGGGGGAAAGGGAGACCTGCTGGAGAACTTGTCAGAGGAAGTGTGGCTGCTCTCAAGCACACATCCACACTGTAAGACAAGCAGACAACAAGCATTTGGAATGCAGTAGTGTCGTGTTTGCTTGAGTTAGAGCTCATAGCCTTGTAAATTACTGACTGGACTTTTATTGCCACACAGACTGAAAATAACAAGAGGAAGAGAGGGAGAGCAAGCTGGCCCTCGAAAAGCCCCCCTCTGATGTTGCTTTATGTTTACAGAGGGAGCTGGTGGGGAGGAGGGAGTGAACACACACCCACAGTGCAAGGCAAACAGGCCAATATTGAAAGAAAAAGTCCCCTTCAGAAGTGATAAACAGGACATAGCGTAATTACACAGTACTTTGTGTTGCTCCCAAAGTAAAAAAAAGGCAGGACAAAGAGGCAGTACTGACCACTACCAAGCAAGGATTTTTGAAGGACACTGCAACTAACAAATAAAAATGCTGAAACTCACTCGATTGTATACTTTTGTATACAGCAGGCCGAATGCTAATGCTCGACCTAAAAAGAGCTCCACAAATATATAATAAAGAAATCCTGTGGAAGGAGATTATACTTGGTTGCTGCGCTTTGTGAGGGATGAACACGAAAGGAGGCATGACAAATGCATGCCAGAAACCAATAGCAAACAAAGAATAAAATGAAAACAAACAAACACCCAATAAGAAGCCAGTAGGTGGGCAGAGCCCACAGAGCAATTACAACAGTCGAGAGATAGCGTCTGTAAACCATAGTTAATCAATCAATCAATAAATGACATAGACCTACAGCCGGAGCCAACCTTGAAACTTTGATTAAATAAGCTGATCAGCACCACACGATCCAGTCATGACATGACTTACTACTGTATTCATCACTTGATTCCACCAACTCATTTTGATTTTTTAATACACATACTTGCCTGTAGAACTTGGAAGGAAACTCAACTAAGACAACTCAGTCAAAGAGGAAGAAGGTTTCTGGATTAGCTACCAATGCTTGCTGTGCTGTCTGCTGTGGCCTATCTCTCCTCATGCTGCTTGAGAAACTAATGACACCAGGGAGAGAGACAGCCTCCTCCTCCACCCTCACGGTGTCTCATGTCATTACACTTCCAGGTAGCAACACTGCCGTGACTCAGTATGTCTAAGCAAATCCTGGCACTGCTCCTTATGCTGCTGCATCACCAGTATTGGCTGTGGCAGGGGACCTCAACACTCATTACTGAGACTAAGGGATGCGCCTTGGAGTCATCCCTGGCTCACTAATGTGCGCTTTGTTGCTGCGACCCAGTACGCATGTTGGGATGGCCAAAGAAAGGGTGCCGTCCAACCTGACATGAACACTTAGGTGTGTGTTGGGTATCTATCAGACTACTGCCTGGCAACATTATTGGTAATTTTTAACCCCCATCCACTCTGGCCTGCTGGCTGCTTTACGCTCTCCTCACTCGATCACACTGAGTGAAGTTACTTGCTCACATACTGCTGCTGCACTGAAATATATAAAAAACGACTTTACTAATGTATTTATGGGAGGGATTATGGGCCAAAATAATCAGGGGGGTAATGCCCTAACATAGGTACCTCCCCTGCACGGAACTTGTTAACAAAAAGAAACAGCTCTTCCTAAATCAAGTTGCATATTACCTAACTACACAGACTACCATTTTTACACATTCTAATCAAAACTCTGAGCTCTAGTCTACCTGCTTTATAAGTAGTGTTGGGTATATGCTGTTTCCCTAATGACTTTTAACATGCCATCTATGTACTTTCTATTGCCTTCCAAACCTGTCTCAGGCCTGCTAGCGCAGGGCCTGTGTGTTCAGTTTACTGCAATTGGGACCTGGCATCCAAATTTACTTGCCAGGCCTGGAACTCCCCTTTTACTACATGTAAGTCACCCTTAAGGTAGGCCCTAGATAGCCCTATGGGCAGGGTGCTATGTATGTAGAGGCCTATATGGATTCTCACTGCTGTGAGTGCTGCCTTGCTCATAGGATTGCATTGAAAATGCCCTACCTTATGTGTAGGTGGTGTGGGGGGAGGAGCCAAAATGGCGGCCGGGAAGGACGCCTAGTTAGCGAGCTCCGTCCCGGACTCGCCATAAATATCCTGTGGGGCGCCCCCCCTGGAATTTTATCGACGCCGCGGAGGTCCTGTGCTGCCCCCAAGGTTGAGAGCGGCCGGGGGGAGAGGACACCCGATAAAACGGGCCCGAACGGCCGAGACTGGCCCAGGGATTGAGGTGAGGAGCCGGGAGCTCTCAAAATGCCGCTGCCCAGCGCGAGCTGAACTGTGGCCGGCGAACCGGCTCTCCCTTCCCCCGAGGGGCCGGGGCGCTGAGCCACCGTGCCGATGCTGGAGCTGAGGATCGCCCGAGACATCCATGGCGTGGAGGGTTGGGGTGTGCCCCCTCTATCCCGCTCCCCCTTCCTGGGCGAGGTATCGCCGAGCTGCCGGACCCACCGGGGAGCCTGGAGAACTATACGGCGCACCCGGAACGAGAGGCGGCGCCGCGAATTAGAGGCGGTGGTGGCCCCGGGCTGGTGCCCCGGACCAAACCACGAGGCGACCCACAGGGGGCCGACCGGACACGGGGCACGAGGTGTACAGGAGGGCCTGCGCTGGCCTGGTTCGGCCTGTACGCATTAGAAGCAGTGGGGCCCCCACCTGGAAGTGAGAGCCGGGGCCTTGTCGGGTGCGGGGGGACTTGGATTTCTGTGGCAGGAGAGACGCGGCGGATGGGAGCAGCGCGGGCCCCTCTTCCCCTCCCCGGCCCCCCCCTCGCTGGAGGCATTCACTGTGGCACTGCTGCCTGGCTGTGGCGCAAACCCACGCTCCACTGAGCGCAGCACTGTGGTCTGGACGGCCCCACCCAGGCGGGTTGACGAGCGCGGGAGCAAATCCGGCCTGCGGGGAGCGGAGAGACCACACACCAGATTAACTAGTGCCACGATGGGACGGAGAACACTGGCGGATACTTATCCTTGGACCTTGGCCGTCGTGAGTGGAGAGGAACAGGAGCCCGCCCGGGGGTTGGCTTCCCTGGACTGAACACCTGGCTGTCTCCCCCGTCCCCGCCCCTGCAGCCGTGGCCCGTCTCCGCCGCTGCCCCCTCTGGGTGACTGAACTACTAGAGTAGCAGGCACGGAACCCTGACCCCAAGGAGGACGCACTATCAGATCCCGGGACTACTTGACTCTGGTTCCGCCGGCTGCACCGGCGGCCCCCTGCATTGGCTTGCGGACAGAGGCATGCTCTGATCAGTGAAAAGGGAAGAATAAACCCCGCTCATACTCCACCAACTAACGCGGTGCCTGGAGAGAAAGGGAGCAAATACTGTGTCAAGGGAATACGGCGCAGGGGCAACTTATTGCAAGGTCAAAACAAAACTGTGCAGAGCACCGCCGCACCCCGCACGGCTTCCTTCAGACAGGCACAATGGCAGGCAGGCTTAAATTGTCCAAGAACCAAGACCGGAACGCCCAAAGCGTAGTGCCCTGTGACCAACAGCTAAACCCATCTCTACAAACATTAGAAAGCACACTCTTGTCACATTCCGCACAATTTGAGAAAGTATTGCAAGCAATCATGGACACTAAATCCTCCCTGGAAAATAGAATAGACGCAGTCTCCCAAGATTAAGCATTTAAGTTTACTCCGAGTGGACCACCGCAATTTGTCGGAAAGAGTGAAATCGGCAGAAGAGGTGATATCCGAACTGGCCCCCATGGCCCAAGATAATCAAAAACAAATACAGCGCCTAGATGCTGAGGTGAAGGCACTCCGGTGGAGATCGGAGGAAGCGGAGAGTAGATCGCGCCGCAACAATATCCTCTTTCTGGGGTTCCCTGAAAATATGAGGCAACCGAACTTGGAGCTATTCCTAGAGCAATGGCTAATCAAGGAAGTACTAAACGGGGCTCCGTCCAAGTTCTTCTCCATAGAAAGGGTGCACAGAATCCCAGGTAGACCTCCGGCCCCAGGCCAACCATCCCGACCACTGATTGCTAGATTTTTAAATCACAGGGATCGAGACGCAATTTTGCAACAGTTCCGCAATAAAGGCCCATATAAATATGAGGACTCAACTATTAATGCATACCCAGACTTCACACAGGAGGTGCAAAACCAACGTAACACCTACGTTAAAATCAAACAGCGCCTGCAAGAACATGACATCAAATATGCTCTGTTTTTCCCCGCTAAACTACGAGTGGTGTTGGAGGACCACACCCACATCTTCACCTCCCCTGAGGACGCCTGGACATGGTTACACGCCAAGGGCCTGGCGCTCCCCCGGGAGGGTGCGGAGGAAGCAGAGGAATGGATAATCCCTGCATCGAGGAAACGATCTAAGAGATGCACCAGGGGTCAACCCAATGATCGACACGCAGCCGAAGAAAGGGCGAAAGTGCTGAAGGAAACACCTCTGCTGATGCAAAGCAACTTTGGAGGACCCAGGTCGACCCCCGAGATCAACTTGGACTCCGACACGGCCAGCTCTGACTCTACAATAACAGGAGTGTAGAAAGGACCGATAGTTACCCCTAGAACCGCAGACGAACTTTAACTATACTCCACCACTCCACCTTTTCACTATCATAAATAGTGGCCGTGTTCGGATGGCACCGGGGGCCTCCGAGAGGGGACAGCCCCGGAGAACTGAACACTAACAACAGCGTATATCTTTTGCATAACCCACACCCCATCTCCTGGGGCGCATGCATGGGGGAATGTGGGGACGGGCAAACTGGGGGGGTAGTGGGGGAAGCTCCCGCTCTCTCTCTCCTTCACAACGGGGGGGCACCCAATGTTATTAGCAGATTAAGTCTGCGGAAAGATGTGAGCCCCGTAAAAGAGCCACATCTGGTTGCCAACATTACATCACCACGGATATCCAGTCGGATACAGGTTTTTTCACACTGTTATGGTTAAGGTTGCAGTTGGGGCGGGAGGGAGTTGTAATTTAGTAATAAAGCACTCGACCGATCCACTTAAAAGGCAGGGCTCACTGCCGCAAATGGAATCTTTATTAAATGACACAGCAGAGGGGGTGACTGAGCATGGGACGGAGGCAATCGATAGGCATGCACGAATAGGCGCATCCTATAAACTCACATGGCACCACATACGAAATGTGACATAAAGCAATACGATATTGTAACATGGAATGTGAGGGGATTGGGAGCGCCGAGTAAACGGTCCCGGGTGTACACACGCCTTAAGCGCATGAGAACACACATTGCTATTATACAAGAGACACATATGCTGGAGCCCGATCTGCAGGAGCTGCGTACGAAGTGGGGTGAGCAGGTAATAGGCACAACATACTCCGCCTTCGCGAGGGGCGTGTTGATCTGGATAGCAGGAGGGGTCCCATTCCTCCAAACAGCGCACAGAATAGACCAAGGCAGAAGATTTGTGGTGGTGGAAGGCCAGCTAGATGGCAGACAGCTGACAGTAGTTGGTAAATACGCCCCAAACTGCGGGATCGCAGGCTTCCTAAGCACACTCACGCCATCATTATTGGTTAACCCTTCGGCTCCGGCCATCTAGGGGGGAGATTTTAATAACACACCAAATAAAACACTAGACAGGTCCTGCGCTCCAACTTGCCCGACAGCAAAAAGAAACACCACAAGTTAATTACAGACATGGGCGGGGGATATGAGATAATATGACTTATGGCGCATGGGACACCCACAGCAGAGGGAATACTCATTCTACTCGGCACCACACAAAACTCACTCTAGAATAGATATAATATGGGGCACCCGGGACATAGGAGCATTGGTTAATATGTCGGAATACCTAGCAAGGACACTGTTGGATCACTCACCACTGAAAGTGTCATTGGACTGGGGTAGAAGGCGACAGGCAATTCCCACGTGGCGCCTGCAGGTAGACGCTCTACAAGACCAGGCATTCGTGGAAATTCTAAAAACCACATTGAATCAGTACTGGGAAACAAATGACTCCACAGCAAATTCACGGGCAGCCGAATGGGACGCCCATAAAGTGGTGGTACGAGGACAATGCATGTCCACCACGTGGGGAGTAAGACGCACCCTACAGGTGGAAGCCGGTAAATTAGAACAGGAGCTCAGGGTAGCAGAAATAGCGGTAGCACGCAACGAAATCCCCCACACAGCGCTAAAAGAAGCGCGCTCGAACTACAACCAAGTAGACAGCAGACTCCGATGTCACGATTATAATTACCACTTATCGCGCTTGCACACAGAAGGCGACAGATCGGGCAGATTGCTGGCGTGGTTGCTAGAGGAGGATAAACAGCATTCCCCCATCGGGACCATACGGGTAGACATACACACTACGGTAAACACGCAATTCGAAATAAATGAAACATTCCGTGAATATTACACAAAGCTGTACACTAAACGCACCTTGTGCACGCCACTGCAACTCGAGTCCTTCCTGGGAGACTCTCTGTTACCGCAATTATCCCCAGCAGACAGGGACTCTCTTGAAACCACCGTGACAGCGGGTGAAATAGACTTAGCCCTGACACAAATGCCCAGGAACAAAGCACCTGGCACAGATGGCCTCCCGATAGAGTACTATGCCACCTACTCCTCTCGCCTAAAGCCTCAACTGCTGAAGGTGTTTGAGGAGGCGTGGGCCAACGAACAGCTTCCCCCATCTCAGAGAGAAGCTATAAGAGTGGTTCTCCCACAAACAGGGTCGCGACCCCACTGATGTTAAATCTTATAGACCACTCTCGCTCATAAACTTAGATTGCAAAATTGTAGGTAAAATATTGTCTAACCGACTAGCTCCCATTATACACACCCTAATACCTGATGATCAAAACAGCTTCATCCCGAAACGCAACACTTTTTTAAACATTCGCAGATTGCTGAGCATAATGGGCGATACCCCCCCGGAGGCACTTGATGAAACGGTGCTGTCACTGGACATTGAAAAAGCGTTTGACACGCTAGAGTGGGACTTCCTACTAGCCACAATGCGGCAAATGGGAATAGGCCCCAATTATATTCGTTGGGTCCGGACACTCTACTCTAACCCCCAAGCTAGAGTGAAAACGGGGGGAGTCATATCGGATAGCTTTCCAATCTCCAGGGGCACGAGCAGGGATGCCCCCTATCCCCGCTATTGTTCGCTATAGCAATTGAACCACTAGCAGCAAGAATACACTCGATGATGGACAGCTGGGGGATAGTCAGGAATGGGCTCCACCACGCAATCTCGCTATACGCTGATGATGCCCTAATCTACATTCGTAAAAGTAGCGAGGTGTTACCAGCAGTACTGTCATTGCTGGCCGAATTTGGAAGCATATCTGGCCTAGTGGTAAACTGGGATAAGTTGTGTGCATTCCCACTGGCCAGGTGGCCACCGGCGAGACAGGAGACTGCCCCGCCGGGCCAACTGAAATGGTGCTTTGAAACATTCAAATACCTCGGGGTAAACATATACCACAACACAGATGACTTGAGAGACGGGAACCTGGGGAGAGCACTAGCCTCCATAAAGGGCTCGTTAGGATTCTGGAACAGACTACCGCTCTCGCCCCCAGGCAGGGTGGCGGTCGCGAATATGCTAATACTACAGAGGCTACTATATTATTTTGTGGCTTTGCCGATCAACATCCCAAGGAGCTTTTTCACGAATCTGAACACAGCGCTTCTACAACTCATATGGGGTAGGGGTAGAGCGCGGGTGGCACTAACCTCATTGCAATGCCCAGCGGACGCGGGCGGTCTGGGAGCTCCTAATTTTGAACTGTATTGTGCGGCTGCCCAACTGCAGTGGCTACAGAACTGGATCCACAGACCAACGCCGGCAGAATCGCCGGCAGAATCCGAATGGCTGGATTCCTGGTTAAAAGGGACTCAACTGATAACGTCAATTAAACACCCTAAAAGTGAATTGGGTAACCCACTGCTAGCAGCGGCTCACGCATGCTGGGGCAAATACGTCCAAAAAGACCACAAGACGCTCCCTTACTCCCCGCATAAGTATGGGAGCGTCTCCCGGGATGGTATAAAGCTGCAACGCACCAGCCGTCTGTGTGGACAGAAGCGGGCAGACAGTTAGTGGGTGATTGCTTTGAGGACGGTAAACTAATGTCATTTGAAGCAATGCAGGCTCTCACAGAAGTAAACCTCGGCCAATTCCTGTCATACCACGCCATATGTTTGGCAATCAAAAAAACGTGGGGCGCAGGAATCCTAGAACCGAAGATCTCCCACATTATTCACCATATCCTACAATTGATGCCCATACAAAAGTAGTATCGAGCCTATACAAGCTCGTTAACAATCCCCCTGAGCTGCATATGGAGAGGGCTAGGGAGAGGTGGAACTCGGTCCTCCCGGACCCGGTACCACAGGAGGATTGGCTGAAAGTCCTGCAACATGCTCGAGGAGTGTCGAGGAACCCCAGATTACACTACACCCAGTTTAACTTTACACACCAAACATACTTATCCCCAGCCAGGTTAGGGCGAATATTTCCCGGCTCGGAGCCGACATGTCCCAGATGCAAAGCCCCACGGGCTCACTTCTACCACATGGTCTGGGAATGACCTCAAATACAAAAGGTATGGAGAGAGGTGGTGCTAGCGATCTCGGAATTGACAGGACTGGGGCTGACAGTTGATCCTAAGTCATGCCTCCTGGGGCTGAGGACAAGAACAAAAAGGCACAGACACTTACACAAATTTGCTGATCTAGCATGTGTGATGTATAAAAGATTGATAGCAATGCACTGGAAAGCGCCTAGAGCACCTGATCAGAACTCATGGCATACCACTACACTGCGCTGGGCTCGTACAGAATATCAAGTACTGAGGAAGAGAGTGACAGGAAGGAGTATCCCCCTGTGAAGGACGCACTGATGAGGAAGTATTGCTTCACCTATGAGGAATACAAAAAGACGTTCAGGGGCAGTAAGAAAATGTCCTACCATTCTTGAGGGGAGTTTTTGGAGGATTGCTGCATGGTGCTCGATGGATGGTGAAGGGTAGCACAACAGATAATTTTGAAGGGCTGTTCAATCTGATTGTCAGAGAGCACCTGCTTTGTTGTTGTTTTTCAGGGCCATGCCAACACTAGTCAGAATGTGAGCGCTCTGAAGCCAGGGAGCTTGCAAAGGAGACAGACCTTTGGGTGAGTGCCAGAGGGTCTGGTAAGGCATTTGGGGGTGTTCCTGGAGGGAGTGGTCTAGGTATTTCCCAACCAGATGAGGTTGGAAAGGCTTGCAGTGTCCCAGGTAGGTCTCTGTGTAGTGGGATAGGAAAGGGATCCCATATCCAGTCTCAGAGGTGAGGGACTTGGGGTGGGCTGAGTCCCAGGGTGCTTCAGATCCATGCCCAGAGGCCGAAGGATTTCATGAATGAATGCTAGGAGGGGAGTCTAGCTTCTACCGTAGGGCCATCTGCTAAGAGGGACTGCATAATGTCAGGAGGACTTGGGTGGGCGGCTGATATCAGTGCTCCTCCAGTCCAGGTGTCTGGTGGTCTCACTCCAGGGTGGAGGAGGCAGGAGGCCAGACAGAGGGTTGAGAGGGGGTTACGGGCCCCAGTAGGGATCCAGAAGCCTCAGGGTTCAGCTCTGAGGTCAGAGCCCCCCAGGAATGAACCTGATGATACCATTTCTGGGATGGTGGGATCCAGGCACTGCCAGATGGACTGGGGTCGGGAGGCCAATGACAGCCAGACTCTAGTGCAGCCCTTAGGGGAGGAGTTTCCTTTGTGAGGGGTAAATATACTCCCCAGTAAGTCCTGAATCGCCAGGCAGTGGTCCAGTCTGAGGGTAGTGACCCTGGGCTCAGTGGTCAGATTCAGGGGTAACCTCTGACCTGATGGGGGGGTGGTTGGCCTAATCACCACCAGTTGTTACTTCTAGGGGTACTTTCCATGGTGGGGGGTGCAGAACTCTGGAAGTAGGGGCCAGGGAGGGAGAGACTCACCCTGTACCCCTGTTCAGCCCAAGGGTACAGACCCTGGGCTGGGAGGCCAGTTGCAGGGTGGTGATCCATGGAAGGCGGGAGAATTGAGCAGGAGGGCTATTCCCAGTGCCCTGACAGTTCTGGGTTCTGGTGGTACCATTCCTAGGAGAAGCAGGGGTAGGGGGAGGGAGCCTAGTCCATGTGCAGCCTATGGGTGCAGACCCTAGGCCAGTGTATCAGTGGCAGGCTAGAACTCCTGAACTGGTGAGGAGTGGGGTGGAGTGAGGTTGATATGCACCTGGGGCTAATGCCCCATACTCAAAGAGATTTCAGAGACCAGAGGCCCCTGGATGGCCTGGGGCCTGGCTCAGGCCACTGGCAGCTAGGGAGCCCCCATGGGTTATCCTAGGCTGCCTGGGAAGCATTGACAGAGGGATCAAACTGGGATCAGATTGGCATAGAAGTGGAGCATGCTCCTGCAGTTCCGGGCCGGTGTCCATGTTCTATCACCTCAACCAGAGAAGCCCATCAAGGTATTGATTGGTCTCCCCTGGCTTTAGGCTTGTGGGGGGTTGTGTTGGACCTGGCCCTTTTAACAGGGTCATCCCCAAACGTTTTGCCTTCCTCCTCCTATTTTTTCTGACCTCTTGTTGTTGGCTCTAGGACTCTGAGCACTTTATCACTGCTGATCAGTGCTAAAGTGCAGGTGCTCTCCCTTCTAAAGTTGGTACGATTGGCCAACACCTAATTGCCACATTTAATTTACCTGTAAGTACCATGTACAGATGTATCCCTATACCAGGGCCTGTAAATTAAATGCTATCAATTGGCATGCAGCGCTGCTTGTGCCACCCACAGAAGTAGCATTTCAAACCTGTATCAGGCCTGCTAGCACAAGGGCCTGTGTGCACAGTTTACTGCCATAGGGACCTGGCATCTAAATGTAATTGCCAGGCCCTGAACTCCCCTTTTACTGCATGTAAGTCACCCATAAGGTAAGCCCTAGCTAGCCATATGTCCAGGTTGCTATGTATGTAGAGGGAAGAACAGGTGCCTGTTTGTGTGCCCTGCCCTGGTTGTGACAGACAGTCTATTTGGTTTCTCACTGCTGTGAGTGCTGCCTTGCTCATAGGATTGCATTGAAAATGTCATACCTTATGCCTAGGGGGTATTGTCTGATCTATGAGGGGTAGTGTAGGCATGTATAGTATGGTTGTAATGGTAGTGAGAAATGCTGCTTACTGGTGTAGGTGGACTTTGTTTTACCATTATAGAAATGCCACTTTTAGAAAGTGGGCATTTCTCTGTGCTTATGACTCTGGTGTTTGCAGCTTGACTCTGATCCATGTCTGGGGCAGAGTGACAGCTGGGCTTTGTACATACTTTTCAGACCTGCTGGGTCACTAGGAGGAACTATTACTGCCTGCAAATTCATGTGCTGTCCTGGTTGCTTGGGCACTGCCGTCCTGTGCCCCATTTTGCTGTCTCCAGGTGCTGAGTGCTGTGACCCCTGTCCCTCTGCAATTTTATTTTTTAAAGCGCAGGAAAGGCACTTGACTTCCAAATTTCCAAGTGCTTGAGGAGCCCTTGATTTTATATGGAGTTGTTTGGGAAGCGCAAAAAGAACAGGTGATGGACGGAATGCTGGAAAATGTCAAACATTCACCCCCTGTACAGAGATCTGAGCCTGAATCCATTGTTTTTTTACTGCCCATGTGTTAGAAATTGGGTCTTTGGTTGGCAGTCAGGTCACTTCCTGTCCAAGCAAGGACCCTCACTCCAGTCAGGGTAGGTCACACAAAATCCACATTATCCTGTGCCCACCCTCTGGTAGCTTGGCACTGAGCAGTCAGGCTTAACTCAGAAGGGAATGTGTAAAGTATTTGTGCAATAAATCATACAACAACACAGCATAGCACCACAAAAATACACCACACAGTGTTTAGAAAAATATATAATATTTATCTGGATAAATGCAGGTCAAAATGATTAAAATGCAATAAGTATATGTTGAGATATCACTCTAAAAGTGATATAAAGTGTCTTAAGTTTTTTTTAAGCAAACAAAGGGGGTCATTCCGACCCCGGCGGTCAAGGACCGCCGGGGCCGGGGATGCGGGAGCACCGCCAACAGGCTGGCGGTGCCCCGCCGGGCATTCTGACCGCGGCGGTTTGGCCGCGGTCAGACAAGGAAAACCGGCGGTCTCCCGCCGGTTTTCCGCTGCCCTTGGAATCCCCCATGGCGGCGCAGCTTGCTGCGCCGCCATGGGGGATTCTGACACCCCCTACCGCCATCCTGTTCCTGGCGGTTCGCCCGCCAGGAACAGGATGGCGGTAGGGGGTGCCGCGGGGCCCCTGGGGGCCCCTGCAGTGCCCATGCCAATGGCATGGGCACTGCAGGGGCCCCCGTAAGAGGGCCCCACTGGGTATTTCAGTGTCTGCAATGCAGACACTGAAATATGCGACGGGTGCAAACTGCACCCGTCGCACATACCCACTCCGCCGGCTCCATTCGGAGCCGGCTTCCTCGTGGGGAGGGGTTTCCCGCTGGGCTGGCGGGTGGCCTCCTGGCGGTCGCCCGCCAGCCCAGCGGGAAAGCCTGAATGGCCTCCGCGGTCGCGGGGCGGGCGGCTACCGCCGCCCGCCCCAGTCGGAATCACCCCCAAAGTCTCTTTCAAGCACAAAGTGCCTGGTTTGCGTGAAAAATCTCTGCAAAGAAGTGCACAGGAGGAGATGTGTGGAAACAAAGGGGTGTGCGTCAATTTCTCGGGCCTCACACGGCAATGTGTTGTTTAGTTTTCACGCAGGGCAGACTGTGCGTCGCTTTCCGGTGCTGGGTCATGGATCCTCTTTGGGTTGCGGGGTTTTGGGACACCCCAGGGATGATGCTTGGATTTCCTGCACTGGCAGGACGAAGTCACAGGAGCTGCGTCAATTCGGTGGGTGTTGCGTCGAATTGTCTACCGCACAGCAGGCGCTGCATCGATTCCTCTCTGGAAGTCATGCTGAATCGTTCCGGCTCGGCTGTGCGTCGATTCGGTGGGCAGTGCGTCGAATTTCCAGTCACTACGCTAGCGATGCGTCAATCTTCTCACTACGAAATCGGGCTGCGTCGTTCCGGTTCGCCGTGCAGTGAAATTTTCACCATGGTGCAGGCAGGCTGTGCATCGAATTTCGCCACACAAGGAGTCCTTCTTGTAGAGATGAAGTCTTTTTTTGTCCTGAGACTGCAGGGAACAGGAGGCAAGCTCTATGCAAGCCCTTGGAGAGTACTTCTTCACCACAGCCAGAGAGCAGCAAGGCAGCAGTGCAACAGCAAGGCAGCAGACCTTCACAGAAAGCAAACAGGTGAGTTCTTTGGGCAGCCAGGCAGTTCTTCTTGGCAGGATGCAAGTTCTGGTTCAAGTTTCTTCTCCAGCAAGTGTCTGAGTTGGTAGGGGAAGAGGCCCTGTTTAAATACCCAAATGTGCCTTTGAAGTGGGGGAGACTTCAAAGAGTGGCTTAGAAGTGCGCCAGGTCCCCTTTCAGTTCAATCCTGTCTGCCAGGGTTCCAGTAGGGGGTGTGGCAGTCCTTTGTGTGAGAGCAGGCTAAGCTACTTTGACATGCAAGTGTCAGACCCTCCACCCTCCAAGCCCAGCAAGACCCATTCAAAATGCAGATGTATGCAAGTGAGGCTGAGTATCCTGTGTTTGAGGTGTGCCTGAGTGAATGCACAAGGGAGCTGTCAACTAAACCCAGCCAGACGTGGATTGTGAGGCACAGAAAGATTTAAGTGCAGAGAAATGCTCACTTTCTAAAAGTAGGAATTCTGAAATAGTAATATTAAATCCAACTTCACCAGTCAGCAGGATTTTGTATCACCATTCTGGCCATACTAACTATGACTACACAGGTACATGTCCTGCCTTTTGCCTACACAGCACCCTGCCTTATGGGTTACCTAGGACATACTTTAGGGGTGTCTTCTATGTAGAAAAAGGGGAGTTTTAGGCTTGGCAAGTACTTTTAAATGCCAAGTCAAATTGGCAGTGAAACTGCACACACAAGCTTTGCAATGGCAGGCCTGAGAAAAGGTTAAGGGGCTACTTACGTGGGTGGCACAATCTGTGCTGCAGACCCACTAGTAGCCTTTAATCTACAGGCCCTGGGCACATGTAGTGCACTCTACTAGGGACTTATAAGTACATTAAATAATCCAATTGGGTATGATCCAATGTTACCATGTTTAAAGGGCACTTTAGCACTAGTTAGCAGTGGTAAAGTGCGCAGAGTCTTAAAACCAGCAAAAACAGTATCTAAAAAGTGGAGGGATGCAGGCACAAAGTTAGGGGTGACCACCCTTAGGCTGTCAGGTCTAACACCATGCCATTCCAGTTTGGACCCAGCCATATGCAAATCAGTTTTGACCCTGTTCCCAATGGGAACAGTCCAGCCCGAACTGCCAGGCCAGGTCTTCCCTGGACTGGAAACAAACATCCTGGGACCGGTTTCAGAGTACCACCCCTCCACATCTAGATTAGCTTAAATCCAGTAGCATGGGAAGCACGGACCCATAGAAACCACCTTCCCCTGCCCTATCTGGCACTTTGAAGCCTTGATAGTAAGGCCTGCCTTTTTCAGAGCCTCCAAAACTTTCCAAAGGTTGACCAGGTGGTCATCCCAGGTGGAGCTAAAGACAGCAATATCATCAAGATATGCTGCACTGGAAGCTTCCAGACCTTGGAGGACTGTATTTACCAACCTCTGAAAAGTAGCCGGTGCATTCTTCAAACCATAGGACATAACTGTAAACTGATAATCCCCGCCAATGGTTGAGAAATCTGTGTTTGTTTTAGCATCTTCTGATACTTTGATCTCCCAATACCCTGCAGTCAAATCCAAAGTGCTTAAATACGTAGCAGAGGCCAGTGTATCTATCAGCTCATCTGCCATGGGTATAGGGTGAGCATCAGTCTTGGTGACTGTGTTGAGCCCTCGTTGATCTACACAGAATCTCATCTCCCTTTTCCCATTTTGAGAGTGAGGTTTTGGTACAAGCACCACTGGGCTAGCCAAGGGGCTGTCAGAGTACTCAATCACTCCTAGGTCTAGCACTTTCTGAACCTCAGCTTTTCTGTTTTAAGAAGTTGTGGGAGGGTTAAGGGGGCCACCAATGTCAACCTCTACCATTTCAAAGGACATCCCAACCACTGGCAGTGGGATTAAGGGGGCCTTTTGGAGTGCCACATGTCTTGCCTCTGGCTTGACAAGTGACACAGGAGCTACAAAGCTTCTTGGTATCTTGAGACATGTGAAGCCAGTGAAAGTGAGGGACCAGTCTGTCCTATGTCTTACTCTGCCCAGATGTCCAGCAAGGGGAACATCATGAGCTAAGGTCAACAGAAATTATTCTCTGAATTGCAAGGCAATGACCAGTCTCCTGGTGGTACCAGGTTTTCGGTCCCTTGCCTCAGAATACAAGAGATTGTTTTCCCAATATACTCTCTGGGTACCACTGATATCACCTGCCACTTTTTTGACAGATTGCTGTCTTAAACCCTCAAGTGTGGGGCAGGTTTGGTGTGCCACATTTGACTCCTTTCTGGCAGGCCCCCTGCACCTAAAAGCACAGCTGTGTCAGCTTGAAGCTCCTAAGGTGTAGGTTCTGTCCAGGGAGTTGATTTAATCCTCCTCAATGGGGGAATCATCAGTGGAGGGAGGGAAAGTGAATAATGTTTTACACTTCATACCCCTGCTTTTGGAAAGCTACTGGTCCATTCTTCCAGGATCAAGTTTCCCTGTCCTCTTTGCTTCTTGGCCTGGGCCCTTGTCAAAGCAAATATATGCCCAGGAATGCCTAGCATGCCAGCATGGTACTCCAACTCCACTGCAGCCCAAACTGAAGTCTCCAAGTCATTCCCTTGTAGACACTCTACAGGTAAGTCTGTGGATACCACAACTTTTTCAGGATCAGTACCCCCCCCAGTTGAGGTCAACAACGATGGGGTGGCTTACAGTGTTGATATGGGCATCAGTCAATTGATACTGATGACCAAGTAGGTGTTGCTCAGGGGCCACCAGTTTTTCAGTCACCATTGCGTCAGTTGCACCTGTGTCCCTGTAGACCTCAACCTGAATACCATTTATTAGGGGTTGGTGCTTATTCTTATCCATATTAAGGGGACAAGCAACAATGGTGTCAAGGTCAATGTCACCACCAGAGACTAAAACAGCCTCAGTGGATTCCCTAACTAAACCAACCCCCACTACACTTCCCAGAGTGAGCCCTGCTACACCCTTGGACTGACTATTGGTAGTGTTATTTTTCCACCACCACTGCTATTGCTAGGGGCACTAGTTGGAACAGTGGGGGTTGTGGTGGTAGGAGGCTTGGTGCTTGTCTTAGGGCAAGCACTATCTCCTGCCCTATGGCCTTTATTCCTACAGATATAGCACCAAGGCTTTTTATTCTGATGGTGTGAAGAGGATTTAGACCCACCCAGAAGAGTTTTGTGGGCCTGATGAAGAATCTTTGTTTTTATCATTGTTCCCACCCTTATCATGAGACTTACCTTCCTTCTTCTTGTCCTTATCACCCCCTGTATGACCTTATCTGCTAACTCTTGTTCTGATCCATTTGTCTGCCTTCTTTCCAAATTCTTGGGGAGAGGTCAGATCTGATTCTACCAAGTACTGGTGCAACAAGTCAGACACATAGATATTCAAATTATGCTCTCTCAACAGAAGACTATATACACCCTCATAGTCAGACACTTTGCTGCCATGTAACCAGCCTTCTAAAGCTTTAACAGAACAGTCCACAAAGTCAACCCAATCCTGTGAGGCCTTTTTTCTGGTCTCCCTGAACTTGATTCTATACTGTTCAGTGGTTAGACCAAAACCATCTAAGAGTGCAGTTTTAAGAACATTGTAGTTGTCTGAGTCTTTTTCTCAGACAGTGAGACGTCTATCTCTCCCCTTGTCAGAAAAGGACAACCACAGAATGGCATCCCACTGCCTTTGAGGGACCCTCAGAACTTTACAGGCCTTCTCAAGTACAGAAACCATGTATAGATGTCATCCCCCACCTTGGATGGGAAACAATTTTGCGCAGGTTCCTGGAATCAATGGAGTCCTCTCTGACTCTATAGTCCCTGAAACTGCTGCTTGCTGCCAACATGGAAAACTAACCCCAACCCCTGCCTTTCCCTTTCCACTTCCAAGACCTCCCTATCTAGGGCTAGCTGTTGCTGCTGCAGCCTTAGCCTGGCCTCCTCCAGTTTCAGCTTCCTGAGCTCACTATCTCTGGAGTCATCTCCTGGAGTTGTGCAATTGGATCCCTTAGACACTGAGGTGATTTGGGAATGAGCAGAGGTAGATCTTTACCTAGCTTCTGTAAACCTAGTGACCTGATCTCTTGGTGTGAAGGGGGCCCTACCAAAGTGACTACCGTTCTCACAACCAGCTACACTAGTGGGTCTGCTAGGTACTAATTCTTTGGAAGAGCCCTCCCCTGAACCTGAATGACAATTATCAATGGGGTCAGAATCTCCTTCCTCCTCCTCCTCTTGGCTACCAGCATGCTCCTGGTCATCCTGGAGAAGGAGGCTCAAAAGGGAATTCTTGTTGGGGTTCTTCCCCACATCTAGTTTCCTGTCTGTACAAAGCCCCCTCAATTTCTTGAAGGTCATGCCCTCATAGTGAGTACCCATGACCTCAGAATTAGGCCCAGCAGTAGACATGATGTGTGTGTTAGGGTGGTGTAGGGAGAACCTAACCTACCTAACTTCTAGTCTCTAAGAAAGGAAAGTAAGAGACTAGACCCTTATACTAGGTGTATTTGTATAGCTCTAGGTATAGAGTAGTCTTTTCTGTGGAACGCACCAGGTGACAGGGTGATAAGGCAAATGCAAATACTTATCCCACTGCTGCACCACCAATGTAGGAGGCTGGCCTGGTTTATAGTGGGTAGCTATGGTACTTACACATTATACCAGGTCCGGATATCCCTTATTAGTGAAATGTAGGCAGTGACTAGAAGCCAGGCTCTATAGATGTAGCTGTAGCGGAGCAGCCAAAGCTTATCTAGGAGACATGCAAAGATCATGCAATACCACTGTAGGCACACAGTACTCACAAACATGAAAGAAAATACTCAGTGTTACAAAAATAATGGTACTTTATTTTGGTGACAAAAAATGCCAAAAATACCATAGAGACTATACTCCCTTAGGGGGTAAGTAATACAGAAATTATATACAGTAGTATGCAAAAACAGGTGTATAAACAGTTAGAAAACAGTGAAAATAGAGAAAATCACAACAGTTAGAAATAGGCCTAGGTGGAACAAAAACCATATACTAAGAAAGTAGAATGCAAATGTTGGTTTCCCACCTAGGCAAGTGTAGTGTGTGGAAGGGCACTGGGAGTATCAGAAAACACCAAAGGTAAGTAATAGAACCCACCCCAGAGCCCAGAAAAGCAGGAGTAAATCACAGTAATTTTCCTAGAACACACATGTACATGAGAAAGAAGATTATGCAAGAACCAGAAGAGACTGCAAGACACCAATAGTGGATTCCTGGACCTGAAGACCTGTGGAAGAAGGGGACAAATCCAAGAAGCACAGAAGAGTTCAGGGAGAACAGGAGCCCTTTCTAACCCGGATAAAGGTGCAGAAATCGAACTACTGGTGAAGAACAGTCAGTACTGCGCCCAAGAGGACTAATTGGGGTTCTTGGTTAGAGCAAATGATGTTCCACGCAGATGGATGATTGCAGTCTGGTTTGCGTCACTGGAGTCCACCAACTAGCCTTGGCACATGCAAAGCTCGCTGGTAGAGGGTACTGTCTTACGTGGGGAAGGTAGCTATTACCTCCACCAAAGTTGTATAGTAGGACATCAGAACTGTCGGGACCACTTCAGTCCACCAACCATGATGCAGGATCCACACAACCCATCAGGAGAGGGGAAGCACCCAGCCAGTAGTCATTACAGAGATGTGCCTGCTGAAGCAAGGGAGTGACTCCTTAACTCCAAGGGAGATTCCTTCGTTCTTCTGGTGCAGGCTGAAGACAGGCTGTCCTCTGAGGATGCACGACCAGGAAACAGTTGCAGTTGCTGGCTTGAGCTGCAGATACAATGTTGCAGAAGTCATCTTGGCTTCTTTGTTGCAGGAGTTTGTAGAGTTCCTGGAGGGTCCAGATGCAGTTTCCTTGTTGAGAAGGTGAAGTAAAGGATGCAGAGGATTCCTGCTGGAGTCATGCAATCCAAATCTGAAAAAACACCCAAAAGAGAAACCCTAAATAGCCCTAAAAGTGGGATTGGTCAGCTAACCAGGTAAGCACCTGTCAGGGGAGGCAGAAAATGAGGGTTACCATGGCAGTGAGGGTATTTTCCTACAATGGTGCTTTCATGGTAATCTCCCGGCGTTTTTGATAATATGTGATCATGATGACCTGTGCATTTTGGTAAGAATGTTGATAACCTGACTACTCCTTGTGTTGTAGTATAACCAGAAACCGATGTGTGTTATGTGACTACTGTTGGCTTTTGCAGAGTTGATTGTGTAGCAGGGTACTACAGACATGTTGTGTTTGGTCTAATGATGTTTTGTGCAATAAGGTTTATTTTTATATACCTTGTTGTTGTGTTTTCTTTGTGGTGTATTTATTGTGTCACATGTGTTGTGCAATTGCTTTTCACATTGCTTCAGGGATAAGCCTGGCTGCTCTTGCAAAGCTACCGAGGGAGTGAGCAGGGTTTATCTTGGGTGTGTGACTCCCTCGCCCTGACTAGAGTGGTGGGTATGGTGCATACCCTAGCCAATCAGAAACCCCATTTCTAACACGCCGGCATGTCATTTCTGTCGCTCTCCTCTCTCTGGTGTCTCTCTTTTCTTTCCATTGTCGTTCATGTGTTTACGTTCACCTACTTTGCTCACATTTGCTCTTTTTATAACTCAGCTCTCACTCTTTTTCTTTCGCTCTCACTCACATCCAGCTGCCTCTTGCTCACTTAACTCTAGAATTTATATCTCTGACGCTCTATGGTCTCTTCATATTGTCCTCTCTCTTTATCTTTCCCTAGTGCTTAATTCCGTGTGTTTTTTCTGTTCTTAGTCTCCCTCTCACATGAATTGAGTCACATTGGCACCTTTTCACTAGGATTTTCTACACTGCAAAACTAAATAAATGTTGCAACTCTTTCTTCAGCAAACTTCCAACCATATCTTACGGAGCAGGCTTTAGGCAGACAGCAGCAGTAGCCGTTTTTTTATTTTACTAAATTGTACTGGTATTGCATGAGTGGTTGAGGGGCTCCCTACAGCCCCTAAGTCCCCCTGCACTGCAGAGGCTGCAGGGCCCTGTGTTACGTATGCAGGAGCATAAAAGAGGAGGTTAGTTCTGAGTCAGTGGGCCCCATCAAGAACCCGCCCGAGCTTTATTTCCAATTGCTTATTACCTGTATCCTTGCCTTTGACCCCGCACAGTGCAATGCCATCTTTTGTCAAGGTTTGCGCTACATAGGCATACACAAACATAAGGCAGCGCACTCTCAGTGTTTATTTCTGAAACTCTAAAAACCTTCATTATTGAGGTTAAATTAATCAGTGCAAAGAAACACCATTGTTTGTTTTAATTAGAGGAAGAGTTGTTGTCACTATGATATTGAACCCACAAGAGGCCGATGTCTGCCGCCTTCTGTAGCATCCCGAATCCCAGCGGTTACATTAAGGGTATAAAATACTGAAAGTTCCAATTAACGCTCAAGAGGACATTAAACGATAACTTGACTACTAATGCTGTGTTTTTAAACGACATTTCCTAAAAACAAAAAAAAAATGACAACATTGCAATAGGCTTCCGAACACTCTTTTTTTATTCGAAGTATTCTTTTTTTCGGAATAGTTCCACATTTTAGTAACAACATTTCAAGTAAACAATGTTCTTCTTCTAAAATACATTTTCCCTATGGATATTTCATCAATGCACAGTAAGTGTTTTTTTTTAATTTATTTTCCTAACAATTATCAGTGTAATATACAATTGTCTCAGGTTTAAGGAGCCAGATGTTTGAGCTTAAACGATGTAAAGATGTGCTAATCTCATGCCATTAAGAGAAGGGGTATATCTCATTGCTTATTAGTTTTTTAAATACCTCACATTTGTTTGTATTTGGAATACCTTATAATGCGAGAAACAGGGAGTCGTCTTTTGTTATATTTGTGTAGTTTCTTGTTTGGCATTATTATAAAACATGGGGGCAGATTTACAAGCCCCTCGCTCCTCTGCGCCACATTAGTGTCATTTTTTTATGCTAATGTGGCATTAAGGTGGCATATTTCCAAAGTGGTGCAATGCTTGCAATGCGCCACTTTGCAACCCCTTGTGCCACATTATGCCTCGCCAGGCATAATGTATGCAAGGGGGCGTTCCGGTGCTGCAGGCTCACAAAAATGGCTCAGTGAAATTTATAAGATTTCACTGCGCCATTTTTTCTATCAAAAGTTTTGATGCTAGTGCAGCAAAGCTCCACAATAGCATCAAACATGTTGATGCTATTGTGCTAATGACCACCATGGTGTGCCGTACAATAATACAGTGCACCCATGGTGTTGTTAGGTGCCGGTAGGGGGGTGCAAGAATAGTGGCACATCATAACTGATGCACCACTTTCTTGTAAATATGCCCCATGGATTTCTACAGGATCCCTTTAATGCATGATGGATGTAAATTCAACTTATGTTAGTGATTGGAATACAATGTAAACAGTACAGAAAGATGTGCCCGAATATGAGCCAACATGACCTGTAATGAACAGATAAAGCTCTCATTATATTGAAAGGTAACACAGCACATTATATATGTTTTTCCAAGTGGACATATTATGCTCTGCAAACATCTGAATGGGGCCTGATGATCAGTGTCTCTACTATAGGTGTCTCTGTGAATGGCCTGGTAGCAAATGTATTCAAACCTGAAAATATGAGATGGCATATTTGCATTTTGTAATGAGCATGTCATGAGGATAGATACTGTTTGCTTGAGGCTCTTCACTGTAGTTACCAGGTATTACACTATTCTCTCAGTGGCAGCTAGCCGTTTAAGGGCAGAGGGACCTGCCTCCAAACTGTTTCCCGATGTGAAGAGTGTCTGTCAGGCTGAGCAAATGTCAGCCTGGCACACAGGCTTCTTGTATAGGTCAGGCAGCCAAGCTTTGTACTTGTGCTAAGTTTGCAGGCACCTGGCTGTATGAGCAAAACTTTGCTGGAGTGAAGATGTCACAACCTTGGGGACGTGATCAGCCCAGCCCAGAAAAGAGCTTGATGGTCCTCACCCTCATAAAAAGGGGAGAGCATCACACATAGCCTCAGATCTGGGTGCTTCAACTTTAGGCTCTGAAGTGCCAAACACTGAGGGTCCATCAGTGCCACCTCATCACAAATTAGGGTGGGGTGGGGTCAGAAGTCTCACTGACCTCAGTCCACTCTGTGATGAGTAAGGGATTGCTGCCTCCTCTCATGAGAAGAAGCTGCAGTCCCAATTTCCAGTAACCACCAAGGTGCCTCCAAGAACACTGCTGCGGAATGATCAGTGTTATTTGTTTTAATGTTTTGTCCATGTGTGCATGTCTGTATACATGCATGTATGTGTATTTGTGAATGTGTGCTGTGAATAGTGTGTGTGCATGTTAATGCATGGGTGTGAGTCTGTGAATATGCATGTGTGCTTGTGTGGTGGCTGCAACCCCTCCTTATTGAATTGCCTGCCGCCACTGACCTTTGTTGTTGTGGAATACGTGGCCTTCTGAAAATACCCTTGAAAAGACATGCTTGAGAACAATGCAAAGGAGGTAAGATATATTGCGTGCTCACACCTTACAAAAGCCTAGAAAAAGTATTTTATTATCAGCCAGTATCTGCTTCACCCAAGTTGCTGAACCTTAAGCTATAGTTTACTGGGATAAAATCCCAGCCCAGCCTATTTCAATGGATTGCTTGGCTGGACTAAAAACCTCAGCAATATGGGGGAGCATCCCACACTCATCTTTAATTCTGCAGCTGTCCTGTATCAGGAGGACAAGTGAGAGAGGGTGGCTAGCTCTTACTAATGTCAAGGTTGAAAGTTTGAAGGGCATGATTAAGATAATGTTATTTATGCACATGTCATATCCTTTGTTGCTGAGTACTACTGAATGTGATCAAGGTGAGGGGGAATTGCCAGGGCTGTGAGGGTATATGGCCTCATTTTGGTAGTGAGAGTGATCAGTAAGAACCCTTTTCAGAGCTGATGCAGAAAGGGAGCAGGAAAAGCAGGGGGTTAGCATGGAGGTAGCACTTCATCATTGGTGGAGGGCCCGGGAACCCTCACCACACTGAGGAGACCTTGGCAGACCCTACACAGGGGGAAAAAGACAGACCCAGGATGCAATGAGTGAAGGCTCCGAAGACAGCTCCTTTAGGTAGGTGATGGTTGTACTCACCACATTGGTATATGCCCCATGCAGGGTTGCTGGTCTGAAAAGGCAGTTGTGGGAGAAATGCAGCAATGGGAGGGAGTGACTGATGGACAGGCCACAGGAGGTGAGGTGAACATGAAGAAAGTTTGGGCTGGGTAACTTACGGCAGTGGAACATGTTCACAAAAGCTGCTGTAAGGGGGTGGAGTCAGGGTCCAGAACCAATTCCATTTGTACATATCACAGCTAGGATGAAGCCTCCTTTCACTGTGGCTACTTTCTTACACAATAGGAAGACTGTTCACACAGGCCCTCATTACAACCTGGCAGATGGCGGTAAAATGGAGAAAAGTACTGCCAACAGGCTGGCGGTACTTTTCCCCATCATATGACATTGGCTCAAGCCAAACCGCCAATGTACCACTCCGTCCACCACGGCGGTAACAGCCGCTGGGCTGGAGACTTCAGCCTCCAGCCAGGCAGCCGTCACTAGCCCGCCTGGGGGATTATGACCCACCTACCGCCATGGTTTTCGTGGCTTCCTTACCGCCACGAAAACCATGGTGGTAGGCACTATTATTGACAGGGAATCCCTTCCCTGTCACTGATAGGGGTCTTCCCTGCCCTCCTCCCCCTCCCCAGGTTTCCCCCACCCTCCCACTCCAGACCCACCCCCCACAACATACATGCACCTTCGTACACACTCACATCACACTCATACCCACATATGCATACATCCATTCACACACACATCCACACACACTGACATACATACAAGTACACATGCATTCACACAATACAACAAACACGCACTCACACATCCATACATGCACACACACATACAACGCGCAACACACCCCCATTCATGCACACACAAACATTCACACACACACCCACACAACACCCACACAACACTCTCCAACCCCCTCCCCTGTCAGAGCACCGACTTACCTTATTGCAGGGGGTCCTCCGGCAGGAGACAGGATGGGGCACTGCTGCCAGCAGCAGCGTCCGGCAGCAGAACACCGCCAGGCCGTATCATGTGTCATAATAGGGTCTGCAGTGGTCTACTGGTGTGGTGCTGCTGCTGGCAGCAGCGCCACCTTACCGCCATCGGCTGCCATGGCCACAGCCGGAATTCTGCCATTCTTCTGGTGGAATTCCAGCTACGGTCATAATTTGGCAGACGGCTGGTAGTTGTGGCTTTTGGCGGGCATCGCCAGGGTGGTAGGTGGTTTTTATCTCCAGTGTTATAATGAGGGCCACAGTGTCTTCGGAGGCTGCACTTGTAGGGAACCCTCAACCAATGAGTAATTTGCTAGCGTTTCCCGAGTTAATTCCTTTGACTCGAAAGCCTCAAATAAATAATGAGGAGGAGAAGTGGGGACCGGAACAACCAGAGATGAAGTGTGAAAAAGAAGAGGAGCCAACGTTCCACAAGATTTACAGCCTTGTTTACAGAAACTGCAGTTGGAGCTTGGAGCAACTGAAAACATTGAGCGCTAGTGTGGACTGCCCTTGCATAAATGGAAAAGTAGTCCCTTTTTAAGTTGCTAAAATGGTTTAAGTGGAAGGGTACAAGTTAGGTGAGCTGCTCCATAGGAGTAAATGATGGATGAAAAGTAGGGACAAACAGGAAAAATTAACCACTTGGAAGCAAGGATTTGTAAAGGTCACTGAAACAAACAAACAAAAAGCAATGGATGGGCTTGAAGCACACAAATTATACACAACATGTCTCAAAGAGCCAGCACAAGTGCTGTCTAGGCTTGACATGAAAAGACTTAAAAAGTCATACTTTCTACTCTGAATGTTATTATGTTGATTTGATTTCTACTTAATACTGCAGTGCTAATTTATTTAAGCCTTCACCATAGGAAAGGCTTTAACTCCAACAGCTCTAATTCCAAAAAATGTCACTTAGGAATTACTCAGTTTCATTTGAGTATAGAACATTGACATTTTAGTAATCCATGAGGCCTCTTCATTGAAGCTACAGCAGAGTGCTGAGAGGTCAACTGGCATACTGAGCTGCTGAAAGTACTTTTCATTCAACATAGCAGATGTTTTCCTGGGTGGGATGAGGAAGATTTTTCATAATTTATAGAACATTTGTCCCAATTTACCTTCCCATTGCACTAACTATAACTTCTTTAACAAAAAACAAACCCTGATTTTGTTCATTTTCGGCTGTCTCCTCCAAAGGTAATGATTTCAGTTCTGCAGCTCCCATTTCAACAATATGGCGTTCAGGTATGCCTCACATTTATGAATATAAAGTGTTAGAATAATAGTTATTCATTAGACCTCTACTGTGAAACTGCAGTAAAATACTCAAGAATTGAACATTGTCTAGCTTTCATTATGCAGAGGAGAGGACAATGAATTGCATTCATTTTATTATCAGCTGGCATGTAAACAAACTAACCATTTTTCGTGAGAAAAAATGATAAAGAAAAAAATAAAATGCTTGCTAAATAGCTACTAAACCCATAGCTCTAATAGTCTGTAGCTAATCACCCTTGGGAACCCATAATAACTGCCTCTTGGTGCTGTGAAAACCATAAAGAATCACATTCTCACCTGCTATTCCTGATTTTGATCTGAAAATGAACAAAATAAAAATCTAAGTCACAATTCATATGAAAAAAGAAAAAAGCTTCCTTATAACTGGGATGTTAATTTAAAGTATCATGCTGCATAATTATGGAGTTTTTAATCAATTCTCAATTAAAAAAACAGGTGGGATAATCCTCTGTGGGATGATCCTCTCCGACAAGTACATAATGGAGTTGAAAATGCTTGTTCTTAAATGCCAGAAAATGTTTGATTCCATGTCAGGACCCAAGTCATTTGATTATGTGCATTCACTGCTGTTCAATAACCAGAGAAAACAGCTTACTGGCTTAAATTAAAACCCTGTGAGCATGGAATCTGAAGCTCAGTGTCCCATAACCATAATGTCTTCAAGTTGTATTTCCACACATGATGCCATAGTGCCTTTCACTAAATGAGCACTAAAAAATGACAACTCATATCCTGTTTCTGCTCAAATCTACCTGGTCAACGTGGGACATGATACAGGCCCATAAGGTTGGTCAATAGAAATCAGGCATTGGCCAGAGGTTTTGCATATTTAAAATGACATGTATTAAACGGCATCTTTACCTAACTATAACATAATTTTATCTTTTGTTTTTTTTCAGTGAATTCCTAGGGTTTTTTAACATAATGTAATATTTTATTATCATATGTTAATTTAATCCCCCACACGCAGAAGCCAGGCCCTGCATCCAACACTACTGGTGCAGCCAAACCCTGTGAAAACCGGGCATGTTGGGGGGTTGGAGATAGGACCTAACTTGCAGCCAATCCCTCGCAGCTTGTGGCTTTCAGCCATGCATGAATGGGGTTTCACTGCAAACAGACAATCCCGTGTACACTGGGTGAGGCTGGCCACAGGGCTTGCCCTCAGAGCAGCAAACCCTATGTTTTATGGATATTGTTTCTCATTTTATATAGTTTCATTATTACATTGTTTGGGTAAAAAAAAATAGAAAATAAATAGTTAGAGACTTATTTTAAAACAAAACCAAAAAAAAACTAAACTCTCCATTTTTTAAAGATTTCATCCAAAAAATGAAATGCAATTTTTAAAAAACACAACCGCTAGAGAGTCTTGACAATGATGTTATAGAACATATCATGAGTGATGTACTATGTGGGGTAATTACCTGTGCATAATAATTACTTTAGGGTATGAGTTATTGTTACTTAAGATAAATATAACTGGTGAATTTTAGAGGTTTTTTTAAGTTCAAAACATTACATTTTCACAGAAAGTTTTACCTAACTATAATGTCACTTTAATCTTTGGTTTTCTCAGTGAATTTGTAGGTTTTTTACCATAAAGTAATATTGTATTACCATATGTGAAGCCAACCCCCTGCTGTGCAGAGCCTTTAGCAGTGTGTGGCATGGTTTGGCAGTAGGGCCTGGCTTGGAGCCAGGACCTGCAGAAAGCAGCCCACAGGCAGCCATCCCCTGCTGTTCATGGCATTCTGGCATGCACAGCATGTAGTTGGTCTCACGGGTCCTGGCCAAACATAGACAGGTTTAGTGGCTGCACCAAAATTTAAAATGTAAATCTATTAGATTTCTCAAGGGGTGAACATACAAATAGAGCAGCTCTATCATCTTTCTCGAACTTATATATCAGTATTTCTCACAGAGCAATGTTTAATAATCATGATTATCATAAAAATATTTAATAAATTAACCTGTCTTTGAGTCTTTCTTTTAACATTGTTTTTCTGACAAATTTTTTTGGGCTGAAAAATGTTAAAACTCGGACATGTTTTTTCTTCAATAAAAGAAAAGTCTTTGAGTTTTTATTTTGGCATTTTTCTTAAAACTGCTGTCATAAAAACAACCACAAAAGGGCATTGCACTCCAGCTGAAGAGCATAGATCTCCTGCTAGGAGTACTTTTAGAAAATATGGTAAGTTCCCCTGGTGTCATGGATTTAATCGCCCAGGAGACTTAGGCCCTCATTACAACCTGGCGGTCGGTGGTAAAGTGGTGGTAACACCGCCAACAGGCCGGCAGAAAGAAAATTTAATCATGACCACAGCGGAAACCGCCAACACATACAGCCACTTTAACACTTTGACCACCACAGTGGTAACAACAAACACCTTGGCAGTAACCATCAACAATCAGGCGTAAGACAAGATTCCGCCCTTTGTATTACAAGAGGCCTATCCACCACCTTTTCCGGGGCGGTACCAATGCCATCAAAAGCACGGCGGAAAGGGAAGGGAAACGACTCACCTCTCAACACTTAAGGAAGAACCAGGATGCCATGGAGCCCGAGCTGCACGTCTTTCCCATGCGTGTATTTGCTCATATACCAGGAGTACCAATGCGGGCGACAACAACCACAGTGAGTACTGCACCTAGCACACAGGGGAGGGGGAAAAAGAGAGTGACACACACATGCAACACGCAACACCCCCACCCCCACCCCCAGCACCATACACACAAACACATGCAACAACATTAAATATACACCTCGTAACCCTCTGGAAGAACACAAGGACAAAAGGAATGGAGTAAAATTAGTGTTATATTAGAAATAGTTATAAATATGTTTAGAATTCAGAAACAGTATTTACAAAATATATTATATTTACAAAAGGAGAGACAACGTACACTCAAAATGTCCGTGACCCACTGGGCCAAAACACATAGGCCAAGCCCACACTTGACTCCTGCCTCAATATGGAGGGAACACTGCAGGGGCATAAGGTCGAAAACACACAGGCACCTCAAGGGGACAGGGAAGAGGGGGCACCTCAGCCAGAAGATGGTACAATGCCACTGCTCCTGGAGGGGGCTCCATGCCCACTGCTTGGTCCTTGGGAGTGCAAAGCCACTGTTTCTCAAGTGGATGGCTTCTCCACTGGTTCTGGAGGGGGCTTTGTGCTCAGTGTGCTTCATCCTGCCAAGGATAGGTTGGGTGGATGCCTTCTTCTACTGGTTCTGGAGGGGGCTTTGTGCCCAGTGTGCTTCATCCTGCCAAGGATAGGGTGAGTGGATGCCTTCTTCCACTGGTTCTGGAGGGGGCTTTGTGCCCAGTGACACAGCACATGGGGTGTGCAAGGTCACAGTCACTCACATGGGTGTCACATCCACAGGATTGTCTGTGGGCAGGATGCATGACACACCATGGATGCAGGACTACAGTCCATCTGCCGGCGGAGACGGCTGTACAATGGTTGCAGTGCCAGTGTTGGTGCTGCCAGTGGAGGGGGGAGGCTCCAGCCCTTGTCCTGCAGCCTCAGACGGCTGTCCACTGGGGCCACTGCTGCTGGTGGCGGTGCTGCTTGCGCTGGTGCTTGCGGCTGTGCTTGCAGGGCTGCCCGGGGCTGGCCACACTGTAGGTGCTGCCAGTGGAGGGAGGAGGCTCAAGCACTTCCCCTGCAGTGTCGGACGGCTGAAGTGCCCTAGCTGGTGTTCTGTGCCCCTTCTTTCCCTTGGCAGACGGTGGTGCCTCCTTGCTTCTGCCAGCTGGAGTCTTTGCCTTGGCCTTGCTAGCTGGTTGTGCCTCCTTTTCCTTGCTAGATGCTCTACCATTTTTGCCCTTTCCTGGTGGTGTTGGGGCCACACTGGTTGGGCTGGCGGGTGCCTCCTTAGAGTCTCTCAGAGCTGCAGAACCCAGAGCGGACGTGGACTTGGTGGCTGAGGTGCTGGGCTGGGTTCTGGCCACCCTAGCCCGAGGTGAAGGAAGGGGGAGGGGTAGGGAAGAGGTCCAGGGTGGTGAGGAAAAGCTTCTTAGGGACACTGGGGCAGAAGGGGGTGAAGGTTTGGGAGTAGAGGAAGATGGAGTGGTTGTAGGAGGGGTCAGTCTGCTGTGTTTGGGTGCAGGTGCATGAGCTGGATGCTGTTGTGAGGTGGATGGGTGTTGAGTGGATGTGTGCTTGCGTTTGTGTACTATGGGAGGAGGGGTCATAGACACAGTGGGAGAGGACACAGGGGACGTGTGCATGGATGTGGGGGTGGTGACTGCCTGTGAGGGGCGTGTAGTGATAGGCGTGCTGGTGATGGAGGTAGTAGATGAGAATGTAGTGCATGCAGGTATGAGTCGAGATGCTACTGGGAGGGAGGTGGGTGAGGAGGGGGAGGGGGACACATTGGAGGCAGTGGATGTTGGTGTGTCTGCTTCTGGATGGTGTTTGTGTGAGTGCCTGTGGGATGATGTGTGGTGCTTGTGTTTGCCTGAGCCACTTCTGTGTGTTGATTTGGGTGAATGCTGGTCTGAAGGTATGCTTGGGATAGGCTGTGGTTGAGGGGATTGGGACTGGGTAGAGGAAATTGGAGGGGAGGGGAGGGGGGGAGGACCGCCGACTGCATCAGCGCACAACGCCAGTGGAATTACCTCATTTCCACTTGTCTCTCCTCACAGGTCAGGCAGCCGCCATTTCAGGGGGATACAGGGCATTGCACCTGTGTCACAGCAGACATTGGCACATCAACTTACTTTCGACTTCACATACTGTTTCTGTAAAGGAAGAAAAGCATTTTTATTGTCACATGTGTGTGAATATGACCCTCTGCTCACCGTTTTCCACCCTAGTGTTCAACCGCTGAGGATGAATAGGATATGGAGTCATCCCCCCGTATACAGACCCCTGGTGGACCTGGCGACTATGGAGGACAGACACATTATCCTTACCTACAGACTTGATTGGGCCACAATCCAAGAACTGTGTGCCCAATTGGAGCCAGCCCACAGGTATACCCCCTTTAGTGCAGGTCCTGTCAGTGCTCCATTTCCTGGCAAGTGGTTCCTTCCAAACCAGACCAGAGTGTTGTCTGCCCTGCTGAAACACATGCACAGCTACATCGTATTCCTAGGTGGAGGATTTGGCCACAGTGAAGGCTGACTTTTATGCCTTGGGACATATCCCCAACATCATTGGTGCCTTTGATGGTACACATGTAGCATTTGTCCCACCAGGAAAAATGAACAAGTGTTCAGGAATAGAAAAAGCTTTCACTCCTTGAATCTGCAGATGGCGTGTCTGTCAGACAAGTACATCTCCCATGTGAATGCCAAGTATCCCGGCTCTGTGCATGATGCCTTTATCTTGAGGAATAGCAGCATTCCACATGTGATGTCTCAACTCCAGAGGCACCGGGTGTGGCTAATAGGTGAGCCCATGGTCCCCGCCCAGTATATGTTGGTGTATGGGTATGGGGTTGTCCCTAAAGGTGAGTGTGTGGCTAACAGGTATCCCTCGATATTGATAGGTGACTGGTTACCCCAACCTCTCATGGCTACTGACCCCAGTGAGGAATGCCAGGACAAGTGCAGAGGAACGTTACAATGAGGCACATGGGCGAACAAGGAGGATAATTGAAAGAACCTATGGCCTCCTGAAGGCCATGTTCAGGTGCCTCCATCTAACAGGTGGATCCCTGTACTACTCACCCAAAAAGATGTGCCAGATCATCGTTGCATGTTGCACAACCTGGCCTTGAGACGCCAGGTGCCTTTTCTGCAGGAGGATGAGCCTGGAGATGGTCTTGTGGCAGCGGTGGAGCTTGTGGACAGTGACGAAGAGGAGGCTGAGGATGAAGATGTGGACAACAGATGTTCTCTCATTTAACAGTACTTCCAGTGGCACACAGGTAAGACACTGTAACATCACTTTACATTGCAGTTTTGTGTTAGACATTGGACATGGCAGACTGATTTCCCTAAGTCTATGGCCACTTACTGTACCCTTTGGCATCTCTATTTTCATATCTCTGTGGCCCACTCTGGGTCCTGGTGTGTTTACTGCTGCCCACTACAGGTCATACCAATGTTTATATAACTGTACATATGGATTGAAATGTTTACAGCTTGTGAAACTAATACATATTGCAATCAATTGACAGACTCCATACTTGTATTTGTTCCAAGGGTGTTTATTTAAGTGCTAAGAGGTGGAGGGGGATGTGCAATGGGCTGTGGTGATGGTGGAGGAATGTCCAGATAGAGTCCAGTCTCTTTGTATCACAGGTGCATTGTCCAAGGGGGCACAGGAAGGGGAGCAATGGCAGTTCAAGGTGGACAGGGTGACATAGTGGGACACAAGGGTGACATTCAGGAGAGTCGTATTTCCTGGTGGGGGTCTTGGCAATGTTCTCTGTCTTCTGCCTGGATCGCAGGGACCATTTGCAGGGTGGTTCTCCTTCTGCAGGGGGTGGGGTTCTGGTGGCTTGTTGGTCCTGTGGCGGGGCCTCCTGTCCCCTAGCGCTGGTGGAGGTGGAGTGCTGATCTTTGGTGTGGCTAGTGTCGGGGGCCCGTTGGTGTGCCACTGCCTCCCCCATGGTGTTGGCCATGTCAGCCAACACCCCTGCAATGGTGACCAGGATGGTGTGGATGTGTTTGAGGTCCTCCCTGATCCCCAGGTACTGTCCCTCCTGCAGCCGCTGGGTCTCCTGCAACTTGGTCAGTATCTGGCCCAAGATCTCCTGGGAATGGTGGTATGCTTCCAGGATTAAAGTGCCTCATGGAGATTGCGTTCCCTGGGCCTGTCCTCCCCCTGTCGCACAGCAGTCCTCCCAGCTTCCCTGTTGTCCTGTGCATCTGTCCCCTGAACTGTGTGCCCACTGCCACTGACCCCAGGTCCCTGATCATCCTGTGTTTGTGGGGTTGCCTGAGGTCCATGTAGTGGTGGACACACTGCTGATTGATGTGTCCTGGGGACAGTGGTATGGGCCCACTGGGTGGGTGCTGCGCTGGTGTTTCCTGAGGGGGAGGCTCTGTGGTGGTATGGGACTGTAACAGGGAAACCGACAGTCAAGAGGTTCCTGGTGGAACAGGTTGGTCATTGTGATCCAGGTGTGCAGAGCTTCTGTCATCACTGTGGGCCTCTTCTGAAGGGGGGATGGGATGTTTGTGGCACCACCTCTCCGATGACGTTGATTGGGGGTCCTTTGGGGATGTAAATGCAGTGTTATTGTATCTGCGTGTGCCATATTGTGCATGGGTGTGTTTCCCTGTATGGGTGTGATTGCCCTGTCAGCTTTGCCTTGTGTGAGTGGTGATTTTGTGGGCTAGGTGATTCTCTCTAATGTGCATGCTTTAGTGATGGGTGTCCATGCAGGTCTGTGATGTGTGTCCATGCATTGGTGTGGTATGCAGGGCTTGGTTTTGGGATGGGTGGGTTGTGATAGTGGGGTATATGTGAGGTGGTGGAGTGATGGGGTGAGGGTAGGGGTAGGAGTTTGTGATAGCATGCAGGTAGGGTGTGGGATGTAATAGTAAACCTTTGACTTACCAAAGTCCAGTCTTCCTGCTACTCCTGCGAGGCCCTCAGGATGCATTATTGCCAAGACTTGTTCCTCCCATGTTGTTAGTTGTGGGGGAGAAGGTGGGGGACCACAGCCAGTCCTCTATATGGCTACCTGGTATCTTTCAACCACGGAATGCACCTTCCCCCGTAGGTCATTCCACCTCTTCCTGATGTCATCCCTTGTTCTGGGGTGCTGTCCCACTGCGTTGACCCTGTCCACGACTCTCCGCCATAGCTCCATCTGCCCAGCAATGGACGTCTGCTGCACCTGTGATCCGAATAGCTGTGGCTCTGCCCGGATGATTTACTCCACCATGACCCTTAGCTCCTCCTCTAAAAACCTGGGGTGTCTTTGGGGTGCCATGGATGTGGTATGAGTGGTATGTGTGGGGGTGTGTGGGGTGATGTGTTGTGGTGTGTGCTTTGAGGTGCGTGGATGGTGTATGAGTGATGGTGTTCTGTGGCTCAGATTGAGTGGGTGCTCCTGGCTTGTCTCTCACTCGGTTAGCAATATTTTTTTTCATTGAAAGGGTTGTGGGTAATGTGGGTATGTGTCTTATAGAGGTCTGAGTGTGTGGGTGTGGTGTGTGTCTGTGTGTCAGGTGTGTGGAGTTTGAATTGTCCAATGTGGTGTACTTTTGTTAGTGTGTGTGTATTTTGAGTGCAGTGGTGTGTACCGCCAATAGTTTACCGTGGTTGAAAGACCGCCGCAGTGATTCGTGGGTCCTGATACTGTGGGTGTATTTCTGTTGGCGTAACTGTGTGGGTTTTGGTACCGCCAGTTTATCACTGACCTTTGGTCTGGAGGACTTGTCTGGGTGTCGGCATAGGGGCGGATTTCACTGTGTGGGTCATAATACCCGTAGTGGTATACCGCCGTGGTCACGGTATGTTGCCGGCCATCAGCACTACGGTAGGCGGCATTTACTGCCAATGTTGGAATGAGGGCCTTTCTGTCTTTCTAAATGTTGCTGTGGAGCTGCTTCACTTCCTGCAGCACTCCCACAACGTTAATAAATTGTTGATGGTGCCCTGCCACTTCAAGGGGCACCACCAGGCTAAAAGTAATATATATTGTAATGTCTTAGGGCATTATGGGGTACTCCTTCCTAGGTGCAGTGAAGAATTAATGAACAGTTCCTAATGCTCTTTTATTATTCACATTTTTAAAAAAATGCCCCAGTGCTCACCCAGGACACCTGTATGTTATTTTTGTTTTAATAAGAGAAGGGAAGCTACTGGCCCCATCCCCAAGCCTTTGAAGGTCCTGTGTCCCCCATCCTCGGACTGCATTTATTTTTTATTAAGGGGGGCACAGATGCCTTCCTTGAGCCATTCAGGCCCCAGGGACACCTACCATCAGGAATGTGCATTTTTTACTAGGAGAGGGTTGTGCGTGTATGGCCACCCTGAGTTATCAAGGGCCCTGGTGATCCCATCTCCATGGGTCTTTATTTAAATTTAGGAGATGGGTGCACAACCCCCACCCAGCCTTTATGACCCTGGAACATTATCCCCTAGGGCAGCGGGTGGGAGTCCTGGTGCACACTGACATCACCCACAAAGCACTACAATGGGGCAGTGGCGGAGCCGCAGGCCCCCCACAACCCCAGCCTGCTCCCTGGCCAGCACCATCATGTGTGCATGTGGCAGTTGGTACTTTTCCTATAGTCACACCAAGGCAGGAGTACCATGTTCTTACTATTCCTATCAGCCAGGAGCAGAGTGAAGTTCCCTGCCTGGGAGAGTGTGGGCATGGTATGTGTAGGAGGCTGGACTGGCTTGTAGTGAGTACCAAGGGGTACTTGCACCTTGCACCAGGCCCAGTTATCCCTTATTAGTGTATAGGGTGTCTAGCAGCTTAGGCTGATAGATAATGGTAGCTTAGTAGAGCAGCTTAGGCTGAACTAGGAGACGTGTGAAGCTACTACAGTACCACTTAGTGTCATATGCACAATATCATAAGAAAACACAATACACAGTTATACTAAAAATAAAGGTACTTTATTTTTATGACAATATGCCAAAGTATCTTAGAGTGTACCCTCAGTGAGAGGATAGGAAATATACACAAGATATATATACACAATAGCAAAAATATGCAGTATAGTCTTAGAAAACAGTGCAAACAATGTATAGTTACAATAGGATGCAATGGGGAAACATAGGGATAGGGGCAACACAAACCATATACTCCAAAAGTGGAATGCGAACCACGAATGGACCCCAAACCTATGTGACCTTGTAGAGGGTCGCTGGGACTATTAGAAAATAGTGAGAGTTAGAAAAATAACCCTCCCCAAGACCCTGAAAAGTGAGTGCAAAGTGCACTAAAGTTCCCTTAAGGACAAAATAGTCGTGTTAGAGGGAAAATGCAAGGAAAACACAAATCAGCAATGCAACAACGATGGATTCCTGACTGAGGGTACCTGTGGAACAAGGGGACCAAGTCCAAAAGTCACAAGCAGCTCGGAGATGGGCAGATGCCCAAGAAATGCCAGCGGTTGGTGCAAAGAAGCTCTTACTAGGCTGAAGAACTGTGAATACTGCAGGAACGACAAGGGCTAGAGACTTCCCCTTTGGAGGATGGATTCCCCACGCCTAGGAGAGTCGTGCAGAAGTGTTTTCCCGCCGGATGGACGCCAACAAGCCTTGCTACACGCAAATCGTGCGTTTGGCGTTTTTGGAAGCTGCTGGGGCCCAGGAGGGACCAGAAGGTCGCAAATTGGACCTGCAGAGAGAGGGGACGTCGAGCAAGACAAGGAGCCCTCACTGAAGCAGGTAGCACCCGGAGAAGTGCCAGAAACAGGCACTACGAGGATGCGTGAAACGGTGCTCTCCGAAGTTGCACAAAGGAGTCCCACGTCGCCGGAGACCAACTTAGAAAGTCGTGCAATGCAGGTTAGAGTGCCGTGGACCCAGGCTTGGCTGTGCACGAAGGATTTCCACCGGAAGTGCACAGGGGCCGGAGTAGCTTGCAAAGTCGCGGTTCCCAGCAATGCAGCCCAGCGAGGTGAGGCAAGGACTTACCTCCACCAAACTTGGGCTGAAGAGTCACTGGACTGTGGGGGTCACTTGGACAGAGTCACTAGATTCGAGGGACCTCGCTCGTCGTGCTGAGAGGAGACCCAAGGGACCGGTAATGCAGCTTTTTGGTGCCTGCGGTTGCAGGGGGAAGATTCCGTCGACCCACGGGAGATTTCTTCGGAGCTTCTGGTGCAGAGAGGAGGCAGGCTACCCCCACAGCATGCACAAGCAGGAAAACAGTCGAGAAGGCGGCAGGATCAGCGTTACAGAGTTGCAGTAGTCGTCTTTGCTACTATGTTGCAGGTTTGCAGGCTTCCAGCGCGGTCAGCAGTCGATTCCTTATCAGAAGGTGAAGAGAGAGATGCAGAGGAACTCGGCTGAGCTCATGCATTCGTTATCTAAAGTTTCCCCAGAGACAGAGACCCTAAATAGCCAGAAAAGAGGGTTTGGCTACCTAGGAGAGAGGATAGGCTACTAACACCTGAAGGAGCCTATCAGCAGGAGTCTCTGACGTCACCTGGTGGCACTGGCCACTCAGAGCAGTCCAGTGTGCCAGCAGCACCTCTGTTTCCAAGATGGCAGAGGTCTGGAGCACACTGGAGGAGCTCTGGACACCTCCCAGGGGAGGTGCAGGTCAGGGGAGTGGTCACTCCCCTTTCCTTTGTCCAGTTTCGCGCCAGAGCAGGGGCTAAGGGGTCCCTGAACCGGTGTAGACTGGCTTATGCAGAATTGGGCACCTCTGTGCCCAACAAAGCATTTCCAGAGGCTGGGGGAGGCTACTCCTCCCCTGCCTTCACACCATTTTCCAAAGGGAGAGGGTGTCACACCCTCTCTCAGAGGAAGTTCTTTGTTCTGCCATCCTGGGCCAGGCCTGGCTGGACCCCAGGAGGGCAGCTGCCTGTCTGAGGGGTTGGCAGCAGCAGCAGCTGCAGTGAAACCCCAGGAAGGGCAGTTAGGCAGTACCAGGGTCTGTGCTACAGACCACTGGGATCATGGGATTGTGCCAACTATGCCAGGATGGTATAGAGGGGGCAATTCCATGATCATAGACATGTTACATGGCCATATTCGGAGTTACCATGGTGAAGCTACCTATAGGTAGTGACCTATATGTAGTGCACGCGTGTAATGGTGTCCCCGCACTCACAAAGTTCAGGGAATTGGCTCTGAACAATGTGGGGGCACCTTGGCTAGTGCCAGGGTGCCCTCACACTAAGTAACTTTGCACCTAACCTTTACTAGGTAAAGGTTAGACATATAGGTGACTTATAAGTTACTTAAGTGCAGTGTAAAATGGCTGTGAAATAACGTGGACGTTATTTCACTCAGGCTGCAGTGGCAGGCCTGTGTAAGAATTGTCAGAGCTCCCTATGGGTGGCAAAAGAAATGCTGCAGCCCATAGGGATCTCCTGGAACCCCAATACCCTGGGTACCTCAGTACCATATATTAGGGAATTATAAGGGTGTTCCAGTAAGCCAATGTAAATTGGTAAAATTGGTCACTAGCCTGTTAGTGACAATTTGAAAGTAATGAGAGAGCATAACCACTGAGGTTCTGGTTAGCAGAGCCTCAGTGAGACAGTTAGGCACCACACAGGGAACATATACATGCACACCTATGAGCACTGGGGCCCTGTGTGACAGGGTCCCAGTGACACATACATATAGGCCACAAACCTATGAGCACTGGGGTCCTGACCAGCAGGATCCCAGTGACACATAACAAACATACTGAAAACAAAGTGTTTTCACTATGAGCACTGAGGCCTGGCTATCAGGATCCCAGTGAGACAGTGAAAACAGTGACAAACATCCTGACATACACTCACAAACAGGCCAAAAGTGGGGGTAACAAGGCTAGAAAGAGGCTACTTTCTCACACAACCCCCCCCCAAACGAAGGACAATAAGGCTAACCTTGGCCAGTTGAGACTTTATTGTCTAAGTGGTGATAAGTAGAGAGTAGCTCTGCAATAGACTGGTTACTCCCTTTATCATCCACTATATGGTTACTTCCCTGTGGGGATGTAAACCACCCTGTTTGAAGTTTTTTAGCTAAGCAACAATGTGAAGATGTATTTTCAGAGTTTCTATCAGTAAGTTTTAGTTTAGAGCAGTGGGAATTATCCACTGAACCTATTTGTAATGATGGAAATGCCAGACAGGGATGCTGTCTCAGTAAAGCCATAGCTGGGCAAAAACTTTGTCCATTTGGCTGGAAGAGAGAACAGGGATGCTGTTTCTCTTGAGTTGGAGCAGGGCAGGGATGCTGTCCTATGAGCTCCACACTAGGGCAGGGATGCTGTCCTAAGTGTTGTGAGGCAGTGCAGGGTTTCTGCACTAAAGTTTCTCTGGGAGGGTTGGAGGGATGCTCCATGTTAACTAAAATGGTGCTCTTCTTGTCACCAATGTTAGTTATCCCACAGAGAGGTACTTCTACCTCAGGGAGTCCAGCTATGTCAGCTGATGATTCCCTTGGAACAGGTGCCACCCCAGGAGAGGTTTCTCCCACCACAGGAATGGTATCCTGAATGGTAGGGTGGTTAGGGGATACTGTGATACCCTTTTTACCTGTTGATGGAGAGGGATCCTGAGTTTTCAGGCCTTCTCTCCTTTGCTTTTTCATTTCAGTAGAAATGAGAGGGAACAATTCCTCAGGGATGCCCAGCATGGCTGCATGGGCATAAAACTCTACATCAGCCCAACCTGAGGTCTCTAGGTCATTACCTAAGAGACAGTCTACAGGTAAGCTAGGTGATACCACCACCTGCTTAGGGCCAGTAACTCCACCCCAACTAAACTGAATTATAGCTAAGGGAAGAAACTTAGTGGAGTTATGGACATCAATAATCTTATACTGTTGTCCAATGATGTGTTGTTCAGGAGCCACAAGGTTTTCAGTCACCAAAGTGAAACTGGCACCTGTGTCCCTGTAGGCCAAGGCCTCAACACCATTTATTGAAACTGTCTGCCTGTACTTATCCATTGTAAGGGGACAAGCAGCCAGTGTGGCAAGGCCAATGCCACTAGGTGTGACAGAAACTGTCTTGGGACTGATTACATCAGTTTCCACTATGGACCCATAAGTGAACCCAACTACACCCTTTGCTTGACTGTTGCCAGCAGTCCCACCACTAGTACCACTACTGCTAGGGGCACTAGAGCTTGATGTATTAGTGGTGGTAGGCTCAGGGGGTTTACCTGGACAGGACTTATCCCCTGGCCTATGGCCTCTGTTTTTACACACAAAGCACCAAGGCTTTTTAATGTGTGCAGGTTGGGAAGAAGAGGAAGAATTTGTTTTATCCCCACCCTCTGAAGAGTGTTTTTGTGGGCCTGATGAAGACTCATTTTTAGATTTGTCCCCACCCTTGTCAGAAGACTTACCATCCTTCTTTTTGTTGCCATCTTTGTCACCCCCTGTATGAACTTTTCTGTTCACTCTTGTTCTGACCCATTTGTCTGCCTTCTTTCCCAATTCTTGGGGAGAGGTCAGATCAGAGTCCACCAAGTACTATTGCAACAAATCAGACACACAATTATTAAGTATATGCTCTCTCAGGATTGTGTTATACAGGCTTTCATAATCAGTAACTTTACTGCCATGTAACCACCCCTCCAAGGCCTTCACTGAATGGTCAATGAAATCAACCCAGTCTTGTGAAGACTCCTTTTTGGTCTCTCTGAACTTTATCCTGTACTGTTCAGTGGTTAAGCCATAACCATCCAGGAGTGCATTCTTAAGAACTGTAAAATTATTGGCATCACTTTCTTTCACATTAAGGAGTCTATCCCTACCCTTTCCACTAAATGATAGCCATAGGATAGCAGCCCACTGCCTTTGAGGGACATCCTGTACAACACAGGCCCTCTCAAGTGCAGCAAACCACTTGTTAATGTCATCCCCCTCCTTATAAGGGGGAACTATCTTGTGCAGATTCCTGGAATCATGCTCTTTTGCAGGATGACTATGGGGAATACTGCTGCTGCCACCATGGGTATCTAAACCCAACTTCTGTCTTTCCTTCTCTAATTCAAAAGACTGTCTATCCAAATCCAGCTGTTGCTTTTAAAGCTTCAGTCTGGTTTGTTCCACCCTCAACTTATTGAGTTCCCTCTCTAACATTCTGTCATCAGGGTTGGTGGGAGGGACATTTCTAGAAACAGAGCTATGATGGGAATGAACAGAAGGAGACCTGTCCCTTACAGAAGCCAACTTAACAGCTTGGTTTACAGAAACATTACTACCAGTATGGAGAGAATAAATGCTTTTGCTATGATGTGAGACAACACTATTTACTTGGTGTGGCTCATCATCATTACCATCTATGCTAGATTGTCTAGTAATGGGCAGGCTAGGAAGTTTCTTTCCTGAATCTTTTCCTGGGGGAGTCCCTGAATCAGATTGGGAACTATTAGGTACTTTTTCAACAGATGGGGCACCTATGGCCTTATCCTGTTCTCTAAGCATGTTAAGTAACAGTTCCAAGGAAGGATTCTTCCCTACACTCAAACCTCTCTCTATACAGAGACTCCTTGCTCTTTTCCAGCTAAGGTTGTCATATGCAAGTTTGGACAGATCAACACTTTGGCCTGTGCCAGACATTTTTTAGAGAGAGTTAAAGTGATAGAAAAAGAGAAAAAAGTTTTCAGAACTTTTTGGAAAGACAGAAAAAACTTTTTAAACTTTTAAGAACTTTTTGAAAGTTTAGAGGTACTTTTCAGCACTTAGAAAAGAGTGAAAAGAGGAAATGCAAAACTTTTTGGCTATGTGTATATACACTGACCTTGTTTTGTATATTTTTCTCTTATGAAAAGTACAATGACAAGAGTGGTAAGTAGTCTCAAGCACTTATCCCACCACTGCACAACCAATGTAGGAGGCTGGACTGGCTTGTAGTGAGTACCAAGGGGTACTTGCACCTTGCACTAGGCCCAGTTATCCCTTATTAGTGTATAGGGTGTCTAGCAGCTTAGGCTGATAGATAATGGTAGCTTAGCAGAGCAGCTTAGGCTGAACTAGGAGACGTGTGAAGCTACTACAGTACCACTTAGTGTCATATGCACAATATCATAAGAAAACACAATACACAGTTATACTAAAAATAAAGGTACTTTATTTTTATGACAATATGCCAAAGTATCTTAGAGTGTACCCTCAGTGAGAGGATAGGAAATATACACAAGATATATATACACAATAGCAAAAATATGCAGTATAGTCTTAGAAAACAGTGCAAACAATGTATAGTTACAATAGGATGCAATGGGGAAACATAGGGATAGGGGCAACACAAACCATATACTCCAAAAGTGGAATGCGAACCACGAATGGACCCCAAACCTATGTGACCTTGTAGAGGGTCGCTGGGACTATTAGAAAATAGTGAGAGTTAGAAAAATAACCCTCCCCAAGACCCTGAAAAGTGAGTGCAAAGTGCACTAAAGTTCCCTTAAGGACAAAATAGTCGTGTTAGAGGGAAAATGCAAGGAAAACACAAATCAGCAATGCAACAACGATGGATTCCTGACTGAGGGTACCTGTGGAACAAGGGGACCAAGTCCAAAAGTCACAAGCAGCTCGGAGATGGGCAGATGCCCAAGAAATGCCAGCGGTTGGTGCAAAGAAGCTCTTACTAGGCTGAAGAACTGTGAATACTGCAGGAACGACAAGGGCTAGAGACTTCCTCTTTGGAGGATGGATCCCCCACGCCTTGGAGAGTCGTGCAGAAGTGTTTTCCCGCCGGATGGACGCCAACAAGCCTTGGTACACGCAAATCGTGCGTTTGGCGTTTTTGGACGCTGCTGGGGCCCAGGAGGGACCAGAAGGTCGCAAATTGGACCTGTACAGAGAGGGGACGTCGAGCAAGACAAGGAGCCCTCACTGAAGCAGGTAGCACCCGGAGAAGTGCCAGAAACAGGCACTACGAGGATGCGTGAAACGGTGCTCACCGAAGTTGCACAAAGGAGTCCCACGTCGCCGGAGACCAACTTAGAAAGTCGTGCAATGCAGGTTAGAGTGCCGTGGATCCAGGCTTGGCTGTGCACGAAGGATTTCCACCGGAAGTGCACAGGGGCCGGAGTAGCTTGCAAAGTCGCGGTTCCCAGCAATGCAGCCCAGCGAGGTGAGGCAAGGACTTACCTCCACCAAACTTGGGCTGAAGAGTCACTGGACTGTGGGGGTCACTTGGACAGAGTCACTAGATTCGAGGGACCTCGCTCGTTGTGCTGAGAGGAGACCCAAGGGACCGGTAATGCAGCTTTTTGGTGCCTGCGGTTTCAGGGGGAAGATTCCGTCGACCCACGGGAGATTTCTTCGGAGCTTCTGGTGCAGAGAGGAGGCAGGCTACCCCCACAGCATGCACAAGCAGGAAAACAGTCGAGAAGGCGGCAGGATCAGCGTTACAGAGTTGCAGTAGTCGTCTTTGCTACTATGTTGCAGGTTTGCAGGCTTCCAGCGCGGTCAGCAGTCGATTCCTTATCAGAAGGTGAAGAGAGAGATGCAGAGGAACTCGGCTGAGCTCATGCATTCGTTATCTAAAGTTTCCCCAGAGACAGAGACCCTAAATAGCCAGAAAAGAGGGTTTGGCTACCTAGGAGAGAGGATAGGCTACTAACACCTGAAGGAGCCTATCAGCAGGAGTCTCTGACGTCACCTGGTGGCACTGGCCACTCAGAGCAGTCCAGTGTGCCAGCAGCACCTCTGTTTCCAAGATGGCAGAGGTCTGGAGCACACTGGAGGAGCTCTGGACACCTCCCAGGGGAGGTGCAGGTCAGGGGAGTGGTCACTCCCCTTTCCTTTGTCCAGTTTCGCGCCAGAGCAGGGGCTAAGGGGTCCCTGAACCGGTGTAGACTGGCTTATGCAGAATTGGGCACCTCTGTGCCCAACAAAGCATTTCCAGAGGCTGGGGGAGGCTACTCCTCCCCTGCCTTCACACCATTTTCCAAAGGGAGAGGGTGTCACACCCTCTCTCAGAGGAAGTTCTTTGTTCTGCCATCCTGGGCCAGGCCTGGCTGGACCCCAGGAGGGCAGCTGCCTGTCTGAGGGGTTGGCAGCAGCAGCAGCTGCAGTGAAACCCCAGGAAGGGCAGTTTGGCAGTACCAGGGTCTGTGCTACAGACCACTGGGATCATGGGATTGTGCCAACTATGCCAGGATGGTATAGAGGGGGCAATTCCATGATCATAGACATGTTACATGGCCATATTCGGAGTTACCATGGTGAAGCTACATATAGGTAGTGACCTATATGTAGTGCACGCGTGTAATGGTGTCCCCGCACTCACAAAGTTCAGGGAATTGGCTCTGAACAATGTGGGGGCACCTTGGCTAGTGCCAGGGTGCCCTCACACTAAGTAACTTTGCACCTAACCTTTACCAGGTAAAGGTTAGACATATAGGTGACTTATAAGTTACTTAAGTGCAGTGTAAAATGGCTGTGAAATAACGTGGACGTTATTTCACTCAGGCTGCAGTGGCAGGCCTGTGTAAGAATTGTCAGAGCTCCCTATGGGTGGCAAAAGAAATGCTGCAGCCCATAGGGATCTCCTGGAACCCCAATACCCTGGGTACCTCAGTACCATATATTAGGGAATTATAAGGGTGTTCCAGTAAGCCAATGTAAATTGGTAAAATTGGTCACTAGCCTGTTAGTGACAATTTGAAAGTAATGAGAGAGCATAACCACTGAGGTTCTGGTTAGCAGAGCCTCAGTGAGACAGTTAGGCACCACACAGGGAACATATACATGCACACCTATGAGCACTGGGGCCCTGTGTGACAGGGTCCCAGTGACACATACATATAGGCCACAAACCTATGAGCACTGGGGTCCTGACCAGCAGGATCCCAGTGACATATAACAAACATACTGAAAACAAAGTGTTTTCACTATGAGCACTGAGGCCTGGCTATCAGGATCCCAGTGAGACAGTGAAAACAGTGACAAACATCCTGACATACACTCACAAACAGGCCAAAAGTGGGGGTAACAAGGCTAGAAAGAGGCTACTTTCTCACAGTATGCATGATAGTTCTATATATTTTTTTTACTGAATAATAGTGCCATACTCTGTCTGTATCATGCAGGGTTCTTCTTGGTGAAGATTACGGGCCCTGTCTCTGTGATGGCGCAAAGAGTGCCTCCACATCAGAGTGGCCACACCAGGGTCAGTCTTGGGGTGCTCTTTTCTCAGTGCTTGCAATTCCTGATCCAATGATCCTCCCCCTAAAGACTGTGAACTCACTATGACCCTCCTTTGGGCCAGCTCCCCATCCCATTCCAGGGACACCAAAGTCTTAGGGTGGCAGAAGTTCTGCTAGGGGTCTAAGTTAACCTACACATCTGTGTTGTGTATTGTTCTGTAGAATTCAGTCTTCCCACCACCATGGACTAGTTGGCACAGGAATTCTTTAGGGCAGTGACAGGTATCTAATGAACTGTGACCTGGTGTAAAAAAAGACTCCCACCCTCAGGGATTACACGTTTTCTCTTGAAATTCACCTACCATCTAAGTGATATCAGTGCAGGTTCTACCTTCTGCTCCTGAGGACACATGTTCTACCCTTTGCTCCTGAGGACTAACTTACACTAATGGCACACTGGCCACCCCTGTAGAGTTCCCACAAGTGGATGGTCTCAGTACAGACTGGGTCATCTTGCTTGTTCCCTAACTGAGAGTAATCAAAGCACAAGGGTTGGAAATGGGGTACCTGGGCCATGCCTGCCAGACCCTCCACCCCTGTTCTTAGATTGGGCATGGGAACCCCTTTGACCCATTTTACTCTGGGTACATTCAGGGTACCTGCTGGGGGGGATCTGAACTGCCAGAGGTCTCTCAAAGGTACCTTCTCATAGACCATTTTGATGAGTCAGAGGTCTGCTTCCTTGGTAAGCTCCCTCTGGTCAGTGAGCTAGCTATCTATTACACACTGGAGAACAATGACTTAACATGTGTTCTCATGAAAACAGACTGTAAAGTGCCTCATAAATTTTACCTCACTACCATTCACCCAAAGGTAATCCACAAAATCCACCCAAGACTGCTGGGGTAGCTTCTGGCTCTTCCTGAACTTCAACCTATACTCAAGGGTGAGACCATATTTCCTGACAAGGGCTTCCTTCATGAGTGGGTACTTCATCCTGTCACCTGTCCCTAGCAGTGAATCTCTCCCCTCACTAGGTATATGTCTCCAGGGACTGGCTCCCCAGTCCTCCACAGGGACCCTATGCCTCTCTAGAGCTATCTCACATGCATAAAACCCCCTCTCTCAGTCAACCCCCACCTCAAAGATAGGCACCAAGTAATGGTATATGGCTCATTTTGTCTCTATTTGACAACGCCTGTTTGCTAAACCCATTTTTACTGGACCCTGAGAGTAGCTTGATCTTTAGGTCCAGTTTCTTTAGACTCACTTCATGAGCCCACATCTCTTTCCTTCAGAACTAGCTTTCCCTCCTGCAGTGCCTTTTATTGACTTCTCCCTGCCTTAGCCTGTGCCGCCTTTGCATACAGTTACAGCTGGGGGAGATGCAGCTTGAACTCCCTTTCACATTTTCAGTCTTCCAGTTCATGAGGGGGAGGGGTAGAAGGACACACTGCCTCTTGGGCTGGACCCAGTAGAGTACCTCACTTTTGTTGGTCACCCTTATCCTCTGGTTCAGGGGCTGGGAGCAGGAGATTCTCCTCTCTTTTTAGCTCTGGAGCTGTTGCAAAATTATCCTCCTCTTGCTCCTCCGTCTTCGGCATTTCATCCTCCTTCTCATCATCCTGTTGCAGTGTAACAACTTGCATCCTGCAGACCTCATCTCTGGCTTGGAGTGCTATCTCATAGTAAAGCCTTGTAAAGCACTTGACCAGCGTCAGCTTTCTTACCGTTAGCCCTCTGGAAGCTTGGTACAAAGCATTCAGGCTTAACTTAAAGGCAATGCATAAAGTATTACACAGCACTCAAACAGTAATAAAGGGAAAACACAAAACAAGAAAATCTCAAACCAATTTAGAAAAATAGATAAAATGATACCAGAACCAAAAAATTACAATCAGTAGACCCAGTGATATTCAATTCCAAAGGTTTAGGTGGAGATTTAATATTTATACCTGATGTCACTCTTTGTGTGGGGGAACTCCCTGTCCTACCCCCACATCTGGTTCTTGAACGGTCTTACCGTTCTCTTTTCAAGGCTCAATACTGTCTAGGGGTGACAATTGGCAGGCAGGCTTGGTGTGATTCCTTAGTGGCTGGAGGAGGCTGTGCACAACTCCTCCCTGGGCAATGGGAGAAGCATGGAGCACAGGGACACTGAGTGGCTGAGAACACATGAAGGAATGAGCAGGAGAAGGGGGGCTGGTGACATTCCAGTTGTAGGTGAGGGGGCTAATAAAGGTATCAGGACTGTTGGTTATCAACTCTAGCCTCCCACATGCTTTGAGTGACTACTCATTGCAGAGTGAAAATTGCTATTCCTCTGTCATGTCCCTGCAAATATCCCGAGCCACCCTGATCTCTCCCTGATGTCTAATTTTCAGACAGTTTGCAGAACTGCCCAAGCTCAAAAATTGCGGCCATCCACCGGTGCAAGTGGATGATACTGAGAGTTAGCCTCACTCGCCCAGCCCATATGTAAAATGTTCTCTTGCTTACCATTGGGATAGGATATTTTAGTATGCTGAGGAGCAAGAAGGCTGTTGAGTTTTTAGGGGTCAGGGTGGAGGATAATGTTTGGATGAGCGAGGCTCACCACATTGTTTTCATTGTTTTATTAAAATATATATATATGTACAGTGGCCTTTCTGTCACCCCAGGGGCACATTAGGGGCACACCTCCTGTCTGTCCATGGGAGGTGAGACCAGTTTGTCCCTTTTAGGTGGAGTGTGGCCAGTGCCATAGTGCTACACCAGCATCACATTCTTTTGCCACAAAGGCAAAATCCCTGGTGCCAGGTGGATTTCTACCCTCCTCCCCCCGGGGCCGGTTTGGGACAACCCCCTCTATTTGGACACGTCTCCTATCTACTCCCAAGTGAGCAGGAAGACACTATTGACTACAGTGGGGTAGGGGTATGGCTTGATGCCAGGGTAAGCAGTGCCATGATTTTGTTTGTTTTGGTGTCATTTTGAAATCCCTGATGACCAGTGGGGGTTTTGACCCCTAGGAGGATAGTGGCAGATTGTGGAGGAATACCTTACCCACTCCCCAGTAGGGGAAGAACGTCTATTTAACCCTGGGGTGGAAGGATGTCTAGGCCCAGGACCAGAGATAGGAGATCCCTCCCAAAAATGCATGAATTCATCCCTATTCTCTAGTGGACTTTGGAGTGGAGGCATAGCTTGCCCATGCTGGGCAGCCCCCATCAGTATGTTTAAAACATTAACATTCCCTGGTGTCTATTGGGCTTCCTGCCCCTCTATTGGCCAGATCAGGGATAATTTCCCACGGGGGAGAGAAAGATTATTGCCCCATTTATTTGGGGTGGCAATCTTGCCATGGCCCACCGGGCAGCCTCCCCCCTATAATTATATTTAAGAAATCCCTGGTGTCTAGTGGGGTTTCCTCCCTGTGGGGCATAGCAGGAGTTATTACCTAAACTGCCACCTCAGGGGATCACAAGGACTGTTGACTCATTTAGTTGGGGTGGGGGCATTATCATGCCCATGGTGGGCAGCCCCCACTTATAAAAATATTTCCCTGGCATCTAGTGGGCTTTTCACCCTCCCCCTCTGGAAGGCAGATCAGGACAATTAGGTTTCCCTAGGTGCCAGCAGAGCTAGGGCCCAAAATCTACAGTTAGGCACATTACATACAAAGCGTCAGTTTTGGATAGAAAAATTTGATGTGCCAATGTTGTGTTTTGCGCCGTTTCCTGGTGGGGGCACTAGGCTTATCCACAAAAGGGAGGTGCCATTTTTATTGTGGGACTTGGAGGAATGCTGGGTGGAAGAAAGTTTGTGGCTCCTTTCAGATTCCAGACCTTTCCATCACAGAAATGTGAGGAAAATGTGCTTTTCAGACACATTTTGAGGTTTGCAATGGATTCTGGATAACACAACCTGGTGAGATACACACAGTCACCCCAACCTGGATTCCCTGGGTGTCTAGGTTTTAGAAATGTCCGAGTTTGCTAATTCTCCCTAGCTGAGCTAAGGCCCAAAATCCACAGCTAGGCACATTGCACAAATGTGATGCATAGGGGAGCATGGGCTGCCACAAATAGAGTAGGACGTGGGCCTGAGTGCTCTAGCGAGCGAGGCCACATTCAACCTAATCCTGCTCAATATTTGTCCCCCAATCTGAAATCCAGAGAGACAGGGATCCACTATGCCCGCCTAAACACGACTCACCAGCTGCCTGTTGTGAACTGAGAACACGCTGAGTGCTTAAGAAAAGGGTCAAGGCAACCCTCCTCAAATGGCAGCTGTGTGGGGCCTATGAAACTGATCACCTGTAAGACGAAAAGGGCTTGGATGACACCAGAGGGTTAGCTGCGGCTGCAGTGGTGTCCCTGGAGACTGCCCCCCCAGGTCTGTGGGCCCAGGAGAGTGAGGAGATCCACGGTGGCTGTGGACCCCTGGGCCGAGTGAGGTGTGAGGGGAGAGGGAGGCCCAGCAGCAGCACTGAGGAGACAAGCCTGAAGGGTGGAAGAAGGGGGGCCCCTGGACCAGGATGCTTGGTGGCTGGACTCGCACTTCTGATGAGGTACAGGCAGTGACTGTAGCAGGCTGCCATCGGATTTCCATGTCAGAGTGAGTAATGCGAAAGCAGTGAGGGTGGCCCCGATTGCCTTGCTCCTGGAGGATGTGAACCCAGGATGAGGTGAAACCAAGGGAGGCCCTTGGAATGACACAGGGCCCCCACATGAGCAGTGACTGATGACAGGACATGCGTGGAGCCACTGCAGGAAGAGGACTGACTCCTCTTGTGCCTTGTTGCACCTTGGTGGCCTTGGCAGTCGAGGGAGTGGCTAGAGGCCTGATTCCCACCTTCTGACTGTGGAGCGGAGGAGGGAGGCCCTGAGAGATTGCTACTGAGGGCAACAGGTACTACCTCAGGGCATGGGAGAGACTCACCTATGAAGACCTGCAGAGTGCTGGGCTTGTTCTTCCCCTAACTAGAGCAGTGAAGGAGATGGAACCTCTGCTGCCCTGACAGCAGCTAAAATAACATGGTGATCAAGGGCATGCTTGGCCTCCCCCTGTGGTGAACCCTCTGGTTCCCCCTGTGGGAGTTGAGCACGGAGGACCCCCTGAGAGATGGGAGGACCACACTGTCAAAAAGCTCTGACTGCAATGAGTGAGTTTGACTAAGACTACTGCCGGACCAATCAGCCCCTGGGAATAGTCCCTGAGAAGAAGCCTGGCCTCACAGCTTCCCTCCTTAATGTTTCTGCGGGTGGCTAGAAAGAGTGCATAAATCGACAGGGACGGATATTATCTCAATGCTGTTGGCTCTGGGATCGAGAGGGGGCAGCCCAAGATGGTTTGAATGACCTCACTGTCTGTTGCCTCACTCCAGTGGATGGGATACATGGCTGAGAGGCCCATTCGCCAGGACAACTAACCATCAAAGAATCTCCTGGGGTCTTCTCTCTGCCATCCGGAAAGGTCTGCTCCAAGGTGAAAGACACTAACTACTACCTGAACCATAGCTGATTGCTGGGATCATAGGCTACCTAGTTAACCTCCCTTGAATCCTTGTCAGCGCACAATCATGGGCAAATATTCCCACAAATGACTGCTCAAACTTCAAGAGATGTCCCACAGTGGATTAAACAGCAGGACTCCTCAAGATGCAACCTCCTCTAACTCTGGGAGTCCTGCACCCACTCCATCAAACTGCAGGCCATATGGCCTCTTGGGAGGCCCTTGAAACTAAAATAGATACTCTGAGCTTGGATCTAGGCCTTCTACGTGACAACCATATATGATTAGCCAAATGGGTCACCTCCACTAAGAGAGAACTGGTTGATGTCTCTCCGGCATTGACCGCCATGACCCTGCAGCTCACCGCACAGGAAATGCGCCCGAAAAGCCTTACAGCCAAGTCTGGCCATGCTGAAACAGGTCTCGGCAAAATAACATTTGCGTTGTAGGGCTCCCTGAGAGCCTAGAGGGTAATGACATGATCTCTTTTTTAGAAAATTGGCTGTGCAAAGAGGTGGCTCCAATGGGCTTCTCTACATTTTTTCGCTGGAGCGGGCACACTGAGGATGCCGTTGAGGCCTGTGGTGGTCCACTTGCTGTTTTACAAGGGCCGAGATCACATCCTGAACCAAGCCAGGCAGCTGGGCACTATTACTCTTGAAAACCGTAAAATAATGATCTTTTCATATTTTTATTGTGAGGTCCAGTGACAACAAGCAGCCTTTGTGGAGGCAAAGAAGTGACTACAGGAACTCTGAGTATTATACTCCAATGCGGTCACGGCACAACTGAGGGTGGTTATCCCTCGGGTAACTTGTTTTTCCAGACCTCCACAGAAAGTCTGGTCATGGATCGAGCTGCAGCCGAGTGCTGGACCCAGTGTGATGGGCGGGGCAAGGGAAAGGCAGAAAGTGGTTGAGCTGATGGACTCTCTAAGCGGCTCCAGCACTGGCCCACCTAGCCCGATCAAGCAACTCAAAGGCAAAAAATCTGACTCCGATCAAGGCCTCTCTGTTTAGGCAAATTCAAGTATCAGTCTGCCAGTGGTAAGTCCCAGGACTGCAGATGACTTCCTCTATGGCCAATTCACTTTTATTGGGGGGCCTGCATGCGGGAGGGAGGGTCCTTTGACATTTGGTGAAGGTCCTCAAAGGATAACATTTGAGTCAGTCCATAACCGATCCACCCCACCTTCCATAATGTCTCTCCACTGCTTCCATAGGTTGGATGGGTGCTTGTGTGCCTGCCCCTGGGTATTGATACACCAAGTTCCACTGCAGGAGTGCTTTGCATACTTTAAACTGTTTTTTCAAATTTGGATGGGAAGGGTCTTGCTTCTTATCCACGGGAATGGGAGTTGGGTGTTATTGTTTCATACAAATTTTGGTATACTCATTATTGCAACCCCTCTGAGTCAGGCATCATTACCATGTATACTGTCCATAGGAGCTAGAGTGGTCATCAGACTAACCCAATCACTGCCATGGCAAACAAAGCAACCTACAATGTGATCTCCTGGAATATCCCGGGTATACATACAATGGCAAAGCAATATGAAATATTCTACTACTTAAAACACCAGGGAGTTTATATTGCCCTTCTTCAAGAGACACATCTAACGGCCAAAGAGGGAAGAGCCATCCAGCAAAGGTGGAGGGGCCAGGTTTTCTATACCTCCTTTGCTAGGGGAGTATTGACTGGGTTAGGGCAGGATTGCTATGTCAACATTACAACTCCATTGTGGATTCAGAAGGCAGGTATCTAGCCATTTCTGGTAAACTTAATGGGAGAGACATCAACATCATAAATGTATACAAACCAAACACTGACCAACACACCTTCCTAGCAATGCTGTCAACCCAACTGTTTTCTTAACTTATGCATGACTCAATTGTTGGTCGGGGGTTTTAAATGTATTGATGATCCCTTACTGGATTGCTCGCATCCCCGGGGCATGACTCTCCCGCATATCCAACAGCCCGAGGGTTTACAGACTGGCAGACAAACTGGGCCCTTGTAGACTCTTGGCACAACATATACCCCCAATCTCAAGATTATTCATATTTTTCCCCCATGCACGAACTCCATGTACTTCTCATCACTTTCTGATGTTCCATCACCATGCAGGCGCTAGTACAAGATATTGAATATCTCACCGTACTCCGTCAGACCACAGTACAGTCCTCCTCCGCTTGATCTGGTTCAGACCTTTAACCCTACTACCCACTTGGAGACTAGCATCTAAGGAATTAGATGATCCACCATTCCAAGCCACCATTAGGGAAAAGATCCGCACTTACTTCACGGACAATGGGGGATCTGCCTCAACCCCCCAACTGGAATGGGATGTCTTTAAGGTAGTGCTCTGGGGATACTGCTCATCAGAGGCAAATGGGATTCAGAGAACACTGCTACAAGAGCTCAGCAATGCTGAAACAGTGTAAGAGAGGTAGAACAATGCCGCCTTGAATACCCAGAATTGCAGGCCACACTGCTAGAGGCCAGAGAGGACATGGCAGCACATACTGTGCATCTACACTCATTTGATTACAGGGCCTATATGGAAAAAACCCATGCAGAGTGCAACTGCCCCAGTCGCGTATTAGCTTAGTTGGTTAACCCTACTAAAAGGGGAATGCCTATAGTGGAAATGCAGTCCTTTACAGGTGACCCTCTTTATTCTCAAGTGGCCATTAATGACTGTTTTCTGCAAAACTATAAAACACTATACATGAGCAAACTCAGTCAAGATAGCACTGCTGTAAAACAATTTCTTGCACCTGCCGTCCACCCTAAGGTTACAGCTGATGAGACCCACAACCTGGGGGTGGATATTACCATGCAGGAGATCCTAGCAGCAATTAAATAACTTGCAAAAGGTAAGACTATGGGTTCGGATGGATTCCCAGTGGATTTTTATGCAGCCTACTCCACAGAAATGGCCCCCAACTGGTGAATCACTTTAAGGCCACCAAACACTCTGGTGACTTCCAACGGACCACTAGAGAATCATTAGTAGTGCCACTCCAGAAACCTGGGAAGCAAGCGACAGACGTTATGGCCTACAGACCATCCAAGCTTAAAGTGGAGTATAAAATTCTGAGCAAAGTTCTAGCCAACTGACTCCTCCCTATTATGTCGCGAATCAGCCACCCTGACCAAGCGGGCTTTATCCCAGGTCGCAATACTGCACAAAATGTGCGGAGATTGCTTTCCCTACTGGAGACCACTACTATGAAATCGTAGGGAACAGCTGTTTTAGCGATGGACATAGAAAATGCTTTTGTTGGCCTAGAGTGGGACTATCTGTATGGGGTTATGCTGCACATGGGGTTGAGGACTGGCTTTCTTGACTGGACAAAACTACTATACACAAACCCAATGGCCCGCGTCCACACTGGGCACACCATCGCAGAGAGCTACGCTATGGAGAGGGGCACTCGTCAGGGTTGTCCCCTCTCACCTCTCGTTTTCGCTATAGCGAATGAGCCCCTGGCGTGCATGGCCCGAACAAGCAACCACTATGGGGGTATCGGGGAGGCACAATGGTTCATAGGATAGCCCTTTATGCGGACGGCCTCTTGTTATTCCTAGGTGACACCAGAAATTACCTGGTTGGGGTGAGATCAATGCTGAGAGACTTCAGTGCTATTTCCGAGCTCAGAGTGAATTGGCAATAGTCCCACTTATTCCCTGCTGGGATAGACATACAACCCCCTGTATAGCTAAAAAAAACTAGTCTGGGAACCTAGATGCTCATCCTACTTAGGGGTTAAGATCTACCACACCTCATCAGATATCTTTGAGGGAAACCTGGGGTTGGCTGTAACTAAAGACCCATACACACTACTGGAGGACCCTGCCACTGGCAGTGTCTGGGAGCACTGCTGAAAATGTAGGTGCTCCCCTGCTTCCTATACCTGTTTGGAACACTGCCGCTGGTAGATCCCACAATCCTTTTTCATGACACTCAATACCCTATTAGGATCCTTCATCTGGGGAAACGCCCGTTGGTGTGTGGCCCACACTAACCTACAATGACCGACCTGTAGCAGTGGGCTGGCACTTTGAATCTTATTATCTAGAAGCCCAACTTCAACAGTATACCCAATGGCTCGCGGGTAGGCAATTTCATGACAGAGAAGTAGGTCTTTACTTACCAAGAATTGGTCCCATGCCCATACCGGGTTCGAAGGAATTCCTCTTCATCCAGAGGTGAGAGCCCTAAGGAAAGCCTGCATTTAGACCCCCTATTCCCCAGACCTGCCATTCCACATGATGAAATTGTTACCACACAGGGGAATGGCAGTGCCTTTAAGAGTGGTTCACCAAGTGACCCACCAGAGTGGGACAATTGTTTTGAGAATCAATCCTTCTTACCTTTGATGACCTCCAAGACGATTTTGAACTGCCCCAGGACAGTTTCTGCTACATAGGTCAGTAACAGCAGCCATCCGCCCCCGTTGGAAAGCCATCAGACTGGCCCCCAGCACAACTCTGTAACCACTACATTGCACTGTCAGCTGGAACTTTCAAGGCAATCACATGCCTATACAGATCATTACAAACCAACACACTGGGCTCACTGGACTCTTTGCAGTTCAACAGGAGGAAGACCTGGGAACCCCCTTAATGGAAAGGGCCTAGGAAGACATTCTTGAGCGACTACCCAAAATCTCTAGAAATGCTCATTTCAAACTGATTGGTTTCTACATACTACATAGAGCCTATCTTACTCCAGAGAAAATTAATAAATTTTTGGGAATTACTGACGCCTCCTGCCCTAGCTGTGGAGAGGCAAATGTCAATATTCTGCACATGCCCCTTTCTCACTGCATACTGGGAGGGGATTACCACAGCACTGGCAAGGTTCATCAAGAGGGCTGTTCCCACTTCTCCTGGCCACTACCTCCTCCACTGGTTTCCACACTCATCTAAAAATAGGGCCACTATTACATTTCAAGACTTAGCAGTGATTTTCACCAAATGGGAGCTCTCTCACCATTGGAAAGACCCGATAGCCCCACGATTACTAACATGGCACTGAGAACTGGAGAGAGGGGCGTGCTCTGAGGGATCACTATAACTGACAGAGGGACATCAAGGCATTGGTAAACTAGACAACGTTCGGGCATTGCAGGTGATAGTGGACAGCCTGAAAAACAAAGAACAATACTCCTGCTGTAACACTCCCAAGCTGATCCTTTCCTGGTACCCCTATTGCAATCCCATGGTGGAACTTGACTTGGTAATCTCTACCTTCTATCATTTAGGCCTGACCCCATATTCCAGTAAATATAGATTAATTTATTAACTCAGACGTGGCAATTATACGCCATGAAAAGTTGATGGGCTCTGAATGTATACTTCTGGGGTACTCCTGCATAGAAGAGAAAGTCTGATTCAGAGGTTGCAGACGGGGGGGGGGTTGGGAGGCGGAATAAGCAGGATTCAACCTTTCAGTACTCTATTTCTGCTGATATCACTGTGTATGACCTCTTACTTGGTACACCCTTTATTTGGGGTTTATTCATTTTTTCTTGAAATCAATAAATTATGATTTTAAAAAAAGGTAATGGATCCACATTGTGTTTTGAACCGTTTCACGTCAGGACCACTATGCCTACCCACACAAGTGAGGTACCATTTTTATTGGGAGACTTAGGGAATGCTGGTTAGAAAGAAGTGTTTGACTGTCCTCAGATTCCAGAGCTTTCCATCACATAAATGTGTATTAAAATGTGTTTTGTTAGACTTATTTTAGGGATTGCAAAATTCTCTCTAATTCACGTGCTAGTATGAGTACCCACAAATTCAGAGATGTGCAAATAACCACTGCTTTTAAACTCCAAATCTTGCGCCCATTTTGGAAACACATAGGTTTCCTGAATACCTATTTTTCACTCTTGATATTTTACCAAGTGAATTGCTGTATACCCGATACACAATAAAAAACCATTGCATGATTCAGCTCCGTTATTGGTTCTGGGTAGCTTGGGTTCCTGGAGAAGGTCCAACGGACATAATAGTGTATTGCTTTCACAAATCTGCCATACTTCAGATACATCACAGGGGAAGACTTAGACACAAATGGCTGTTGTTTTCGGCTGATTTTATTTTAGGTGTTACTTTCTATAGGAAAACCAGAAGGATCTACATTCTTGATCCCTTGCTGAATTCAGAATTTGTATTTCTTTTCAGAAATCTATAGCTTTCTGGGATCCAGTATTAGTGTCACACCCATTTCTGTCATTAACTGGAAAAAAGGTTGAAAGCACAAAAAATAGGAAACATGGGGTATGTCCTAGTAAATTGCCAAACCTGTGTTGAAGAATTTGATTTTCTGATTCTAGTCTACCTTTTACTGCCAGCTAGGAAAATGATGATTGTAGCCCTGCACACCCTTTGTTGATGACATTGCAGGGGGAAAAAAACAGAGGCTTTCTTCTGCAGCACTTTTCCCCCATTTTTCTTTAAAAAAATATATATATAGCTGTATTTTGCCTAATTTCTCAGTGCCCTCCATGAGAAGCCACTCACCCTAGGTACCTTTGGAATCCCCAGGGTGTTAGAAAAAAAAGAAGCCAATTTGGCATGGATAGCTTATGTGGACAAAAAGTTATGGGGGGCCTAAGCATTAAATACCCCAAATAGCCAATAAAAGGCTTAGTGGGAGGAGGCTTAACAGGGAAGGGGTTAAAGGCTCCCAAGTGTTTACAAGTTATACTTAGGCTATATCTAATTCTAAAATTAGGTTGATGTAATGCTAAAATATGTTGGTTTGTCATGTGGTAAAAAGTTTGACTGACAACTTTAATTCATTGGTTGGCTTTAAAAGAGTATTTCACTAGGGTAAGATTCTTTGAAGTCTAGATTGGTTGGTTTCATTATCCATATTATATTGAAGAAACCATGGTAGATTATTTAAGGGAATTGTGTATAATCTTGAGGAGGAGAGAGGTGATCTCATCTGGACAAGGACTAATTAAAATTGGGCAGGTTTGGTTTTTAGTATAGGACGATCATTTGAATGGATTTCTATTTGAAGTTTGAATCAACTAGAATGTTTGGTTTCAAGTTGATGCCAAAGAGAATTTAACAAACATTTCTGGATACGCTTTATGTTTGTCAGAGGCAACTTCTTGCAAACTCAGTTACATAGCTTTCAGTTTCCTAAGTATGTGCATGATGTGCTGCTCCATTCCAGGATTTCTTTTTCATTCTGGAAATTGTAGTCCTGTTTGATAATGGAAAAAACAAGACTGCATGTCCCAGAATTCAAAGAAAAAATCTGTAATGATTGACAGGGCTGCAATTGGTCCTCTATTTTGCTAGCTTTTTATAGTACAAATCAGACTGCAAGTGAGAGCTGACTACTGTAAATTGTGTATTATTAGATCCCCACCTTGTACAATATACACAGCTAGCATGTGTTTTTAACAACTGGACTGTACCTTGTTTCAGATGAAAGCAGATCCAATAAATCTTTCTGTAGTTCTGACATGTAAAAATGATATAGGCCCACATTATGACATTGGCAGTAAATCCCGCTAACCGCCACGCAAAGGCCACCATACTGTCAGAATACAGCCACATACACAAATCCGCCAGCCCAAAGGTCAGTGGTAAACTGTCGGTACCAACACCCATACTATTAAGCCAACAAAACAACACCCACCACATCATGACACACAAATCCCCATGGCGGACATTCAACGGCAGTAAACCATTGGCAGTACACACCACCATGCTCAGAATAGACACCCAAATACCAAACTACACAACAGTGGCCAATTCAAAAGACACACACCTGACACTCATACACACACCACACCCACCCACTCACAACACTACAAAAAAACACACCCACATTACCCACAACCCCTTACAAATACAAATCATTGCCACCAGACAGACATCAAGACCACTGCAACAACTACACACACATACCCATACATCCCTCATGCACTCCACTACGCACACCCAACCACACTACCCAACACCCACACATTAACACACACCACACAAATCCCATGGCCCCACAAAGGCACCCCCGTTACACAGATGAGGAGTTGCGGGTCATGGTGGAGGAAATAGTCTGAAGTAAAATATTGTATTGGTAGAGCCACAGCTGTTTGGAGCAGATATCCATTGCAAGGAACATGGAGCTATGCAGAGAATTGTGGACAGGGTGAACACCATTGGACAGCATTAAAGCACAAGGGACGGCATCAGAAAGAGGTGGAATGACCTACGGGGAAAGGTATGTTCCGTGGCAGCAAGGCACCAGCTCGCCACCCAGAGGACTGGCGGTGTACCCTCACCTCCTCCCCCACAGCTCATAGCATGGGAGGAGCAAGTCTTGGCAATACTGCATCCAGAGGGACTCACTGGAGTAGTCGGACACTGTAAGTCAACATTTACCACTTATCACCCCCCATACCCTCATGCCATTTCACACCCTCACTCTACTCCATTCCACACACTGCACCAATGCAGATGACTAACCTCAATGCCAAGCCCTGCATGCTATACCAATGCATGGACAGCCCTCCCAGCCCTGCATGGACACCCATCACCAAAGCATGCATAGCATAGGTGTACTAACAATCCCACAATACATCACCATACACATTCAAAGGTGGCAGGGGAACAGCAACAATAGAGGGGAAGATAGGGATGTACAATATGTCACAGACATGAAGCATTACATCCCCACATGTGCCACAGCCAGCTTCAGCGGAGAGGAGGTGCCACGACTATCCAGTCCCCCAACAGAAGATGCCCCCAGTGATGACAGTAACTCTGGACTTCAGGATCTGGATCAGCATCCTGGTCCATCAGGGACCACACACCCAGTCGGTCACCCCAGCCCACTCCCAGTCCACCACAGAGCCTCCTGCATCAGTATCCAACACCGCAGCACCCATCCACTGTACCCACACCTCTGCACCAGGACACATCAATCAACAGGGTACCCACCTGTACAGGGACCCCAGTCCACACCTCGCCCCCAAGACAATCAGTGACCTGGGGTCAGTGACAGTGGGCTAACCTTTCAGGGGACAGGGGCACAGAGCAACAGGGATACTGAGAGGACCGCTGTGTGCCAGGGGAAGGACAGGCCCAGGGAACTTATGCTCCAGGAAGCATTCACTAATGTCCTGGGGTCTTACCATCAATGCCAGGACACAATGGGCCAGATCCTGATCAACATGCAGGAGAACAAGCGGCTGCAGGAGGAACACAATCAGGGAGGACTTGCAGGCCCTCAACACCACCATGATCACCATAGCAGGGGTGCTGGCAGACATGGCCAACATCATGAGGGAATGGACCGCACAGCAGCAGGCCCCTACCGCTAGCCAGTCCATTGATTAGCCCACCACATCTGCTGCAGCTAGTGGACCCACCACAGGACCCACAGGCCAGCAGCACCCTTCCCCCTGCAGAAGGTGAACCACCCTGCAAACATTCCCTGCAACCCAGACAGAATCCAGAGACACTTGCCAAGACCAAAACCACTGCCAGGAAATGAGACTGTCCTGATTGTCCCCCTTGCGTCCCACCATGTCACCTTGTCCACTAGGAACTGCCTTTGCTCCCGTTCCTATGGCCCCCTGGACACTGGACCTGTGCTACAAACAGACTGGAGCAATACGCTGGACTTTCCTCCACCATCACCCTATTCCATTGTACTTTTCAGTCACTTATTTTCACTACAATAACACAGTTTGAGTAACACTGTTTTATGTGTTGAAAATGTGCATTTGTGGGAACAGTCACATTGTAGGAAAGTACCATCTTGCCTGACATGTTACCCCCATTTTTACATGTATCTAAGTTTGTTTTTGCCTCTCTCACTGGGATCCTGCTAACCAGGACCCCTGTGCTCATAGTATGTGGCCTGAATGTGTGTACCTGTGTAGTGATTAACTGTGTCACTGATACTTTGCTAACCAGAACCTCAGTGCTCTCTCTGCCTTTAAAATTGTCACTATAGGCTAGTCACCATTTTTATCAAATCTAATTGCCACACTGGAACACGCTTATAACTCCCTCGTATATGGTACCTAAGTACCCAGGGTATTGGGGTTCCAGGAGATCCATATGGGCTGCAGCATTTCTTTTGCCACCCGTAGGGTGCTCAGACAAATCTTACATAGACTGCCACTGCAGCCTGAGTGAAATAACACACGTTATTTCACAGCCATTTTCACTGCACTTAAGTAACTTATAAGTCACCTATCTGTCTAACATTCACTTGCTGAAGGTTAGGTGCAAAGTTACTAAGTGTGAGGGCACCCTTGCACTAGCAAAGGTGCCCCCACATAGTTCAGGGCCATTTCTCCGGACTTCGTGGGTGCGGGGACACCATTACACGTGTGCACTACATATAGGTCAATACATATATGTAGCTTCACAATGGTAACTCCGAATATGGCCATGTAATATGTCTAAGATTATGGAATTGTCCTCCCATGCCAAATCTGGTATTGGGGTGCCAATTCCATGCATCCCCAGGGCTTCACTGTGGACCCCGGGTACTGCCAAACCAGCTCTCTGGCGTTTTCTCTGCAGCTACAGCTGCTACCACCCCACAAACAGGGTTCTGCCCTCCTGGGGCCTGGGCAGCCCAGAATAAAGAATTTCCTCTGGGAGAGGGTGTTACACCCTCTCCCTTTGGAAATAGCTGTTAAAGGCTGGGGAGGGGTAGGCTCTCCCAGCCTCTGGAAATGCTTTGAAGGGCACAGATGGTGCCCCCCTTGCATAAGCCAGTCTACACCAGTTTAAGGAACCCTCAGTCCCTGCTCCAGCGCGAAACTGGACAAAGGAAAGGGGAGTGACCACTTCCTGTCCATCACCCTCCCTGGGGTGGTGCCCAGAGCTCCTCCAGTGTGTCCCAGACCCCTGCCATCTTGGATCCAGAGGTGTGAGGGCACTCCGGAGGCCTCTGAGTGGCCAGTGCCAGCAGGTGATGTCAGAGACCCCTACCTGACTAGGTGGCCAATCCTCCTCTCAGGGATAATTAGGGTCTATATAGTGGGCTTTTCCTCAGATAACGACTTGCAAGAATTCCTCTGCAACTCTCTCTTCGACTTCTGCCAAGGATCCACCACTGACTGCTCCAGGACGCCTGCAGAACTGCATCAAAGTAGCAAGAAGACTACCAACGACATTGTAGCGCCTAATCCTGACGGCGTTCTTGACTGTTTCCTGGTGGTGCATGCTTTGGGGGCTGCTTGCCTTCATCCTGCACTGGAAGCCATGAAGAAATCTCCCAGGGTCTTGGGGTGAGGAATCCTGGACACCCTTAGTGTTTTCTTACACTCCCAGTGACCCTCTACCCACTACACTAGACTAGAGGTCCATTCAAGGTTCACATTCCACTTTCATAGTATATGGTTTGTGTTGCCCCTAGGCCTATTGCATCCTATTGTATTCTACAGTGTTTGCACTATTTTTCTAACTGTTTACTTACCCGATTTGGGTTTGTGTGTATATTTTGTGTATTTTACTTACCTCCTAAGGGAGTATATCCTCTGAGATATGTTTGGCACATTGACACTAAAATAAAGTACCTTTATTTTTAGTAACTCTGAGTGTTGTGTTTCTTATGATATAGTACCTATATGATATAACTGGTATAGTAGGAGCTTTGCATGTCTCCTAGTTCAGCTCTACTATAGCTACCTCTGTCAGCGTAAGCTGCTAGAACACTACTAATTCACTAATAAGGGATAACTGGACCTGGCACAAGGTGTAAGTAACATCAGGTACATACTATCAGCCAGGCCAGCCTCCTACACACATCTAGTGCAAATGATCTGAACACTGTGATAGCATACAAATAATGACCTGTAATGGACTGTGGTGATCACATCAGGACATTGTTGTCATATTACTAACATCTCGAAAATGAGAAGCCATAGGTGACATTAAGTTGAGATGCAAAAGAAGTGAATGCCATCATGCTACAGCCACACAGAAAACATCAATAGTCAGAATAATGGTCAGTTCCTCTGCCTCACCTGTGTGTCATTGGAAGTATTGATGTATAACTGATGTTCTGTTGTCTCCATCTTCATCCTCATCCTCTGCCTGCTCATCCTCACTGTCCTCAGGGTCCACTACTGCCACAGGGGCATCTCCAGTCTCCTCCTCCTGCAGAAAAGGCACATGTTGTCTGAAGGCCAGGTTGTGCAACATGCAGCATTCCACTACTATCTGGCAGACCTTTCCGGGTGAGTAGCAGAGAGATCCACCTGTCAGATGGAGGCACCTGAACCTGGCCTTCAGGAGCCCAAAGGTCCTCTCGATTATTCTTCTGGTATGCCCATGTGCCTCATTATAATGTTCCTCAGCTCCTGTCCTGGCATTCCTCACAGGGGTCAGAAGCCACGATAGGTTTGGGTAGCCAGAGTCACCGGCAGGTATTGAGGGACAACATTTAGCCTTACACAATGCTATGGGATTAACACCTGAAGGCATACACTGACATACAGTGGGTGGGGATTCTGGCTGACCTATTAGCCACACCTTGTGCCTCTGTAGTTGGGCCATCACATTTGGGATGCTGCTATCCCTCAGGACAAAGGCGTCATGCACTAACCCAGGATACTTGGCAGTGACATGGGAGATGTACTGATCCACCAGGCACACCATTTGCACATTTAGTGAGTGGAAACTCTTACGATTCCTGAACACTTGTTCATTCTGGCAGTGGGGACAAATGCTATATGTGTACCATCAATCGCCCCAATAATATTGGAGATATGCCCCATTGCATAGAATTCTGCCTTCACAGTGGCCAAATCTTCCACCTGGGGGAAAGCAATGTAGCTGCACGTGTTTCACCAGGGCAGACAAAACCCTTGCCAGCACAATTGAAAACATTGACTGTGACATTCCTGCTGCTAAGCCCACTGTTGCTTGGAAAGAACCAGTTGCCAGGAAATGGAGCACTGATAGAACTTGCACAAGAGGGGAGATCCCGGTGGGTTGAAGGATAGCAGATGTCAGGTCAGGCTCCAATTGGGCACACAGCTCTGTGATTGTGGCCCTGTCCAGTCTCTAAGTCAGTATAATGTGCCTGTCCTCCAGCGTAGTCAAGTCCACATGGGGTCTGTGCACGGGGTTTGTCTTCTCCTCCCATTCATCCACATCAGTAGGTATCCAAGGGACACAAGAGTGTGTAGGCTGTCACAATTTGAACAATGGAACTCCCACCTCAATATATATGGTGCATGTATGTGATGGGACAGTGGGAATGGCAAAGTATGTGCAAATTAAGGCAGTGATACAGTTAAGGTTAATCTGATCATTGTCCACCACCATGAAATGGCGACCACCTGTCCTGTATGTCGGGACAGGTGGAAGTGAGGTAACTCCGCAGACGTTGGGCATCGTGGCGGAAGGCGGTCTTGCACCGCCGTGCAATTCCTCATTGGATAATATGGGTCTCTATGGAGTACAGTGGCCAATGGGGATCAGCACCGGCGGTGACAGTGTACACCGCTGCAGACGTGACCGCCGTTTTCTATCTGATTCCTCACTTGTTTCCTGAACTTCAACAGGAGAACACCTATACTGTGTGTGCTGCTGTGATCTGTGTCTAGAACATACCATGGCCCGTGTGACCGGGGAAAGGGCCTCTGTCTTCATTGCAGAGGAGTTGTAGTGATTGGTGAATGGGGTACTACCAAAGTACGGACTGCTGTATGGGCCTCCAGACCAACAGATGAGTACACCTCGGGCACGATGCATGTGGGAAGGATGCATGGAGATGTGTGTGCAAGCATCATGTCATTGGGGGAATGTCTTGTGGTGGTGTTCATGGTGTGCGCCGGGTGATGTGTGTCCCAATGGTGATGGAAACGGGATTGGTGGGCCGTATGTGTGTCAGGCTCGATTGTATGTGTAATGGTGCCCTCCCATCTGTATCGCCTATGCATGTCAGCGCCCATCAAAAGAAGTGCTTATCGCCAAGGGCGTGTGGACCCTGGGGGTCTATAGTAGGTGGAGCACCCACTGTCAGAAATGGTGGGAGGACCTGAGAAGCTGGGCACGGAAGACCGCAGAGACCCAGATGGGGATGGCCTCCCAACAAGGAAGGGGTGCCCTTCGGTACCTGAGCCCCCTGATGGCCCACATACTGGCGGTGGCATACCCAGAGCTGGATGGGCGCTTGAGGGCATCACAGAAGCCACAAGGGGGTGAGAATATGTGGCCGATACAACAATAATTTGTAGGTGGCATGAAATCAGGGTGGTGGGTGTCAGTTAGTGGGTGTCCCTTAACGCCAGGCCAGACATTGCATTGTGATCCAGCTCAATGGTAATGGTTGAAAGGGAAAACAAAGTAACCCAGCTAGGTTGCATTCCATGTCAGACACAACTTAGTGGGTCCCAGGAGGGATGCAGCTGGCGGTGGTTGGCCCACATCTTGCTGTGGCATCTAGACAATTGTTTGGCAGTGCAATGCATAGTTCTCAATCATGATCCCTATGTGTGACAATATTGTTTTTGCCTTCTGTGGTGTTGGTGCAGTAATTGACCTAGTGCTCCCTTTCTCTCCCCCACTTTTTTCTTCTTTCATCCTGTCCATGTGTGTATCAGCATCATCTTGCAGAGGAGCAGGGGCACCGGCGATAGAGGGAGCTGCATCCCACAGGACCCAGGAGGCAGTGAGTCATGATGCCCTGAGCGAGGAGGCTATTGACCTCCTGAGATCCATCTCTGTAGGGCAGTCAACCATTGTGAAGGCCATCCAGGGGCTGGTTTCCCAGATGCAGCAATGCAATTCATTCCTGGAAGGCATCCACTGTGGATTGGCGGACCAACAGAGATCGATTCAGGCTCTAGCCTCCTCTCTGATCCCAGCTATTGTCCCTGTATGTCACCCCTCCAACTACCTCTTCAGAGTCTCAGTCTCCTGAACCCCAACCCAACCCATGCACATTTACAGACGAGCATGCACCCAAGACTCACTCAACAGTGGCACAGTCAAACACAGACACCAAACTTCAGCCCACAAGCACTCACGCAAACACCAGACAGTTGAAGACACAACCACATTTACTGCCTCCACTGTCTTCCCCTCCTCCTCCTCCTCCACCTCCCTCACAATCATGTACACACTCACATCTGCATGCACTGCATCAACATCCACCACCAGCATCACAACAAGCAGCACACATACCTCACTTGCAGACACCTCCACAACATCCATCCACACGTCCCCTGTGTCCTCTCCCACCCTGTCTGTCTCCCCTCCTAAAGGTCACAAACGCAAACACTCAGATACCCAACAGCCATCCACCTTACACACGCACACTGCCCATGCACCTGCAGCCATATACCTCCAACAACCACCCCATAAACCTCCACTCCCATTCATCCTCCCTCTTCCCACCCCACCATCGCTAAGAAGCTTTCCTTGCCCAACTTGACCTCTACCCTCCCCCCGTCCTGCCTGTAAGAGCAGGGTCCCAAAGACCCAGCCCAGCACCTCAGCCAAACAATCCACACAGACAGTGGAGGTACCTCCTAGAAATAGAGGCAAGACAGTGAAGGATTCCACTCCACCAACCAGGGAGGGTAAGGATCCCACGCCTCCTTCCATGAAGAGGAAGAAGCCCTCAACTCCTGACATGAAGGGGAAGGAGCCCGCACCTCATGCCATGAAGGAGAAGAAGCCCTCAACTCTGGCCATGAAGGGGAAGGAGCCCACACTTCCTGCCATGAAGGGGAAGAAGAAGAGGCAGGCAGGGTGACACCACCACCATCAGTGGTCATGGAGTCCTCACCTCCAGCTGAGGCAGTGCAGCCCACTCCTCTGGCAGAGGCTGCACCTTCACCTGCTGAGACAGAGCAGCCCTCACCTCCAGCAGAGGCTGCCCAGGAGGCCCCTTCACATGCTGACACAGCGCAGCCCTCACCCCCAGCAGAGGGCATGTAGCCCACCATCCTGGGACTGCTGTTCAAGGAGCCCCCTTCCGAACCTGTGGGCAAGTCACTCACCTGAGAGACTGTGACCTTGCACTCCCCAGCACAGAGAAATGGTCAAGGAGCCCCCTCCAGAACCAGTGCGCAAGCCACCCACCTGAGAGACTGTGACCTTGCACTCCCCAGCACAGAGAAATGGTCATGGAGCCCCCTTCAGAACCAGTCATGGTCATGGAGCCCTCTCAAGATCCAGTGGGCAAGTCACCCACCTGAGAGACTATGACCTTACACTCCCCAGCACAGAGAATTGGGCATGGAGCCCCCTCCAGAACCAGTGGGCAACTCACCCAACTGAGAGACTGTGACATTGCACTCCCCAGCATATAGAAATGGGCATGGAGCCCCCTCCAGAGCCAGTGGACAAATTCCTGAATTCGGCTGAGGTGACCCCCCTATCTACCTGAGATGCCTGTCCACTTGCAAACTGATGTCCCTGCAGAGTTCTGTGCAGATTATGTCAGGAAACAAGTTGGGCCATGGTCTATGCCCTGCGGCCATGTGGTCCCTTTGTCCTTTGGACTGGGCATTGGCCCTATGTGGACATTTGTGGATATCTCTTTTTTATCCAATTGGTTCATTTGGTGGCTGTTCCAATTCAGTACATTTTCATTGCTGCCTTCTTGTTTTCCTTGCATTATTGTGCTGCGTATCATGTACCATTTCTTTTCAACTACAACTGGTTGTGCATATGGTGTGTGACTGAATGGTGTGTGTTGTGCATGTGTGTGTCAATCTCCTTTTCCTCCCTCCCTCCCTTGTGAGCTAGGCGGCTGTACTCACCATTGTCGTCTTTGTTGGTGCTGGTGTTCCAGGTGGAGCATGGCGTAGAAGAGGATCTGGAAGACTAGCAGTTTCAGTTCCATGGCGGCTTTGTCGTTCTCTGTGTCTCTGATGGTGAGTCTTTCGTCTTCTGTGCAGTGTTTCCGCCAGGCTTTTGATGTCATTGGTTCCGCCCTGGAAATCGTAGCCGTGTGCTGAGTCGTGCTACAGTGGGCGGTACTTTGTCTTCCTCCTGGCTGTTGATGGGGACCGCCAGCGTGCGTGATGTTAGCGCCCTGGCGGATGGTGTGGTACATTGGCTCTCTATGGGAGTTATCACTGCCATGATCATAATTTGCAGTAATTACCGCCCTCCTGTTGGTGGTATTTCCGCCAGTTTATCACTCACCGCCAATGTCATAATGACCACCACAGTCAGTTAGTGGTCTTACAATAATGCAGATGCTCATGATGCATCCTTAATATAACTAATGACTTTTTTCATTGTGATAAGAGACAGAAAAAAGAATGCTTGTAGCATCAGGGAGTTCATATTTTGAGCCACAGATAAATATTGTGTCATAGTTTTTTTTATTGTGTCATAGTTTTTTAAAAATTTTTTTATAATTAAGAATAAAAGGAGGTCTCCTTTGCTGACCAGTGGCTAAGACACTCCATCAATGTCAGCTAAATGGTTGTTGAAGTTAGGTTGTAAAGCTCTGTAGGAAATGCAGACCTCCATTGTGTTAGACCTATCAGCCTCAGGGAGGTCTTCCTCCAAACATTTTGCCTTCATCCTCCTATTTTTCTGAATTTGTTTTTGTTGGTCTAACGGTCTCTGTCCCCTGGAACACTGCTAACTGGTGCTTAAATGCTTGTTCTCACTCCCTAAAACATGGTAAAATTAGCTTTCACTTGATTGACATATTTTATTAATTTATATGGCCCTAGTAAAGTGGTATACTATATACCCAGGGCCTGTAAATTAAATGCTACCAGAGGGCCTGCAGACCTCATTGTGCCACCCACTTAGGTAGCCTAAAAAAGCAAGTCCCAGGTTTGCCATTGCAGCCTGCCTGCAGTTTTAAAAGGCAACTTGACTTAAAATGGCCCCCTTACCAAGGCTTAACTTACCGTTTTATTAGATATGCATCATTCCGAAGTAGTCCATAGGTAGCCCACAGTGCAGGATGCTTTGTAATTAAAAGATTGGATATGTACTTTAAAGTTTTAAGTATCCTGGTAGTGAGAAAAATGTGATTTTTTTACTACAGTGAGGCTAACCTCTTTTATAGGGTACCATTGGGTTGCCTAATTGCATTTAATAAGTGCTAACTTTTGAGTGGTAACAGGTAAAGATTCCATGCTGGCTATCTGGGAAATTGTGACTAAAAACCCTCTTTTTTAATAGTAAAGTCAGATTTCATGTTTCCATTTTGAAAATGCCACTTTTAGAAAGTCAACACTTTCATTCCTTATTGATCTGGTGCCGGCAGCCTGTTTCTGGGTCACATCACAGGGTGTAGTTGGCAGCTGGAATTTTATTCCTCCCAGATAGCCACACAATAGAGGGTTTGGGTGTGCCTGAATGGACTATCACTGGCAGCGTGGGTGGGAAGAGCTGGTCACAGCCCTAGGTGCAACTGAATAGGCTGTTGCCTTCCTTCACACAAAGGACTTGCCACCACTTAATTGTTTATGCAGCCACCTTGGAGCCAGGGCAGGGGAGGCAGAAAACCTCAAGCACTTCAAAGAGAATTCTCAAGGAACTTCTACTTCAAAGAAGACAGCAGATATAAAAATAGGACGCTTGTACCCACTTTTCAGTTCACTTTCTGAACATACAGAAGGACTCTCAGAGGATGGCCTGCTGCAATGGCCGGCAGTGTACTTCAGAAGTCTGCTTTGCCACACTGGGAAGGACTGCTTTGCTGCCTGAATCCATTTTTGAACCCTCAGAGGCCTTTCCTGCTGATTGAGCTCTCTTCCACTTCTTAAACCCAGGACTACCAGAGTGGCTCTAAGGACTGGTTGGCTAGCCTCCTGATCAGGCCTAACTATCTTGAACCGGCATTCGTAACCCCCCAAGTGGGGCCCCTCCAGTTCTGGACCTTTGGTCGTGATTGTAAAGGTGCCCAGATACCCAAAATATAAAACTTGGGGCTTAGAACATCTTTGGCTAAAAACTGGTCTGAGAACACGAGAGGAGATCGGACCAATCTGATCATCTATCCCCCTGACATGAATTGCTGTTCGGCCTGACTTCGCAGCTTCTCTTTCTATGTTCTTCTCTGCAGCAGTAAATGCTGCTCAGTGGTCCTCTGCCAAAGTGGCATCTAGCCTTGTGAAACTCTCATCAGCTCTAGCTTCCAGCTTCAGCCCACTGGAGATTTTCACTTCCAAAGAAGAAAGTAAATCCTAACATGAAAATCTTCACTTTGACTTCATCCAGTGGCTACTTGATGATGATGTCTCCTCTTCAGGAACGACCTGCAGCCTTGTCCCACTGAACGTCTACATGCTCAGAACATTTCCCTTCAAATTTCTTCTAGGTCTGAAGGTAAGTACTGATTGGGTTCAATTCACTTTTTGTATCTGCCTCGCACTTCATCAAGATCGGCCATATGTTTTAAAAAAATATCACATTCCATTTTCTGCCAGATCAGATGTTGAACTGCTTTTTGTGATGCAAGTCTCAATTTTGGAAGACCTGTTTGTAGGGCATTCCCATTGTCCAGTCTTGACGTAGTCAATGATGAGGTCCTGATTTGTATTTTAAAGTTGGATTCTTAGGATAATTTATTTATGAGAACCTCAAGTTAAGCTTGGTGTTTAGTATGAAACATCACAATTTATAGGAGGGACTACTGCTGATGTCATTCCTAAACAGAACAGCGTCTCGTTCATTCATGAATTGGATAATTTCTTGAAAATCAACAGAAAAGTAAAAATGGAGTTTAGGGTGAATTCATGGTAAGTTAATTTCACAATATTTTACTGTTATCCAATACTGGAAGCAATGTGCAAAATATCCAGTTCTGCTGAAACATTGAGGTATAGGCAGACTGTTGCAAGGATTAGACTTGTTTACCTAATTAATATCTTCAATCTCTCCATGTATATTTTAAAACTATTTTGATCTATTACTGATCCCTGTGAGAAAAGGCCTCTTTTGTCATGGTCAGCCTCCACGTTTTGCCTGTTATTTGATGTGTTCTCAAAGTTGTTAGTGCCCAGGGCCCCTGTTAACCAGGATCCCTGGTCCATATCTCTTTTCCGAAACTTTTGTGATGCATTGACACAATTGACGACACCGTTAGTTGCCACTATCAGTCATTAGTAAATGGTAACTAGGCACCCAAGACATCGGGTACTAAGAGTATGCCCCTGTGGGCAGCAGCACATATTGTGCCCCCCCCAAGGGCTATGCATCCAGGTGCACCCAGCACTGCCATTGCTGGCTGAAGGTCCTGGTGCAATCCTAAAATACAAACTCGACATGGCACACAGTCTGTTTGCCCTGTACACTATACACTGCATGCAATATGGGCAAGACACCTCTCTGGCAGGCCTTCTAGTACTAATGCAGGGTACACTATGTTATGTATGGGCATAGATCTATGAGCAGTGTACCCCTACTGTGTACCTTCCAAACCTGGGACATAGTAAGTGAACAGAGCAGCTATTTTATATGCATGTGCTGAACACTGGTCAATACGAATTTCACAACTACATGATGGCCACTCTGAACCCTGGGTTGTTTTGTATCAAACAACTCAGAATAAAAAATTCTAACTAGTACCAGTTTTAAATTCATTGCAATATGTACCCAGGGGCCACCTTAAAGGTGATTGCTGCAAAGCTAACTAATACCGGCATGGAGGCTGGCTGGTCACAACCAGCCTAGCACCACAGACATCATTCTGGAACCCTGGGTTCAGAGGTCCTACTCTCTGTGTAGAGATATTTCTCCTACTCCCCCAGGAATGTGCACTGCCCTGCTAGCAAGCTTCAAAGAGCTTACCACCTTGGAAACTCGACCCCCTGGCCTGCTAACAGCAGATGGTCATCCTCATTGCAAACCCCAACTTTTGCATGGAGCAATGGTGAAAAATGCACAAAGGACAGGAGGAGTGGCCACCCCCAGCTTGCACCACCCCAAGGCGTTGAATGCAAGGTGACCCCTCCATTTCATTTTCCTCCATCTTGCATGGTAGGAAAATAGCCAATCTGGGATCGGAAGTGACCTCTGTCCACAGGAAGTGGTCACTTAGTGGATGTGGCCACCCTGAGATAGATGACCCATTGGTCACTACTTGGTATTCCCAAAAACGCCCACTAAGTACAGTATTTAGTGGGCACCACTTGACCTGCATATCAGAGCCTAAGGACACAAGAAGACCAGCAACAAAGAAGACACAAGGCTCGAGAACTGAAGTCCTGCTGTATCAAGAAAAAGACACCAAAATCTATCTTCTGCACCCAGGACGCAACAATCACCACTGATGGGTTGCATAGACATCAGAAAGGCTCCACCTACCCCCAGAGGACCTCCACTCTTCAAAAAATTGCCAAAGATCTCCCTCCAGAGCAAAGGCATCACTCTTTACAACAAAGACCTCAAAAGCCAGTGAAGTCCAGTTTGTTGGTATTGCAACCTCCAGTGGCTGAAGTGTGCAATAGCCAGTGATACTGGACCCCCAACATTAGACATCCAAAACAACAGTCCACTCCGGACTCCAAATGGACCAAAAGGAAGATCCAGTCAAGTGACATCAGAAACCACCAGAACCACCCACCAGTGTTGCCATGCTGATCTGCAAGTGACCCCCAAAGTAACCTACCTGCTGATTCCAAGGACACATTTGCGCACAGCTCCTGGCTCACTGGTTTGCTCTGTACTTGGCCTCCCTGGCCCCTGCACCAGCGATCCAGCTGTGATCTAAGGGTCCCCCACACTTTGCGAGCTCAACACTCCAAGGAAACCCACTGGTCTCACCTTGAGGTCCACCTGTGCAGTGCATTTCCAAGTGGTCCCCCACAGTGATGCTGTGTCAGCTCTAAAGACTTTCTGCAGCTGCTCTCATGGAAGCCAGGAACTGCCCAAATTTATCAGGCTGGTCTGTAGTGCCTTCTGATGAACTTAACCTAAAACCAGAAGGAGACATTGGTAAACTCATTGCCTGATTTTATATGCATTTTTAAAGTGTTCTTCCATTGATTCACATGGTGCGTAATTATGCACAGAATCAAGACAGAGGGGGTCATTCTGACCTCGGCGGTAAAAGGCGCCTACCGCCGGTCAGAAATCCTCCATAATCCCGCCGCGGTCGTGGAAACCCGCCACGGTCATTCTGACCCGCAGAAGGCAAACCTCCGAAAATCCGACCGCCACAACAGACCGCCAGACCAGCGGTCGGCGGAAAGGTGGAGGTGACCAAACCTCCACCGCCACGCCAACAGAAATACGCCCATCCCATTACGACCCACGAATCCACGCGGCGGTCATTCAAACGCGGTATTCCATTGGCGGGACACACCGCCGCGGTCAGAATACACACAAACGAACAAAACTCAGCCACATTGGACGATTTGAATCCCACACACCTGATACACATACACACACCACTCCCACACACACAATACAATATAAAACACACACCCACATCACCCACAAACCCCTACCCTAAAAAATTCGTCAAGAAGGCAAGAGCGAGACACCAGCATCCAAAAAATAACAGCCACAGCCACTCAACACCATCACCCACACACTATCCACACACAAAACAACACACACCACCACACTCAACTCACTTAAATACACATACTCCACCCCACACATCATACACACCACCCCATGGCACCCCAAAGACAACCCCGCTTCACAGACGAAGAACTCAGGGTCATGGTGGAGGAAATCGTTCGGGTAGAGCCCCAGCTGTTCGGCACACAGATACAATACACCAGCATTGCCCGGAGGACGGAGCTATGGCAGAGGATTGTCGACAGGGTGAACGCAGTGGGACAGCACCCCAGAAATCGGGAAGACATCAGGAAGCGATGGAACGACCTACGGGGGAAGGTGCGTTCCATGGTATCCAGGCACAACATCGCCGTGCAGAAGACTGGCGGAGGACCCCCACCTCAACCCCCACAATTCACATCATGGGAGGAGGAAGTCTTGAACATCCTGCATCCTGACGGCCTCGCAGGAGTCGGCGGAGGAATGGATACTGGTAAGTTGAAGCTTCAATACTGCTTCCCCCCCACCTGCATGCCAAATCAGACCCCAACCCTCACCCCCATCCTCGAACCCCACCCTCACCCCCACCCCCATCCTCACCCCCACCCTCACCCCCACCACTATCCTCACCCCCACCACCATCCTCACTCCCACCACCATCCTCACCCCCACCCCCAGCACACCTATTCCCCGCCAATGTCTCACCATCACAACCCACACATCCCAAAACCTAGGCCTGCATGCGTCCACTAAGCATGGACACCCATCACCAAAGCATGCCCAATGCATATACACATCCCCCCCACAAGCCACCCTCACCAAAGCCCCCACACACGAATGCCAGCACTTGGGGACACGAGAACCCACAGATACACCCATATGCCACACATTGAAACTATAACCATACCTCTATACCCCTGCAGGACCCGACCGTCAACACACCGCGGCGGAGGGGCCAGAATTCTCCACACCCCCCACCCAAGAGGCCGTCAGCGATGACAGCAGCTCTGTCGACCTGGACACCAATGACCAGCCCGGACCATCGGGGACCTCTGGACAGTCGGTTCCCCTCACACAGGCCCAGGCCACTACAGACCCAAACCCCTCTGGGAACACCAGCACAGCTCCCACCCAGCGGGCCCATGCCTCTGTCTCCAGGACGCGTCAATCTGCAGTGTGTCTACCACTACAGGGCACCCAGGATAACCCACCACCCCAACAACAACAGGGACCTGGGGGCAGTGGTAGTGGGCACACCGGCCAGGGGGCAGAGGCCCAGGGAAACAGGGGAACTCGGAGGGCAGCTGTGCGACAGGGGGGGGAGGAGAGGCCCAGGGAACCCACTCTCCACGAGGTCCTCACCACCATCATGGGAGCATACAACCGCTCCCAGGAGACGATGGCGACGGTACTGGCCCGGTTCCAGGAGATCCAGGTGCTGCAGGAGGAACACTATCGGGGGTACAGGGAGGACATCAGAGCCATCAACACCACCCTGGTTACCATGGTAGGGCTGCTGCAGGACCTCGTCAACAACAGGGCGGACACTGAACAACACCCAAGGGCCCCTGCCACTAGCCTGGACCAAGAACAGCCAACCACCTCCGCCGGCGCTAGTGGACAGGAGGCCCCCGCACAGCAGCAGCCCACCAGACCCCCACCTCCTGCAGGAGAAGAACCACCCCGCAAGAGGGCCCTGAGATCTCGCAAGAAGACAGAGTAGGATGTCAAGACCCCCGCCAGCAAAGGATACCACCTGATGTCATCCCACTGTCCCACATTGTCACCCTGTCCATCCTTGAACTGCCCATGCTCCATCTCTCCACAGGCCTCTGGACAATGCACCTGTGTGACTGTTACTCTGGACTCTGCCATGGACATTCCTTCACCATAGCCCCCACCCACTTGAAACCACCCATCCCATTTTGAGCACTTAAATAAACACCTATTTTGCACCAAAATATCTGGAGTCTGGCTGTGATTTCAATAGATTGTAATTGACATGACAGTGCAAATATTTCCTTGTACATGGTGAAGTCAACAAACAGCTGCCACAAAGCTGTAGTCCATGGGGAAACGAAGCACAGGACTCGTAGTGAGGACCCCAGATCTGAAATAGGGAGGGAAAAGCCAAAACTCAGTCATCATACACTGGGGCAAATAGACAGGCAGCAGAGATGCTGGAGAGTAGTTAACATTTACTAAATTATCTTTGAAATGTTACCTGTGTCCTATTGGAAGTACTGTTCAATGATTCTGTCCCTGTTGTCTGTTTCAGCCCCGTCGTCTTCCTCCTCGTCACTCTCCTCAGGTTCCACCGCTGCCACAACACCACCGTCTCGACCATCCTCCTGCAGGAAAGGCACCTGGCGGCGCAAAGCCAGGTTGTGAAGCATGCAGCAGGCCACGATGATGTGACACACCTTCTTAGGTGAGTACATTAGGGATCCACCTGTCATATGCAGGCAGCGAAACCTGGCCTTTAGGAGGCCAAAGGTGCGTTCGATCACCCTCCTAGTACGCCCATGGGCCTCATTGTACCGTTCCTCTGCCCTGGTCCGGGGATTCCTTACTGGGGTCAGTAGCCACGACAGGTTGGGGTACCCAGAGTCCCCCACTAGCCATACACAGTGTCTCTGTAGCTGTTCCATCACGTAAGGGATGCTGCTATTCCTGAGGATGTAGGCGTCATGCACTGACCCTGGGAATTTGGCATTTACATGCGAGATGTACTGGTCAGCCAAACACACCACCTGGATGTTCATTGAATGGTATTTTTTTCTGTTCCTGTACACCTGCTCCCTGTCTCTTGGGGGAACCAAAGCCATATGGGTCCCATCAATGGCACCAATTACGTTGGGAATATGTCCAAGGGCGTAGAAATCACCCTTCACTGTAGCCAATTCGCCCACCTCAGGGAAAATGATGTAGTTCCTCACGGATTTCATCAGGGCAGACAACACTCTGGATAACACCTTCGAAAACATGGGCTGAGACATCCCGGAAGCAATTCCCACGGTTGTCTGAAATGACCCACTTGCCAAGAAATGGAGTACTGACATGACCTGCACCAGAGGGGGAATCCCTGTGGGTTGGCGGATGGGGGACATCAGGTCGGGCTCCAGCTGGGCACACAGTTCATGGATAGTGGCACGGTTAAGACGGTAGGTCAGGATAATGTGGCGTTCTTCCATTGTCGACAGGTCCACCAGCGGTCGGTACACGGGAGGATTCATCCGTCTCCTCGCCCAACCCAGCGGACGGTGCCTAGGAAGGACAACATGGAGCACACAGTCAAGCAACCCACAGGTACGTACTCACAGCTAGCACAGTATACGATTCTCTATGCAGTGAATGGCGTGTCTGAGTGGCTATGCAAGGCCTAGGCCTGTGTGACGCAGTTGAAATTGAGCCATGTGGGCCCTGGAAATTAGCGGCTGCCTGACCTGTGAAGTGTGACAATGGGATGTGAGGTCAATGCGCTGGCGTGGCACACCGCGGCGGGCGGCGGGCGAAGACCGCGGCGCGAAGCCGCATTGGTTAACATTGAAGCCTATGGGTTTCAGGAGCCAATGGCGAAGGGCGCCGGCGGTGGCGGGACGAACCGCCGCGGTACGCACCGCCGCGGACGTGACCGCCATTTTCTATCTACTTATCCACTTGCGACTTGAACTTTCACAGGAGAGGACCTATACTGCAAGTGTTGCTGTGACCTCGGTCTGGAAGGGACAATGGCTGCTGCGACTGGGGAAAGGGCCCCTGCCTTCACTGGAGAGGAGTTGGAGAAACTTGTGGATGGGGTCCTCCCCCAGTATGCGCTACTCTACGGTCCTCCAGACCAACAAGTGAGTTTAATTCAATATGGATTTGGGGCCACTGGCTGGCTTGGGGGCCTGGCGGGGATGGGGGGCATGTTGGGGCTGGCGGGGGGCCTGGCGGGGGGCCTGGCGGGGGGCCTGGCGGGGATGGGGGGCATGTTGGGGCTGGCGGGGGGCCTGGCGGGGGGCCTGGCGGGGATGGGGGGCATGTTGGGCATGGCGGGGGGGCATGGCGGGGGGCCTGGCGGGGATGGGGGGCATGTTGGGCATGGCGGGGGGCCTGGCGGGGATGGGGGGCATGTTGGGCCTGGCGGGGGGCCTGGCGGGGGGCCTGGCGGGGATGGGGGGCATGTTGGGCATGGCGGGGGCATGGCGGGGATGGGGGGCATGTTGGGCCTGGCGGGGGGCCTGGCGGGGATGGGGGGCATGTTGGGCATGGCGGGGGGGCATGGCGGGGGGCCTGGCGGGGATGGGGGGCATGTTGGGCATGGCGGGGGGCATGGCGGGGGGCCTGGCAGGGATGGGGGGCATGTTGGGCATGGCGGGGGGCATGGCGGGGATGGGGGGCATGTTGGGCCTGGCGGGGGGCCTGGCGGGGATGGGGGGCATGTTGGGCATGGTGGGGGGGCATGGCGGGGGGCCTGGCGGGGATGGGGGGCATGTTGGGCATGGCGGGGGGCATGGCGGGGGGCCTGGCGGGGATGGGGGGCATGTTGGGCCTGGCGGGGGGCCTGGCGGGGATGGGGGGCATGTTGGGCATGGCGGGGGGGCATGGCGGGGGGCCTGGCGGGGATGGGGGGCATGTTGGGCATGGCGGGGGGGCATGGCGGGGGGCCTGGCGGGGATGGGGGGCATGTTGGGCATGGCGGGGGGCATGGCGGGGGGCCTGGCGGGGATGGGGGGCATGTTGGGCATGGCGGGGGGCATGGCGGGGATGGGGGGCATGTTGGGCATGGCGGGGGGCATGGCGGGGGGCCTGGCGGGGATGGGGGGCGTTGGGCCACTGGAAAGGAAAATGCTGAGAAACTTGAATGTGGTATTTCTCCCTCCCTGTACGTGTCACATAGGTCCGCGCCCATGAGAAGATCGGGATTTGGCGTGCCATCGCCAAGGAACTCCGGGCCCTGGGGGTCCACCATCGACGGGGCACCCACTGCCGCAAGAGGTGGGAGGACATCCGCCGCGGGACCAAGAAGACTGCCGAGTCTCTGCTGGGGATGGCCTCCCAACGTAGGCGGGGTGCCTGCCGTCAACTGAGCCCCCTGATGTTCCGGATCCTGGCGGTGGCCTACCCTGAATTGGATGGGCGCGTGAGGGCAGCACAGCAGACACAAGGGGGTGAGTACAAGCATTATCTACTCTGTTGTCGCGCAGTGGAGGTGTCTGGGTGGGGGAGGAGGGCTGGGGGTCCCCCTAGGCCAGGGCGATATCTGTAGGCTGGGCACCCCCGTAAGCCCCTGTGTCCCCAGCCACCACCCTCAGTAGTTTGTCAGTACAGCCATCCCTGGGCCGTGTCATCCATGGGTGCAGTTGTCAACTCTAGGCGTGTAGGGCATGTTCCACGGAATGCGTAGCGTACCCCAAGTGCGCAACTTAGTGCAGGGGGCATCTGTGTCTGTCATGTCCGCTAACTGTACCGGAGATCCATGTACTCAATATCCCTTTATTTCTCTCTCCCCCCCCCTTTTTGTTTGTCTTTCTGTGCTTGTGTGCATCAGCATCATCAGGCGGAGGAGAAGTGGCATCGGGGCAGGAGGGAGCTGCATCTCACATGGCCCAGGAGGGCCATGCCACAGAGTCAGACTGGACCAGTGAGACGGAGGGCGAGGGGAGCTCCACGACGGGGACGACTGGACCCTGCAGCGACACGGACACGTCCTCGGAAGGGGGCTCCCTTGCGGGGTGGCACCATCCGTGCCCCCCGCCATTACAGGTACAGCCGCCACCCAGCGCACCATCTCCGCCCTCCCAGCAGCCCCTCAGCGTTCGCCCCGTGCCCGCTCTGCCAGGAAGCCGGGCATCTCCTTCGCCCCAGGCACCTCAGGCCCTGCCCCTGTTACCCCCGCTGCCCTCAGTGAGGAGGTCATTGACCTCCTCCGAACGCTCATTGTTGGGCAGACTACCCTTTTGAATGCCATCCAGGGGGTGGAGAGGGAGGTTCATCGCAGCAATGCGTACCTGGAGGGCATTCATTCGGGTCAGGCTGCCCATCAGCGATCGTTCCAGGCTCTGGCCTCAGCACTGACGGCAGCCATTGTCCCTGTCTCCTGCCTGCCTCTACTAACTCCCTCCTCCCAGTCTCCTGTTCCTCTGCCTGTCCCACCCACACCATCAGACCAGCCTGCACACACCTCAACACCCAAGAGAAGCTCATCCAAACATAAGCACCACAGATCACGCAGACATTCACACACGCAACATTCCGATGCAGACATGCCAACAGTCACTACCACCTCTGTGACCCCCACCTCCTCGTCTCCCTCCTCCCTCCCTGTGACGTCTACACTCACACCTCCATTCACCTCACCATCAGCCAATGTTTCCATCACCAGCACACCCTCCACTCCAGTCCGCACACGTGCAGTCACCACCCCCACTGCCATTTACACGTCCCCTGTGTCCTCTCCCACTGTGTCTGTCACCCCCTCTTCCACACCACACAAACGCAGCCACCCACCCACCCAACAGCCATCCACCTCACGACAGCCTATCCCTCCTGCACCTGCACCCAAAGACAGCAAACGTGACTCACCTACAACTACATCCTCTCCCTCCACTCCCATTCCCACTGTACCTACCACTCTCCATTGTCCCAAGAAGCTCTTCCTCGCCACTACTAACTTCTTTCCTGACCCTGAGCCCCACCCTCCTTCTCGTCGGGGTAAGAAGAGCACCTCAGCCACCACCAGCCCTGCAGCCCCCTTGACAAGGGTGCAGGGGTATTGGAGCCCGCCAGCCCGCATGTCTGGATCTTCGCCCAGCAGCAAGGGGACAGCCAGCCCACCCCCTGGGAAGAGGAGCAGAAGGCGGAAGGGTCGCCGCAGGAGCCCGCCTTCTACATCCCCCCCGGACACCACCCAGAGACAGTCACCAGCCACAGCTCCAAAGGGAGGAAAGGGCCACAGGCCCACGACTAAGGAGGGCAAGGGCAGCAAGTCGGAGAGGTCAGGCAGCAGGCCTGCTGCCCAAGAGGAGCCCACAACCCCCATAGCCGCTGCCCCGGGAGGAACCGGCACAGCTGCCCCGGGAGAGCCCACCACCCCCATAGCCGCTGCCCAGGGAGGACCCAGCCCAGCTGGCCAGGAGGGCCCCACCACCCACAGCCCAGGTGGGCAGTGAAGGAGCACCATCCCCGCTGCCCAGGAGGGCACCACCAGGCAATTAGCAGTTGGCCATAGACCGGCCGCCGTCTCAAGAACCGCTGAACTGGGCCCCGCCGTCTCAAGAACCGCTGAACTGGGCCCTTCAGGGCAAGAACCGCTGAACTGGGCCCCGCCGTCTCAAGAACCGCTGAACTGGGCCCTTCAGGGCAAGAACCGCTGAACTGGGCCCGCCGTCTCAAGAACCGCTGAACTGGGCCCTTCAGGGCAAGAACCGCTGAACTGGGCCCCGCCGTCTCAAGAACCGCTGAACTGGGCCCTTCAAGGCAAGGAGCGCTGAACTGGGCCCCGCCGTCTCAAGAACCGCTGAACTGGGCCCTTCAGGGCAAGAACCGCTGAACTGGGCCCCGCCGTCTCAAGAACCGCTGAACTGGGCCCTTCAGGGCAAGGACCGCTGAACTGGGCCCTACAAGGCAAGGAGCGCTGAACTGGGCCCTTCAAGGCAAGGAGCGCTGAACTGGGCCCCGCCGTCTCAAGAACCGCTGAACTGGGCCCTTCAGGGCAAGAACCGCTGGCCCTTTGGCAGACGTGGCAGGGCAGGATCTATCTCGGGCAGGGCTGCAGGATGTCCTCTGGCCAACTTGCCTCCTCCAGTGGCAGTGGGGTCTGTTATGGACTGTATGGACTGTGGCTTTGCTCTCCCCAGGATGGCCCAGTGGGCAGGCCACCCACTGTATGGACTGTATGGACTGTGGCTTTGCTCTCCCCAGGATGGCCCAGTGGGCAGGCCACCCACTGTATGGACTGTATGGACTGTGGCTTTGCTCTCCCCAGGATGGCCCAGTGGGCAGGCCACCCACTGTATGGACTGTTTGGACTGTGGCTTTGCTCTCCCCAGGATGGCCCAGTGGGCAGGCCACCCACTGTATGGACTGTATGGACTGTGGCTTTGCTCTCCCCAGGATGGCCCAGTGGGCAGGCCACCCACTGTATGGACTGTATGGACTGTGGCTTTGCTCTCCCCAGGATGGCCCAGTGGGCAGGCCACCCACTGTATGGACTGTTTGGACTGTGGCTTTGCTCTCCCCAGGATGGCCCAGTGGGCAGGCCACCCACTGTATGGACTGTATGGACTGTGGCTTTGCTCTCCCCAGGATGGCCCAGTGGGCAGGCCACCCACTGTATGGACTGTTTGGACTGTGGCTTTGCTCTCCCCAGGATGGCCCAGTGGGCAGGCCACCCACTGTATGGACTGTATGGACTGTGGCTTTGCTCTCCCCAGGATGGCCCAGTGGGCAGGCCACCCACTGTATGGACTGTATGGACTGTGGCTTTGCTCTCCCCAGGATGGCCCAGTGGGCAGGCCACCCACTGTATGGACTGTATGGACTGTGGCTTTGCTCTCCCCAGGATGGCCCAGTGGGCAGGCCACCCACTGTATGGACTGTTTGGACTGTGGCTTTGCTCTCCCCAGGATGGGCCAGTGGTCATGGAGTCCCCTCGTGGATCTGGCGTCGTGTACTCAAGTGGCTGAGGTGCCCCCCCTTCCCTTCCCCCTGAGGTGCCTGTCCTATTTTCTTTCTGATGCCCCTGCAGTGTTCTCTCCGTGGAGTTCTTGTCGTGGGACTGGGCCTTGCCCCTTTGCACAGGACCCCTGTGATCCACGGACAGTGGTTGGACTACATTTAGTAGCTGTATATATTTTGTACATAGTTTATTTATTTATTGGGATTACTGGTGTCCATATTTCAATATATCTGCCCGTTTATGATCTCTTCTTTTGGTCTTTGCATTATTTCGGAGGGGGGTGGTTTGTGGGTTGTGACAGTGATCTGTGGGAATGCATTGATGTGTGTGTTGTAGTGGGTGTGGGTGGGTGGGTGTGTGCCGGTAATCTTTTCCCTCCCCTGTGTCGTAGGTGCCGTACTCACCGATGTCTTCCGCGCCGCCGGGCGTGCTCCTGGTATATGAGCAGGAATAGGAGTGCGGGGATGACCTGCAACTCTGGCTCCATACTGCCGGAATCTCGCGTGGAGTGCGTAGAGGTGAGCGTTTTCCCGTTCGTAGTCTGTTTCCGCCGTGTTCTTATCGGCGGTGCTCCCGCCCCGGAAAAGGTGGCAGATTGGTGGGTCGTAATAGGGTGGGCGGTACTTTGTCTGCCGCCGGGCTGTTGGCGGGAACCGCCGCGCTGTTTGTTTGTACCGCTGTGGCGGTCGGAGTGTTAAGTTGGCGGGCTGTGTTGGCGGTTCCCGCCAGGGTCAGAATTGCATATTTTAGACCGCCGGCCTGTTGGCGGCTTGGCCGCCGCTTTATCACCGACCGCCAGGGTCAGAATGAGGGCCAGAGTGTGCATAATTTTTTTACATTCTGTATACTGTAGAGCCAGCCTCCTGCAATCCTATAGGGACTCCATGGGGCACTGCAGTCTCTCGATGTTTTGAAATCTCACGAGCAATTATGTTTCTCTTTGAAGTCAACTATTGAGCTCATTCTTATCTATTTTCATAGGAGGTCTCATTTTACTCAACAGTTTTGAGAACTACAGTATTATACAGATTAGAGAAATACTGAAAGATAAGTAGACATGTTCTTGTCTGCATTGCCAACATTGGTTTGGAAAGTTGTCATTTTCATCTTTGTATATTTGGTCTAACTGTTCAACAGAGCGATAAACAGGGCCAATTTAGAGGCATCCTAGAAATATTCCTAGTTTATTTGAATATCCTTAAAAAAAGGTTTGAAGGAACTTGAATGAATTGAAAGAACACCACAACATTGTTCCCTGAGGAATGTTTGGGATGAAACAGAAGACAGGTCCAGTAAGTGATATTTCCAGCATATGAGAACTCATAGTTTTAGGTGTAGGGTTTGATGAATTTCTCATCACATCATAAGAAAAGTCATTCAGGCAGTGAAGAAGAGTTATTTATAATCCATTTCATTATTGTCAGAGAGTTGTACAACCGCTCAGCCATCAACATCGTTGTCACCCCTTCAAAAGAAGTCTGCAATACCCTGGCAGACTGCTTCCTGATAAGATCTCCACCTTCTACAAAAACTTTGAACCCCAACCCACTGCTTCTAATACCCTCAGCCTCCTCAGGCCCACAAATGCAAACCCCAAAGCTAATTCTGACCACCTGCACACCACCTGGGACTAGCTCACCATGCAAAGCCCCAAAGCCATCATGAACTCTGCCCACTCAGGAGTACCCATGATTACTTGTCCCCACCACATTTTCATCCTCAAAGGCACAATTATCAGCAACAAGCTAACCACCAACTTCAGCTCATCCATAACCATGGCCACCTTCCCCAAATATAGAAACACGCAAAAGTCAAACCCCTTCTCAAGAAACCTTCCACCAAAACCAGCAAACTCAAGAACTACCATCCATCTCTCTGCTTAGCTTTCCCCTCGAAAAGACTGTTGCTTGACCAGGGCTCACACCCCAACCAACCAACAACCCAATTTCTCACATGTAGCCAGCCAGTGTGCTTTTGTCATAGGTCTGCATGTGTTCTTTGTTGTGGTCATGTGGTCATACCTTCTAACTTGCTTTTCTTGGCTGACCACATGGCCGGCAACCATTTTGTGTAGCCAATCTGTGTGCTTTTGCCATAGGCTAGCATGTGTTCTTAGTTCTCCATGCCTCCTTGCTTTCCATTGTTGTTTGACCATGTGTCCAATGGCCATTTTGTGCAGCCAGTCATTGTGCTTTTGCAATAGTCCTGCATGTGCTCTTTGTTTGTTGTTGTTGGTTGGTTGACCATGTGGCTGGCAGACATTTTGTGCAGCCACTAGCCAGCCAGTGTTCTTTTGCCATATTCCTGCAGGTGTTCTTTTTTGTGGCTGTGCCTCCTTACTTGCTGTTGTTGTTTGACCATGTGGTCAGTAGCCATTTTGTGTAGACAGTCATTGTGCTTTTGCTATAGCCCTGCAGGTATTCTTTGTTCTTCATGTCTCCTTGCTTGCTGTTGTTGGTTGATTAACCATGTTGCTGGTGGCCATTATGTGTAGCAGTGTGCTTTTGCCATAAGCCTACATGTGTTCTTCTTCGTGACTATGCCTTTTTGCTTGCTGTTGTAGTTTGACCATGAAGCCAACAGCCACTTTGCATAGGCACTTAGGGCCACTGGATCAACATTTTGAAATGCTCCGGTGTTGCAGTGTGGCAGCCCATATTTGCAAGGCCACGCAAAGCCAACTTGTGTGGCTTTTCATGACCTTGTAAATATCAACCCCTTTCATGCATAACACTAATTGAACGGGGTGTTGCTTGGGGTGTTCCCAAGCAAACCCCATGGAACCTGAAGGAATGCAATGATTTGCAAGTCTGGGAATGTGACAGATTCCTATGCTACCTCAGGGGTGGTCTAAGAATGACGCAATGGCAAGTAATATCTTTATTTCTCCCAGTTTTTTCCTTGACCTATGTGTGCTGCGTTCTGCAGCACACATAGAAAGAGAAAAACACCTCCTGTGATTGTTTTTGTGCAGGGAGGTGTCACTTCATGCACAAAAACAGTTATCCCCATAAAGCCGGCACCATTGTACCAAGTTCAAAGGGTGCTTGCATTAATACTTGGCAGCAATTAGTGTGCCAGTGCAGGGGGAGAGGACAGAAATGCACTGTATCTTATGAATACTGCGTATTTCTGCCCTTTCCCGGTGGTTCAGGGTGGCGCAACATGGTACTTGCTGCACTACTCAGCACCACAGGGCTTGTAAATGAGGACTGTGGCCATAGACTTGTATGTGTTCTTTGTTCTCCCTGCCTCCTTGCTTGACATTGTTGTTTGACCATTTAGTCCAAAGCCTTTTTGGGCAGCCAGTCAGTGTGCTTTTGCCATAGACCTGCATGTGTTCTTTGCTCTCCATGCCTCCTTTCTTGCCATTGTTGGTTGGATGACTCTGTGGCCAGTGGCAATTTTGGGAAGCCACTAGCCACCCAGTGAGCTTTTGCCATAGGCCTGCATGTGTTCTTTGTTGTGACTATGCCACCTTGCTTGCTTTTATTGTTTTACCGTGTAGGTGGCAGCCATATTGTGTAGGCAGTCAGTGTGCTTTTGCCATAGGCTTGAATGTGTTCTTTGTTCTCCATGCCTCCTTGCTTGCTGTTTTTGGTTATTCATGTGACAGGCAGCCTATTTGTGCAGCCAGCTTTTTCCTAGTTTTCAAAGCCATTGTCTAGAGAGATTTATAGGATAGGGCAATGCTTTTTTGTTTTTGTTAATTTTTTTACTTTTGCCTGATATCAGTTTAATATTATGCTTGAAGGTCATTGTAATATATGAATATTATGATTATGAACAGTGTTTTATATTATATGCATTTTATTCATTTTTCTCCTGCACCTCCTTGCCTCTTAATCAGTTTCTCATAGTCCCCTATTACACCAGCAATTAATTTTTGTTTATTTATTACTTATAATATCTTAATTTAAAGTGTATTTTATTTTTACAATTTGTCTCTATATATCCAGCCCCTGTCTACCATGGGTGCACAAACGAACAACAGCCTGTCATAGTATGTGCAAACACACCAGCATCATTCATTTTTTTAGGATTATTTCATTTCCCCTTGATCCCATTGTATGACATAAGTGCACACCAGCCTTCATTTATTAAGGAATCTTCCATTTTCCCATGCACCTACCTGACTGCCACAGGTTTCTTCTTTAGAATAGGTACACATAAAGCAAGCAGTTACATCTGTATGTTGTTATCCTGATTAGAAATTAAATATTATGTTAAGGCGTTGTGGTTTGACTTTGGAATGAATACACTATTGTTGTTAAGTATTTAGGAGAATAAGTTAAGTAACCAGTGCCTGTACTAATTCAAATTGAAACAATGCAGCATTCTATTAAATGCTTTTCTTGCTTGTTTGTTTTTAGGTGCACAAGATACATGGTTAGGAAAGTAGCTTCTTTCTAGCTTGGTTGCCCCCACTTTTAGCCTGTTTGTCAGTGTGTTTGAATGTGTCTTATGGAATACGGCTAACCAGGACCCCAGTAGTTATGCTCTCTCCCTTAAATGTAGTTGTTATTAACTGTTACCACTGTATTTTATCCCACATACTGGTGCTCCCATGCAATCCCCTGGTATATGGTACCTAGATACCCATGGCATTGGGGTTCCAGGGGATCCCTATGGGCTGCAGCATATATTTTGCAATCATAGGGAGCCCAAGCAAAGGGTTCTGCAGGACTGCCATTGCAAGCACCCTTTCAATGCCACTTTTCACAGCACCAGGTCACATCATGGCAGGCCTTCCAGCCCAGAGAGTAGGGTGCAAAGTACCTGTGTGTAAGGGCACCCCTGCACTAGCAGAGATGCCCCCACAAACTTCAGGGCCATTTTCCCGGAGTTCAATACCTATGTCCAGCTACATAATGGTAGCTCCAAACATAGGCATGTTTGGTATCAAACATGTTGGAATCATACCCCAAAGTTTGGTTGTATGATTCTATGCACTCTGGGGGCTCCTTAGAGGATCCCCAGTATTGCCCTTACAGCCTTCTGAGGGTTTCCAGGCAGCCCAAGCTGCTCCCACCTCCCAGAAAGGTTTATGCCTTCCTGTTGCTAGAGAAGCTCGAGCCCAGGAAGGCTGAACAAAGGATTTCCTTGGGGTGGGGTGTTACTCCCTCTCCCTTTGGAAATAGGTGTTACAGGTTTGGGAGGGGTAGCCTCCCCAAGCCACTAGCAATGCTTTGAAGGGCACATTTGGTGCCCTCCTTGCATAAACCAGTCTACGCCGGTTCAGGGATCCCCAGACCCTGCTCTGGCATGAAACTGGAAAAAGGACCACTCCCCTGTCCATCACCTTCCCAGGAATTGGTGCTCAGGACACCTCCAGAGGGTCCCAGGGTTTTGCCATCTTGGATTCAAAGTTGGCAGGGAACTCTGGGAGCATCTGAGTGGCCAGTGCCATCAGGTGATGTCAGAGGCCCCCTCCTGATAGGTGGTCACCCAGCCAAGTGACTAATCCCCCTTTCAGGGCTATTAGGGGTCTCTCTCTTGGGTGGTTCCTCAGATTCAGATTGCAAGACCAAAGAAATGCATCTGGACTCTTCAGGAACCTACAAGCTGCAGCAAAAAAGCAAGAAGCCTCCTGCAACATTGCATCTCCAGCTCCTTCCAGCAACTGTAACATTTCCTGTTTGTGCACCCTCTGACAGTACATCTTCAGCCTATATCAAAAGGAAGAAGGAATCTTCCTTGGGGTCAAGGAGTCACTCCCAGGCTTCTGCAGGTACCAACTGCGATGACTACTGGCTGCGTGAATCCTCTCATCTGCTGAGTTGCGTGGATCCTTCATCCCGGGTGGTAAACTGAAGTGGTCCGGATGGTCCTCTCTTCCAGCTCTCCAATTGGGTTTAGGTAAGCCCTTGCCTGCCCATGCAGGGCAGTACCACCTTGCACCATGTTCTTTGCAGCTGCCAAGGCTTGTTGGCATCCTTTCCACAAGATCTTCAGGTATCTTGAAGCTCCAGACCCCAGCATTCCTTCCTGCCATGCAAAGCTCCCTGAGTGGTTCTCCGGCGGTGTGGGAGCCTTTCTCATAGTGCTGCATGGGCCTCTTCTGCGACTATCCTATCCCCGTCCTGTGGGACTCCTGTGGGTGCCTCCTGAGCTTCTGTGGGCTCTCTGTATTGCTGACGGCTCCCTTTGACTCCCCCTCCTGGTTAGAGTTCACCTGGTCCTTCCTGGTCCCTTGCAGCTGCATTTTCCGCTAACCACCAGTTTTGCGTGTGCCAAGGCTTGTTGGTGGAACCCGAAGATGCAAACCAGACTGCAGTCCTGCTTACGGCATGGGACATCACCTGCATCCTCCAGGAACCAGACTTCGTCTTCTTGGGTGCATGACTCTTCTTCGTCATCCGTGGTTCACTTCTTGCACCTTCATCCTGGTGGGTAGGGGCTCCTGCCCTTCCTGGACTCTGCTGTGCTTCTTGGACTTGGTCCCCTTCTTCCACAGGTCCTCTTGTCCAGGAATCCACTGTTGATGTCTTTCAGTCTCTTCTGGGCTTTGCATAATTCTTCTCTGTGTGTGATCAGGGGAAATTACAGTGATTTACTCCTGCTTTCCTGGTTGCTGGGGTGGGTTGTGGTACTTACCTTTGGGCTTCCCTAGTACTCCCAGCTCCCCTCTACACACTACACTTACCTAGGCGGGGGACCGACTTTTGCCTTTCATTTTTTAGTATATGGTTTGTTCTCACCTTAGGCCTATTTCTCTTTATGGTGATTTTTCACTAATTGTACCGTTTTCTAACTGTTTAATGCCTTTTTCTGCATCCTAGTGTATACAATTTGTGTATTATTTACCTGCTAAGGGAGTATAGCCTCTTTGGTATTTGTGCCACCAAAATAAAGTACCTTTATTTTTGTAATACTGAGTGTGTGAGTATTAAGTGTGACTACAGTGGTATTGCATGAGCTTTGCATGTCTCCTAGATAAGTCTTGGCTGCTCATCCACAACTACCTCTTGAGAGCCTGGCGACCAGACACTGACTACACTACATTATTAAGGGATACTTGGACCTGGTATAAGGTGTAAGTACCATAGGTACCCACCACACACCAGGCCAACCTACTACAACATCACCCACAGTACTGCTAGACAGAAGGACTGTACAAGATGACCCCAAAGAAAGTCGTGGCCAAGAAAGTGACCAGTGAGAAGTAGCTTTCCGCCACTGGTGTGCTGACCAATAACCTTTTCCCGGAAGTTGTGCCTGCTGCACTGGCCTCCGGCGAGCAAGCTAGGAGCAGCACTTCTGCATCAATGGCCCCACCCCAACCTCAGCCCAAGGGCATGTCTGTCAACGAGGCAGCCACTGCAATCATTGTGACGCCATGCAGCAGTAACATTGAATTAAGTTTGTCTCTTTCATAAAGTATTACCCAATCATTGCAGGAAACTGCGCAGAGTGGACAACAGCCACAGCCAGCAATAGTAGATCTTCATCCAGCAGGAGCAGAACAGGAGGTTGAACTTCCTGCTGAGCAAGAGCCAACTCTTTTAGAACCGTTGGCTTCCAGAACTCCAGCAAGAAAAAAGAAGGGTACTCCACCAGCTTCTCTAAGCCCTTGTTCTGATGATCTGGACATAAATTTGACGAGTCCAAGACATTCCAGGAGAGGCAAGGGAAAAGGAACATTCCTGGAAGCCTTAGCATAATGGAAGGGGGTGAGGATGATGAGCCAGTCTTTGTCATGGAATCTGGCCCAGAGGAGACCAACCTTATCTCTCCTATTCAACCTGCTCTGATGGATGTGGCAGTGGTGCCACCACCACTGATAGAATCAGCTCCCATATTTGTAAGGCCCCTTCTGAAATCTTCATCCACCTGCACCTCAATTGAAGTACTCACTGCAGAGTGTCAATCATTGACACACCCACCTACCTCCAGTTCTTCTTTAGGCTTTGGCACTGGCACACTTAGAAAGTTCTTCTTCCCAGTTTGGGACTTCTTTACGATTATCAAGCAGGAGGATAACATTTCAGTATGCTTCACTTGCCATGCAAGTGTTTGTCGAGGTAAGCCTGCCACACTACGGTATCAGAGGCCAAATGATCTACATGAATAAACATTACGTATTCCGGTGCGAGGATGACCTGATAAATATTGCAGCAAGTTTTAGTGATGAAGATGAGGTGAGCAGGGAATCACCTCTGATCACACTGGGAAGTGAAGGTGATGACGTACTTTCATTCCTTTTTCAGAAGTGGATATTTCACAATACAAGACTGTTGAGCAAGAAGGGGGCCTGGAAGAAGAATGGTTGGAAATTAAAGTCCCACTCCTAGGTAGAGGTTTCGGGCTGCCACCTTCAACTTCCAGAGAGGGCAGTCCTTTTGTCTCTCAGCAACAAGTACACAAAAAACAACCACAACAACAGGAACAGAAAAATCAGCCCCAACCTCTGCATTGGCTTGGTTTACAGTGGTAGGTCTTAAGTCAAGTGCAGAGGCAAAGGCAAAGGCAATAGTGGCAAGTGGCAGCATCAATGACCATTCAGAGGATATTTAAGGAATATCTGGTTGACCTAAAAGAGTTACATGGGGATTTAAACCCATTGGTTTATTGTTATGGCAAGATGTGCCAATGGCCAGAGCTCAACAGGCTGGCAATGAAGTAGCTGGCTTGTCCGGTGGCCAGTGTATCTGCTGTGCATGTGTTCTGTGCAGCTGGCACAGTTGTCACAGTGAGAAGGAATAGTCTCTCACCTCAAAACATGGAGAGATTGACCATGGTCAAATGAATTAACACGTCATACCACACAATTACTCGGCTCCTGAAATACCACAGGAGGAGGAGGAGGATGATGGTGATTGGTCATCCCCATTCCCTGCAGGACAGTGGAGAGAGTATCTGCCTCTCTCCCATGCCATTTCTTATTTTTTTATCTTCTAGCAGCGTTGCCCCAGAAGAAAATTTGATTTACAAGACTGCCAAAATTCCAGTGTGTTGCTTGCATCAAAGAGGAGACACAATTGTGTATCTACCACTGTGCTTGGATTGAAAGAGGTAATTATTGCACCAATTAATGATGTTACATTATTGAGTGGTTGTGAGTGATGGTTGATGATTCATGTGGTTACATACAGTAAGGGAGGGTATTCAACTAAGTTGTAAACTTGATATCAATGTTTTGCAATGTTTAGGGCCTGGTGGGCCATCATTTTCCTTAAGGTGATTGTCTCTTTCACGCTTAGTAAAATTTACTTGCAGGGTCGACTCCTTTTTTCTGGTTCTTTAGAAACCAGACCAGTTACTTAAGTTAACAAACACAAATCTATCTACACAAAATAAAAAAAAAACTAAATTCTGTTTCTCTTCTTGTTCTTCAACAGCAGTGTACTACAGGTCTATCTCACTCGGATTCAGGAGTCAGGAAGAGGATGGAAGGACTCAGGGCAGAACTACCTCCATAGCTAGATGAAGAGAGTTATTGACTTCAAAGGGAAACATGATGATGATGATGAATCTGAGGCCCACTCAATCCTGTGGACTGGTCTGGAGAGAGATGTGTTGATTTGGGAACTACTGCTGAGTTTGTGTGCTGGGTCAAATGTGAAACTTCTCTTATGTGGTTGTAGTTACGGGGAGCCTGTTACTTATAACAAGAGACAGACTTTGATGCCACATCACCAAATGATGCACACACTCGGATAAATGTTATGACAGTTGAGAGGTTGATCAGTCTGGTACATGCACCTACTTATCTGTGATGGGTTGTAAATTGTTCTCACTTCTCAGTTAATTGATTGAACAGGAGTCACAAATTTAAATGAATGATTGCAGCATTCTATGCTCATGCGCTGCCTCTGAGTCTTGGTATACAGCTCATGAAGCTTAACTTCGGTCCTTCTCCTTGACTCAACAATATTGTTTCTGCTTACAATTCGCAGACCTTCTGTTCTCCTGCACAGAAGGCGTACACTTCTGCGTACCTTACCAGACTGGTTCAGCTAGGCAGGCACCTAAGAGTGATAGACATTCCAAGACGAATGCAGATGCACCACCCAATTTGACAAGACAGTAAAGTTTTCCTTTTAACAATCTGAATTTTTAGAACTGTGTGTGTTCACTTTGATCCTCCATAATGTGTAGTTTTTCAAACCTAGATGACAGAACATTTACATATTTAATAATAACATGGGTCTCTGGGGCTGAAGGACTGATTTTAATGCATTTACCTGAAATGTGTCATAGTCATTCCTTCATTTCCTTCCACAAAAGATTGATGCTCATCGCTCTGATGAATATTGTTGTTGTGTTGGTAGGAGTTTGTCTTTGTCACAACTTTCCCCAAATCCTTTTGCCAATCCATTCATCAAACCCCTTACCCTCTTCCCCCAGGCTGTGTTTATTGAGGTGTGACTTAATTAATTGACACCATAAATGGATCACACACTTAATGGGAAGGATCTGGCAAAAGTGACATAAATTCACTGCAGGATCTTCTATTACCTGAGCAATAACAAACATCAGCTCGACTTACCAAAAACACATAAAAGGTATCCATAATTTAAATATATAACACAACATATAACATACATCATTCAACAACAACATTCAGCCATCTTAACCTTGTCCACTCCTGACTCTGAGTGCACTTCTCCTGACTCGAGGATATCGTAACTTTAGTTTTAGTTAAAACCTAGCTTCCCATTGCTCAGAAGAAGTTACTGTTGCTAGTATTTGTGATAATATTACGTCTTTTTGTCAAAGTGATAGTTCAAATCTAATGAAGATTATTGATTAGATTTATTGTGTAGGTTGTTGTAGGCAATATAGGCAATGGCATACCCTAAAGTGGTCAATATAGGTACACAGGGTAATAAGACAAGAGCACACTATAACTAACTTGTTTACAGTTAGATAAGCAGATTGAAAAACAGCCACGCTAAAAGGAAGCAGTGC